>NC_136057.1:1854403304-1854813068 GCF_964261635.1 Lissotriton helveticus
AAAACAACCATCTGCAAGGGGCCGAGAGGCAGAAGCGTCCCCGGGCCCCTGGGGGCCCCTGGCGGGCGGGCCCCGGGACGCCTTCCCCCTCTCAGCATGGCCGGACCTCACGGAGGTCTGTGCCTGATCAAACTCGGAGGTCTGTGCCTGATCAAACTCTGAGAAAAAGGACCATCAGCAAGGGGCTGAGAGGCAGGAGCATCCCCGGGCCCCTGGGGGCCCCTGGCGGTCGGGCCCTGGGATGCCTTCCCCCTCTCAGCATGGCCAGACCTTATGGAAGTCTGCCTGATCAAACTCGGAGAAAAACGACCATCGAACTCGGAGAAAAACAACCATCGGCAAGGGGCCGAGAGGCAGAAGCGTCCCCGGGCCCCTGGGGGCCCCTGGCGGGCGGGCCCAGGGACACCTTCCCCCTCTCAGCATGGCCGGACCTCACGGAGGTCTGTGCCTGATCAAACTCGGAGAAAAAGGACCATCAGCAAGGGGCTGAGAGGCAGGAGCATCCCCGGGCCCCTGGGGGCCCCTGGCGGTCGGGCCCCGGGATGCCTTCCCCCTCTCAGCATGGCCAGACCTTATGGAAGTCTGCCTGATCAAACTCGGAGAAAAACGACCATCAAACTCGGAGAAAAACAACCATCGGCAAGGGGCCGAGAGGCAGAAGCGTCCCCGGGCCCCTGGGGGCCCCTGGCGGGCGGACCCAGGGATGCCTTCCCCCTCTCAGCATGGCCAGACCTTATGGAAGTCTGCCTGATCAAACTCGGAGAAAAACGACCATCGAACTCGGAGAAAAACAACCATCGGCAAGGGGCCGAGAGGCAGAAGCGCCCCCGGGCCCCTGGGGGCCCCTGGCGGGCGGGCCCCGGGATGCCTTCCCCCTCTCAGCATGGCCGGACCTCACGGAGGTCTGTGCCTGATCAAACTCGGAGGTCTGTGCCTGATCAAACTCGGAGAAAAAAGGACCATCAGCAAGGGGCTGAGAGGCAGGAGCATCCCCAGGCCCCTGGGGGCCCCTGGCGGTCAGGCCCCGGGATGCCTTCCCCCTCTCAGCATGGCCAGACCTTATGGAAGTCTGCCTGATCAAACTCTGAGAAAAACGACCATCGAACTCGGAGAAAAACAACCATCGGCAAGGGGCTGAGAGGCAGAAGCGTCCCCGGGCCCCTGGGGGCCCCTGGCGGGCGGGCCCCGGGACGCCTTCCCCCTCTCAGCATGGCCCGACCTCATGGAGGTCTGTGCCTGATCAAACTCTGAGGTCTGTGCCTGATCAAACTCGGAGAAAAAGGACCATCAGCAAGGGGCTGAGAGGCAGGAGCGTCCCCGGGCCCCTGGGGGCCACTGGCAGGCGGACCCCGGGACACCATCCCCCTCAAACTCGGAGAAAAAGGACCATCGGCAAGGGGCTGAAAGGCAGGAGTGTCCCCAGGACCCTGGGGGCCCCAGCGGGCAGGCCCCAGGGCTGCCTTCCCCTGATTCAGAATCTCTGGAGGGCTGACTGACCCTCTCCCTAGTAATCCGGAGGAACATTACCCCCCTTTCTTTTAATCCGTGCACCCGAGGGGACATAGGGGACCCAAGGCACAAAAGAGCCCGACCTCCTGGAGCCCTGGCTGGGATCCGGGAGGCGAATGGCACCTCATCGGGACTTCCAGGGAAGTTCGGTCATCTGGTCGCCCTATAGGAAAGCATAGCAGGCGACCAGATGGCCGAGGGGATCCGATGGCCGGGCACGAAAGAGGACACCCTGTGCCCCAACGAAGGAGTCAGCGTGCTCCGCGGCATGGCCGACCGGAGGCCCAGGGCCCCAGCTGGGCCCCAGCCATGGAGGCTCCCAGGGGCCCCGACAGGCCCTCCCACCCGGGCCCCCAGGCACTTTGACAAGCAGGGGAGGCCTGCCTGGGCACAACGGAACCCCGACCCGGGCCCGGGCCCGGGCCCTTGGCAGTGCAGCAGGCCGGGGGACAGGGCCCAGGGCCCGAGCACCCGACTCGGGGCCCGCCGTGGCCCTTGGATCCAGCCGGGGCTCCCAGGCCTGGAGGCGCAGGGGAAGCCTTCCCCGGGCCTGCCGGACACCGTCCCGGGCACCCTGCCGCGCGGCAGGACCCAGGACAGAGCCCCGGGTGGGGAGGCCACAGTCCCCGGGGCCCTCAAGGGCCCCGGACGGAGCTCCTGAACCCGGTCAAGCACGGGGAGGCTCCCCGGGCACCACGGAACCCCGTCCCGGGCTTTTGGCAGTGTGGCAGGCCGGGGGACAGGGCCAAGGGCCCTAGCACCCGACCAGGGGCCCGGCGCGGCCACTGGACCCAGCTGTGGCTCCCAGGGCCCGGGGCGCAGGGGAAGCCTTCCCCGGGCCCTCTGCACCCCGTCCCAGGCACCCGGGCCACGCTGCAGTCCCAGGGACGGACCCAGGTCTGGGGCGGCATCCTGGCCCGCCTATCAGCCGGCTGATGACCGCTAGCCCGACAAGGGTCCCAGAGGACCTTGTCCCTAGTAATCCGGAGGAAGGCTACTCCTCTTTCTGGGAACAAGTGCGCACCGCAAGGCTCGGGGGACCCTAGGCGCGAACGTGCCCGACCTCCTGGAGCCCTGGCTGGGATCTGGGAGGCGAAAGGCACCTCATCGGGACTTCCAGGGGAACCCGTCCATCTGGTCGCCCCATAGGAAAGCATTGGGCGAGACCAGATGGCCGAGGCGAGAGGGGCAACCAGATGACCGGGACCGAAATGACACCAGTCTGCCTGCCTGCCCCGAGCCTCCGCGGGAGGGTTCCCGTCTGCCCTTCCAGGGCTGCAGGGCACCAGGGCTCCAGGGCTCCAGGGCTCCAGGGCTCCAGGGCTGCAGGGCTCCAGGGCTGCAGGGCACCAGGACTTCAGGGCTCGGGAGCTGCGGGGCTCCGGGGTTGCAGGGTTGCTGGGCCCAGTACCCATGGAGCCCTTCCCGGGTACTTTCCCACGCCGCTGGCCGGAGGAGGGAGCCCTGGACGCCTGGGAGGTGTTGCCCGGGAACACAGCCCATCTGGTCCCCGGCAGGGATCCGCCAGCCCAAGAGGGGTCACAGAGTACCTTGTCCCTAGTAATCCGGAGGAAGGCTACCCCTCTTTCTGGGAACAAGTGCGCACCGCAAGGCTCGAGGGACCCTAGGCGCGAACGTGCCCGACCTCCTGGAGCCCTGGCTGGGATCTGGGAGGCGAATGGCACCTCATCGGGACTTCCAGGGAAGCCCGGCCATCTGGTTGCCCCGTAGGAAAGCATGGCGGACGACCAGATGGCCGAGGGCCGAGGGGGAGAGGGGCAACCAGATGACCGGGACCGAAATGACACCAGTCTGCCTGCCTGCCCCGAGCCTCCGCGGGAGGGTTCCCGTCTGCCCTTCCAGGGCTGCAGGGCTCCAGGGCTCCAGGGCTCCAGGGCTCCAGGGCTCCAGGGCTCCAGGGCTCCAGGGCTCCAGGGCTCCAGGGCTCCAGGGCTCCAGGGCTCCAGGGCTGCAGGGCTCCAGGGCTCCAGGGCACCAGGGCACCAGGACTTCAGGGCTCGGGAGCTGCGGGGCTCCGGGGTTGCAGGGTTGCTGGGCCCAGTACCCATGGAGCCCTTCCCGGGTACTTTCCCACGCCGCTGGCCGGAGGAGGGAGCCCTGGACGCCTGGGAGGTGTTGCCCGGGAACACAGCCCATCTGGTCCCCGGCAGGGATCCGCCAGCCCAAGAGGGGTCACAGAGTACCTTGTCCCTATTAATCCGGAGGAAGGCTACCCCTCTTTCTGGGAACAAGTGCGCACCGCAAGGCTCGAGGGACCCTAGGCGCGAACGTGCCCGACCTCCTGGAGCCCTGGCTGGGATCTGGGAGGCGAATGGCACCTCATCGGGACTTCCAGGGAAGCCCGGCCATCTGGTTGCCCCGTAGGAAAGCATGGCGGACGACCAGATGGCCGAGGGCCGAGGGGGAGAGGGGCAACCAGATGACCGGGACCGAAATGACACCAGTCTGCCTGCCTGCCCCGAGCCTCCGCGGGAGGGTTCCCGTCTGCCCTTCCAGGGCTGCAGGGCTCCAGGGCTCCAGGGCTCCAGGGCTCCAGGGCTCCAGGGCTCCAGGGCTCCAGGGCTCCAGGGCTCCAGGGCTCCAGGGCTCCAGGGCTGCAGGGCTCCAGGGCTCCAGGGCACCAGGGCACCAGGACTTCAGGGCTCGGGAGCTGCGGGGCTCCGGGGTTGCAGGGTTGCTGGGCCCAGTACCCATGGAGCCCTTCCCGGGTACTTTCCCACGCCGCTGGCCGGAGGAGGGAGCCCTGGACGCCTGGGAGGTGTTGCCCGGGAACACAGCCCATCTGGTCCCCGGCAGGGATCCGCCAGCCCAAGAGGGGTCACAGAGTACCTTGTCCCTAGTAATCCGGAGGAAGGCTACCCCTCTTTCTGGGAACAAGTGCGCACCGCAAGGCTCGAGGGACCCTAGGCGCGAACGTGCCCGACCTCCTGGAGCCCTGGCTGGGATCTGGGAGGCGAATGGCACCTCATCGGGACTTCCAGGGAAGCCCGGCCATCTGGTTGCCCCGTAGGAAAGCATGGCGGACGACCAGATGGCCGAGGGGAGAGGGGGGACCAAAATGATGCCAATCTGCCTGCCCCGAGCCTCCGCGGGAGGGCTCCGGGGGCTGCAGGGCTCCAGGGCTCCAGGGCTCCAGGGCTCCAGGGCTCCAGGGAACCAGGGAACCAGGGAACCAGGGCTCGGGGGCTGCAGGACTCCAGGGCTCGGGGGCTGCAGGGCTCCGGGGTTGCAGGGCCCAGGACCCATGGAGCCCTTCCGGGGTACTTTCCCACGCCGCGGGCCGGAGGAGGGAGCCCCGGACGCCTGGGAGGTGTTGCCCGGGAACACAGCCCATCTGGTCCCTGGCAGTGCACCGCTATCCTGGGAGGGTGTCCGGGCATACCATTGTCCCTAGTAATCCGGAGGAAAATTACCCCCCTTTCTTGTAATCTGTGCACTAAAGGTGACAGAGGGGACCCAGGGCGCAAACGTGCCCTACCTCCTGGAGCCCTGCCTGGGATCCGGGAGGCAAATGGCACCTCATCGGGACTTCCAGGGAAGCCCGGCCATCTGGTCGCCCTATAGGAAAGCATTGGTCGCGACCAGATGGCCGAGGCGAGAGGGGCGACCAGATGGCCGGGACCGAAATGACGCCAATCTGCCGGCTCCGAGCCTCTGCGGGGGGCTCCAGCCTGCCCTTGCAGGGCTCCGGGCATGCGGGGCTCCGGGACTGCAGGGCTCCGGGGCTGCAGGGCTGCAGGGCTGCAGGGCTGCAGGGCTCTGGGCTCCGGGGCTCCGGGGCTCCAGGGCTCGGGGACTGCAGGGCTCCGGCTGCAGGGCTCCGGGGCTCCGGGGCTCTGGGGCTCCGGGGCTCCAGGGCTCAGGGACTGCAGGGCTCGGGCTGCAGGGCTCCGTGGCTGCAGGGCTCCCGGGATCCAACCAGGCCGGGGAGATCAGGGAGTCTTCCCGGGGCACGAGGGACCCCTGTCCAGGGCACACGGACCCCCAGGACGCGCCCCGTTTTCTACATTTTTTTTTTTTTTTTCACTACGCGTAGTGTGCGTAGTGGCACTACGCCCAGCCCTAGTGTACATGCAGATTGTGGTTCTGGCACGTGGCAGAAGGTCCCTGTGATATATCCGGACTGCCAGAGGATGATCGCCGAGGTGCACCGATAGTTCGCGGTGCAGCCGGTGTCTCTTAGTATGTGCAGCACAAGTAGGAATGCTGGACTGGCCCGCTGCGCCCTCAGGGTAAGCGGCGGCAGTGCTTAATTTGTGCCGGTGTTTTCCGGTGCTTGGCACCAGCACTTATTTATCAGGGCCAGGTCTACTCTACAGGGATCTTGCTGCACGTCATGGATATATTTATTTACCTCACTACTGGACTTGTCACAGACGTAGAGTGTTGTGTTCACTTTCGTCCCTCTCCCGAGTCCTGAGTGAGTCATTCCTGGTGCAGAAGGGGGTGTTGGGGGGGGCGGCCGACCACCGGGAGGCTCCCCCCCTGGCCTGTTTGGGAGGGGCGGGGTGGGGGGAGGGTTTTGGGCCAGAGGCAGCCATTTTGTATTTTGGGCTTGTTTTTGATATAGCCCAAGGCAGCCCAATGTATAAGTACTTTGGGCTGCCTCTCCCGGCCACCATTTTGTCATTGGTGACCTGGTGGCCGGGAGCTTAGTGTAGGGAATGTTTGTTAGTTTTATTTGCGTTAGTAAAGTTTATTTCATCAGCGGGATGGTTTCTTACCTCAGAGATGGTAGCAGAAGATGTTCGCGTTTTGGGAGCGTTGCGGCTACGGGGCGAAGCTGGCCGCCTAGACGTGGTTATTGGTGAGAGGGACGAGCCGTCGTGCCCCGCGCGGCAGGCCTCGGCAGGGGTGGCGGTGGCTGCCTGCACGTCGCCGGAGAAGTCCAGAGTGGCACTAGCAGTAGAACGGGGCCGCCCGCGAGCGCAGAAGTCGGCACCGGTTGGGCAGTCACGGAAGATTGGAGAAGGCGCGTTTCTCACAGGTAGGCCTTGGTGTGCGAGACGGCGGGAGGGGTGCGGGCGTTTTGAATGAGGAGGTTTTGCCCTCGGGGCCTCAGGCGGCAGGTCCGGCGCTTGAGCGGAGGTCTGGGTCGGCTCCTGGGCGCGTAGGTGAGAGTGGGGGGGCCACTTTGGGTAGCGGCGCTCCGTTTTTATGTCGGCAGCGAGGGGAGTGAAGGGTATGGAAGGGTTTTCAATGGGGCAAGTGGGTTTTTTCCCCTTAGCGTTTCTCGGCAAAGTGAAGAGAGTTGGGGTTGGGAGGCAGGGTGTGCAGTTCGGGCAATCAGTGCGGCGGGAGACATTAACTCCAGGCAGGGAGGAGGGGTCAAGGGTTTTGTTGGCTCAGGGAGGTACGCGGCAATTTCCTGGGGCTGGTGCAGAGTTCGTGGGGGACAGGAGTGGGGGGGAGGTAGTGGGCTACTGTGTATGCTGGTAAGAAAACTGCTTTTCAAAGGGTCTTTGGTCGAAAAGAGAAGGAGGCGGTGGCGGGACCCAGTGGGGTGAGGGCGGGGGGAGGTTTTCGGTCAGCCCCTTTTCTTGTTTTTTCCCCGGCTCTACCTGGCAAGTAAGCTTTTTCTGTAGTGGATAGCTCACCTGGGGAGGGGGAATGGGCGCAGGTTGGAGGGTGGTTGGGGTTGCAGCTCCTGGGGCTGGGTTAGGGTCAGTTTGAAAGTGAGGAGGGTGCTGGGGGGTTTTCATGCTTCTCAGGAGGTAGAGCGGGATGCAGCTACAGGAGAGCAGGCCTGGGAAGGTTTGGCTGTTTTCCCGCTGGGCTGCAGGTGCGAGGGGTTTGGTTTCAAATAGGCCCAGCGGTGCAAGAATTTCACGGAACATGCCCCCCCCCCCTAAGTTTCTAGGGCCTGTGCAGGGGGTGGTAGGGGTGGGGTTTGAGGCTCAGAGGAGGGCACGGGGGGGGGGTTAGAAAGGGGGTTCATATAGCGTCCGTGGCGGCGCCAACAGATTTGGCAAGTCTGGAGTGGAGTGGGGGTGAGATTGAAAGGGAACCCCCATTCGGTTTGCCCACGGGTGGGGGTTGTTACGGAAGGGGTTTTAGGGCAGGTGAGTACAGGTGTGCCAAGATCTTCTTGGTGGTGTAGTCAGCAGGATAGGGCAGTTGGTTCGTGGCAAGCTCCCAGTACACCAGTCCAATGTTTTTCTTTACAGGGTAGGGGCCGTGGTGCGTCAACAGACTCGGTAGGGCGTTGTACGGCCCAGCTGCGCCGAGGAGAAGGGAGGGTGGAGCCTTGCGCGGCACGTCCCGTACCGGCGAGGGATCGCGACGCGGCCAGCGCACGAAAGTCAAGCGCGACTTCGCTGGCCCCAACAACCAGCAAGGCCCGTCGGTCTGCTGGCTCCGTGGATGGATCTTTTCGACTCAGTCAACGCGAGGGGGAGTATCGGCGGGTACGGTCGGCTCCCCCATCTGGAGCAGTTTCAGCACTAGGGCTGGTTTTCGAAATGATGGGTCAAGCAAGGCCCGTAATGTCAGTTTTGTGGTGGAACCTCTACAGATAGAGGAAGTGATGGTTTTGGATTATGATGATGACAGCCCCGAAGAAGGGGAATTGAGGGGTGATGAGAAGGGGGGGTGCCTTCTCATCTGTTGCTAGTGTTTTACAGGCAAAGCACGTGGTGCAGCAGGCGGTGTCGTTGGGCGCCAGGAGAGATTACGGCCCCACAGGAGGGCTCCTCGAGCGGTGGACCCAGTTGAACAGTCGGCTTGGAGAATGGGGCCAGGACTGGCGCCTTTGCTTGAGCCAGGTGAGCACGTTGTCCCACGGGCCAGACCAGAGATGGTGTCGGTGGGGACTGGGGGTGACAGGGTATGGCAGGAGCCGGGTGGTAAGCTCCACAGGGGTAAATACGCAAAGATCAAGGTGTGGGGACTTTGGGGAAGATTTCGCCAGGGCGAAAGTGGAAACTGGGGTGAAGACGGAACCTGCAGTGTCAGGTGAAGACCCAGTGCTGGAGCATGTTGTCCCACGGTCCAGACCAAAGATGGTCGCAATCAGTCAGGTGGAAACTCTGCAGGGCCTTCACAGCAGGGCACGGGAATAGAGGGGCTAGAGGACCTCAAGGGTCTGGGCCCAAGGGCTCCTACGCCAGTTAAGCTGACGCGTTTGAGGGCTGCTCTGCAGGACTATGATGTTTGAGAGCGGAACAGGTTCTGTTGGAGGGTTTGGAGGAAGGTTTACATTTGGGATATGATGGGCCTCGTCAGAGGAGGGGGCAGGAAATTTGAAGTCTGAATTTTGAACATACGTCAGTGGTACAGGACAAGTTGAATAAAGAGGTGCGAGAAGGCAGGATGGCAGGCCCGTTTCCAGATTGGCCAGTGCCAGAGTTGATTGTGTATACAATGGGGGGGGGGTGCCCAAGAAGGAAGTCGGGCAGTACAGGCTCATTCAACTCCTGTCGTGGCCGGAGGGGTTTTCGGTCAATGATTTTATTGAGGGGGAAGCAGCCTCAGTGTCTTATTCCTCAGTTGACGTTGCAATGTCACTTGTGGTGACCGCGGGCACAACTGCAGAGATGGCGAAATGCGACATAAAATCTGCATTTTGTTTGCTTCCCGTACATCCGGATGAGTGGGGGATGTTGGGAATCCAGTTTGATGGTCAGTGGTACGTGGATAAGGCTTTACCGATGGGCTGTTCATGGGCTTGTGCTTTGTTTTTAGTGTTTCAGTACCTTGCTACAGGGGTATTTGATACATCATACTGGTCGAAGGCTGGTTACACATTACTTGGACGACTTCTTTTTTGGGGGCTCTCCGGGCACGGCAGTATGCCAGTGGGCGTTGGACAAATTTCAGGATTTGATGGGCGAGCTGGGTGTGCTTTTAGCACCAGAGAAAGAGATGGGTCCATGTTCGACTATGGCTCTCTTGGGCATCGAGCTTGATTCTGTCAGGGTGCAGGCGCGATTGCCGTTGGAGAAGAAGGAGGCAATGTTGTCTTTGCTGGGATACGCTGGCTAAAACCAAGGTGACAGTGAGGGATGTACAACTTTTGCTGGGGGAGCTGGCCGGATCAGTGGAAGAATGGTGGGGGGAGCATTGCCTTTTGGAGCTTTTTACGGTTTTGGTGGCTTGGATTTTGTAGGGCAGGGAGCTGGCACATAGGAGAGTGTTGTTCAGGATTGATAGCATGGCGTGGTTCAAATCATCAACAGACAGTCAGCCGGGGACGAGCAGGTTCTGAAGCTGTTGCGGGGGTTTGTCCTTGGTTGCTTGAGGCAGGATATCGCTTTTAAGGCCCTGCATATTCCTGGTGTGGACAATGACATCGTGGATGCTTTGTCGCGTTTCCAGGGGAGAGTTTCCATGGGTTGGCCAAGGAGGCGGACAGGTCATCGACACCTAGGCCGGAACATCTGTGGTATGTAGGCAACGTAGGATTGTACAACTGGTGGTAGGTTCTTTGTCTGTCTTTACTCGCGCGGCCTATGCTTCGGCAGGGAAGGAATTTTTGGCGTCGGGTGCGTGCAGGAGGGTGGAGTCGTGGCGACGCTCTGAGGATGTACTTCAGTTTCTGCTTGACTTGATTGAGGAGGGCCTTTCAAAAGTCACAATTTCGGGTAAATTAACAGGCATTTCCTTTACGGGTAAGCTGTTGTGGGGTATTCCCTTTCTGCAGGAGAGTTGGGTAAAGGATGTTAGAAGGTTGGGATGGAGAACGGGGCAGGTTAGCCTTGTCTCGTAGGCCGGTATCTTGGCGGATGTTAGCGCGTCTGTTGGCAGTGCTTCCTTCGTTGTGTGGGGATGGTGGGGAGGCATGTTGTTTTTCACGCTCATGGTTTGGTTGTTTTTGGTGCTTTCCGAGTTTCCGAGTTATTGGGTTTCAGGTTGAGGGTTGGTTGGCCGTGGCTAGATGTTTTCAGGGGGTTTGTATTTGGTTTGCAAGTGCGAAAACTGATCAGAGGAGTCGGGGAAAAGGGGTTTGGTTGGAAGCAGGTTCTTCTGGGTCTACATGCCCCTTACACTGGGTGAGTCTTTGGAAAGAATTATCAGGTGGGGAGGCTGGTTCGGGGTTTTTTCATCATGCGGATGGAGGCAGAGTAACTGAGTATCAGCTTCGCAGGGGGCTGCGCAAGGGACTGAAGGAGATTGGCTTGGATGGGGGCACAGTTTGGGATTCATTCTTTCAGGATCGGGGCAGCTCCTGAGGCCAGCATTCGTGGGTAGGCTAGGGGGGATATTAGGTGGCTGGGGCGCTGGTCTTTCAACTGTTTACAGCGCTATGCGCGGAGCGATACAGATGCTGCGCTTGCGTTCTCCTCTTTTTCTTGATGCTCATATTGTTTTTTTTTGTTTCAGGTTCTGTAGCGGGCCCCCGCTCTTCGTTTTTGACTATTTCGATCATGGGGCATTGATAGTTAAGTGGGCCCAGGGGCAAGCTCGTGACTGCTATTTCGGACAGATTTTGGGTTTCAATGAACTCCTTTTTAATATTGTTTGGAAAGGAAAGGGGGACTGTTATGGGAGAGTTGGTTCCATCTTTGAATAAATGGTTGGTTGGTGGTCAATGTCCGGACGTTTTGTTATTTCACTTGGGAGAGAATGAACTTTGTGGGGTGAAGGGGTGGTTTTGTTACGCGCTATAAAGAAGGTCTTGGCTCTTTTGAAAGAGAAGTGTTCTGGTTGCCATGTTTGGTGGACTGAGATGGTGCCTCATAGGACGTGGAGGGGTGCGAGTAGGCCTAGGGCAAGGGATAGAGCGTGTAGGAAGGTAATTTGGAAGTTTACCGTTTCGGCAGGTCATTAGATTTTGGTAGAGTTTGCCATAGAGACGTAAAGTTTGAGTCGGTGGAGTTTTTCAGGGGTGATGGTGTCCAGTTATCGTGGTTGGGGATGGACCTTTATTTCCTAAGAGATGAGTGAGGCTCTTTAGGAGTGCCTTATGGTACAGGAACACCCCAGGGTAGGCTAATTTGTTGCGTCAGGGTATAGGTTTGGGACTTTATTAGCGGGCGTTTTTGTGTGGTTGTGGGGGGCAGAAAGGGGGGGGTAGTTTCCTCCCCCCCTGGCTTTCTGGGTGGCAGAGACTGTGGAAGTTTTACCAGGGCTGGCTGAGTTTTTGGGTTGGATTGTTATCGTTGGGCTTTAGACAGGGATTGTTTGAGCAGGTGTATTGTTGGGGCATTTACAGTGGTTGGGTGATCATAAATGGTGAAGGGGCAGGCAGGGGATTTGTGGTTTAATAAGATGTTAATTGATAAGCATATGTGTTATGTTTTGAAATATGATATGGTATTTTGTAATGTTGTAATGCTGGGGTGGGGGCGGGGCTCAAAGATCTGTTAGGGGCGGGGGAGGGGATTAGGGGTTAGTTATACGGCCTATTTAGTGAGGTCTAGTTTTGTAAGGCATTGCCGAGGTTTTTGTGTTGTAAAGTGCACCTGTTCCAATAAAGCGGCCTTTTTCACACTTAGAAGTTGTCTGTGGTCTTCTCCCCCCCCACCCCCCCTCCCAAGGGGGGCTTGGGGGGGGGCGGCCGACCACCGGGAGGCTTCCCCCCCCGGGCTGTTTGGGAGGGGCGGGGGGAGGGTTTTGGACCAGAGGCAGCCATTTTGTATTTTGGGCTTGTTTTTGATATAGCCCAAGGCAGCCCAATGTATAAGTACTTTGGGCTGCCTCTCCCGGCCACCATTTTGTCATTGGTGACCAGGTGGCCGGGAGCTTAGTGTAGGGAATGTTTGTTCCCTCCCTCCCTCCCTCTCTCTTTTGCTCCTTTTTCTCATTTCCTGGGTTTTTCAGGTTTTTGCCCCCATGGTTTTAATTCTTTTTGGGCTCTTGGGATCTTTTTCCATCTTGGTAGATGGCCTGTTTTGTTGGTTCTGGTGCGCAGGGTAGTTGTTGTATCGCCGCTGGGAGCAGGTGCAGTGATTTTTCTGTGCGGAGATTGTGGAAGTTTTACCAGAGCTGGCTGAGTTTTTGGGTTGGATTGTTATTGTTGGGCTTTAGACAGGGATTGTTTGAGCAGGTGTATTGTTGGGGCATTTACAGTGGTTGGGTGATCGTAAATGGTGAAGCGGCAGGCAGGGGATTTGTGGTTTAATAAGATGTTAATTGATAAGCATATGTGTTATGTTTTGAATTATGATATGGTATTTTGTAATGTTGTAATGCTGGGGTGGGGGCGGGGCTCAAAGATCTGTTAGGGGCGGGGGAGGGGATTAGGGGTTAGTTATACGGCCTATTTAGTGAGGTCTAGTTTTGTAAGGCATTGCCGAGGTTTTTGTGTTGTAATGTGCACCTGTTCCAATAAAGCAGCCTTTTTCACACTTAGAAGTTGTCTGTGGTCTTTCCCCCCCCCCCCCCACCCCTCCCTCCCCATGTTGCGGACGAGACTGAGACGGAGCCGTCCCACTCCCTGGCCTGGCTGAGCCAAGAGGAGATTCATATGAATCAACCTGATATCTGTGTTGGACGGCGGTGCGGCGAAGGCCCTTATTTCAGTGTTTCCGGCCCTTTGGGCGGGACACTGATTTGGGCTGGGTTTTGGTTCTGCGGTAGCGTGCGCACATTTTTTCAGATTGAGTTGCCACGCCCCCGCACGGCTGCACTCCATCAACTGTCTGAGAGCCGACTCGACAACGATGTTGAAGACTGGCAACAGCACCGACCCGGCAGCAAGAAAGCCCCATGGTTTAACGACGAACTCAAGAGCTCCAAGAAGAACTGCAGAGCACTTGAGAAAACCTGGCGCAGAGACCCAACACCGGACAACATGACTGCCCTCAAGCTCGCCACCCGAAAACACCACCAACTGATCCACGCCACCAAGAAAACCGCATTCAAGGAACGACTGGACAACAACGCACACAATAGCAAGGAGCTCTTCAACATCGTTAAAGAGCTCTTCAACCCCAACGCCGGAAACAACGACATCACCCCTTCGCAAGACCTCTGCAACTCCCTCACCTCCTACTTCCACAACAAGATCGCGGATATACACAACAACTTCTGCACTCAACCGACGCACGCCACGATCGAACGACCACCCCCCACCACCACCCTCCACGCCTGGACCCCGATCAGCACCGAAGAGACCGTCCGCACGATGAACTCCATCCACTCCGGATCTCCGACCGACCCCTGCCCTCACCACGTCTTCAACAAGGCCGACGCTGTCATCGCACCCCACCTACGGGACATCATCAACACCTCCTTCGACACCGCCACCTTCCCAGAGAGCTGGAAGCACGCCGAACTCAGCGCTCTACTAAAGAAGCCATCAGCCGACCCCACCGACCTCAAGAATTACCGCCCCATCTCGCTGCTCCCGTTTCCAGCTAAAGTCATCGAGAAGACCATCAACAAGCAGCTGGCCGCCTTCCTCGAGACGAACGGATCCCTCGACTCCTCGCAGTCTGGCTTCCAGGCCAACCACAGCACCGAGACCGCCCTGATCGCAGTGACCGATGACATCCGAGCCCTGCTCGACAACGGAGAAACAGCGGCCCTCATCCTCCTAGACCTCTCCGCGGCCTTCGACACTGTCTGCCACCGCACCCTAGTGCAGCGCCTCCGCAACGTCGGAATCCAGGAGAAGGCACTGGAGTCGATCATCTCCTTCCTCGCCGGAAGGACACAGAGAGTCCGCCTCCCCCCGTTCAGATCAGAAGCCACCGAAGTCATCTGCGGCGTCCCTCAAGGCTCCTCGCTCAGCCCAACCCTCTTCAATGTCTACATGAGCCCCCTCGCAGCCATCGCACGCCAGCACAACCTCAACATCATCTCCTACGCCGACGACACCCAGCTGATCCTCTCCCTCACCAACGACCCCGCCACCGCCAGAGCCAACCTTCACGAAGGTATGAAAGAGGTAGCCGAATGGATGAAGAACAGCCGCCTGAAACTGAACTCGGACAAGACGGAAGTCCTCATCCTGGGATCTTCACCCTCCGCCTGGGACGACTCCTGGTGGCCCTCCGCCCTAGGCAACGCACCCAAACCAACAGACCACGCACGCAACCTGGGCTTCATCCTGGACTCCTCCCTCTCCATGACCAGACAAGTCAACGCCGTCTCCTCGTCGTGCTTCAACATCCTGCGTATGCTACGTAAGATCTTCCGGTGGATCCCCACCGAGACAAGGAAGACGGTCACCCAGGCCCTCGTCACCAGCCGTCTGGACTACGGCAACGCCCTCTACGCCGGAACCACCGCCAAACTCCAGAAGAGACTCCAGCGGATCCAAAACGCCTCAGCCCGACTCATCCTGGACATCCCCCGTCGCAACCACATCTCCAGACACCTGAAAGACCTGCACTGGCTCCCGGTCAACAAGAGAATCACCTTCCGCCTCCTCACCCACGCACACAAAGCCCTACACAACGAAGGCCCAGGATTCCTCAACAACCGCCTCAACTTCTACGCTCCCAAACGCCAGCTTCGATCGACCGGCCACGCCCTCGCCACAGTCCCCCGCATCCGAAAAGCCACCACAGGGGGAAGGTCCTTCTCCTACCTCGCCGCCAAGACCTGGAACTCACTCCCGACTCACCTCCGCCTGACCCAGGACCACCTCGCCTTCAGGAAGCAGCTCAAGACCTGGCTGTTCGAGCAGTAGCGGACCCCCCCCCCTAGCGCCTTAAGACCCCCGGGTGAGTAGTGCGCTATATAAATGCTTTGATTGATTGATTGATTGATTAATAAAGCTAAAGGCCCACCACGACGTCTAACAGTAAGTTAAGTGCAGTTGAGATATTTCAGGTTGCCTAGGCGCAAAAGATGACTCAGCCTGCACCTGACCATGTGTCCGACTTCTGCCCGGCGGGTTTCCGAACTTCCTGCTGCCGTCAAATACAAACAAGCTGCGTTTCCTTCACAAATAAATGATTACATCAAACCTTGTTCCGACAACCTCGGGCTTTTGTCTGGGGCCCAGCGCATTTTCTGGCAGCTGCAGGGCTTTCTAATTACAGCATGAAGGTAAACACATGTAATTCATCTTGTGCTAATGGACGCACACACCAACCACACAGCCTTAGACTTGCAGCTACTGTGCAGGACATGAAACTCTCGGTGCTCAATAAACACTCAAATGGCATCAATAAAACCTATGGCAAATTAAAACAAATACTTCTTGGCCATCTACCTTGCAGCGAACGGGTAGCTTCCCACGGGACATTTCAGAGTCATTTTAGTGACACCCAGTTAAAAAGACATAACCACTCATAACACAGTATAGTCTAGCTTTTCTCCAGGGAGTCTTGCAGTTATGGTGTCGCCTTTGCAGATAAAAAGAGCAACGCAGAACAGTTTTTGTTCGAGGTGACTCACTGAGCCTAATCTCTGGTACTGGTACGTTTGTATGCGCGCGCACACACATGTACTTAACAAAACATAGCTAACATGCAGTCATGGTTGCAAAATAAAACCGAAAAAACTCTGATATTCCTCAGTTATAATTATCTCCATGATAGCTCACGGACCTGCCATGCACACAAGAACCCACAAAACAAACGCAATGCTCATGAGGTCACCCTTGACATAATAAAAGACACAAAGGATCTCACAAATGCCATGATATGCTGCCTTCACATAACATCATGAAAGGCGCAATGGATGCAGTATGATCTCTGTGCATGTGTTGCAAGTTAAAGATACCATACCTAGTCCTCTTATCTCAATGTTGTTCAGTATTGTGACGTCATAAGCCTTGCATTTGGTGTGCATGCTGAGGTTTGCAAGACAGGTTTACAGAGGTGAGCTAACCATAATTGAGGCACTTCACTGCCTTTTTGACATTATTTCGTAACCATAAATGCACCTTAACTGTGAATGAAGTTATTTCTGTTTCTTTTATAATATGTTGCATCCAACCTCTATAATAGCATGTGAGGAAGGGCAGGGTCGGGAGACTAAACATCATAATGGCAACATAACGCGATGGAGTCCTTACCGACCCGATGAGGGCGAAGACGCCGATATGTCAGAGACTCTTTTCCCCGCCTCAGCTGCCGCAATAACTAAGACTCTTTTCCCCGCTCCACAGCGCGCTGGACATGAACCCGAACTGGTTTTTCCGGGAGGTGGACCTCCACGAACAGGCCAATCGGAGAGCCTGCACCAAGGTCACGATGAGCAGAAAAACCAGGAAGAAACAACAATCGGCGCGCCTGCTGAAACCGGACCTGCAACGCCGAGAGGAGACGCCGACAGCATCAAGGACATCACCAACGGAGTTCAGGACGCCGCTAAAGGAGCCAAGGACGCCGCCACCACGCAGAAGGACAAGGAGGAGCCTCCATTGAAAGAACCAGAGGATCCTGACATCTGGTCCGAAGACTGGTGGACACCGGGGGACACGCATGAGCCGCCACAAATCAGGAGAGTTGTGGCAGACAGTGGTACGTAGCGGATACCTCGCGCTCAGGGGGGAACTGGGGTGGGAGAGACTGGGAGGCTGGGAGGCAGGAAGGGAAACGGGCACAGTTGTTTATTGTTATCCTTCTGTCCCTCAAGCATACTACCCCCCTTTCCCTTTATGCCTCGCCTGACAGACATGTAAATAATCACTTATAAAGAGACAGACTACCCCCATAAGAACCCCTCCTTTACCTTTTCTATTTGACCTTGCACACGGTGTGGTGACGGACTCAGTAAACTTCCCCAAAACAGAACCAAACAGTGACCGCTGTTCTCTTTTCTTTTGAGTGACTTCGGTACCCCGAGGAAAACCCACCACAGAGGAAATCACGAATCCTGGGATCACCTGACACCATACCGGAAGAAGACCCCTGGAAAATACCGTTCTGAACTTTCTTTTAGGTTGTTATTCCCCAAAGACTCTTACTCCATAGTTCACGTTATTCACTAAGGGTCTTACCCAACCTAAATAAAACCTACACTATTTACACCATATGGCCTCCTCAATTCTGTTTCCGACCTTCCCTTCGACATTTGGTGGCAGGAGCGGGATCGGAGGAAATGGAGGCCGGAGTTAAAAAAATGGCGGAAGGCCACGATCGTCTTGAGAAAATTATGGCCCAATTCCTAGAAACCGTGGAAAGCGAGAGAGAGGCATTACACAAAGCCCTTGCAGGACAAAGCCAAACGCGGGAAACCACCATAGGCAAACTCGTAGATGTATTGGGGCACCCCAGAGGTTACACTGCCCCTCCCTCTGTAGTAGTGCAGAAATATGTGGCGGGAGAGGATCCTGATTTCTTTCTGTCAAATTTTGAGAGACTTTCCCGTGCAGCCTTTTGGCCTGAGGATAGGTGGGGACAATATTTAGGACCCCTTCTTTCTGGGGATCTCCAAGCCGCCTACCAGGCCGCCAATCCTCTTGGGGCTACCCCGTATCCGGAAATCATTTTTTTATACTAGAGCGAATGCGCATTGACGACGAGACGTATAGGATGCGGCTCCGTCAAATAAAAGAAGGACCGCAAGAAAATCCCAGGGCTTTGTGTTATCGTATAAAGGACATTGCTGACTCATGGCTCAAACCCCAACGTCAACGAAGGAGCTCATACTCGAGAAAATATACCTTGAAGAATTTCTTAGTTCCCTACACCCCCCCATCCAAAAATGGGTACGGCAACATACAGACCTAAATTTAGAAAAAGCGGTAGAAGTAGCAGCTGCCTACTTTCGAGCACAAGAAGTACAAAAGGGAAAAGAAGATGGTACTTGGAAACAACCTGTGGGTCATTTAGCAAGGAATCCTCAACCCCCTCAGTTACAAAGGAAACCTGAGACTGTAGCAATAGTCCCCAAGCCTGTAATGCCTGTACCCCGACCCGCCCCTCCTTTGGGACTTCAATGCTACCACTGTGGTACCTTTGGTCATATAGCCCGAGTATGCCCCCAAAAAGAAGAATCCATGGAAATCGGGTATGTGAGAACTCTATATTGTCAAACAGAAGGGGGACCCAGCTCAATTTCACAGACATATAGCCATTAACGGGGAGCAAAGAAAGACCCTAATTGATACAGGAAGTCGCCAAACCTTAATAAGACCCCAAGTTATACCAGGCGGGCCTCCTACCACCACGGGTGTTGTTAACATCGAATGTATTCATGGAGATTGTAAAACCTATCCGATGGCTAATGTTAACGTGCAACATACACCCACTAGAAGTCCGGTAAACATGCGAGTAGGACTGCTTTCCCATCTACCAGAGCCAGTGCTCCTTGGCACCGACTATCCCCATATACATAACCTACTTCCTGGCCCCACATCAGATCAGACAGAATGGAGAGAAGAGGCACCATTCTTTCATGAGATAGATCCCGTGTGGGAACAATGAAAAGACAGGAAAAGTAAGTAACATAGAAGAAGGGAAAAAAGAAATGGGAAACCCGTTCTATTAACCCAGTCAGATGACTCGCTATGGAGTCACGATCATAATTTTCACACAGCTCTAAGAGAAGACAACACCCTACAGGAAGCATGGAGACAAGCTACTGATCAGGAAGATCTACTACAAGTAGGTCCCCAGTTCTTTACCAAGAGAGGTTTGTTATATAGAAACGGGGGAAAATCTATGCCAGTCCAATTGTTAGTGCCCCTTCCCTACAGAGAAAAAGTTCTGTATTTAGCTCACAGCCATCTACTGGGTGGTCATTTTGGAGGGCATAAGACAGAGAAGGCTATCCTGGACAGATTTTATTGGCCAGGTATTTAGCAACAGGTCAGACGATATTGCCGTGAATGTGCAGTATGTAAAAAAACAAGCCATTACATTCCGCCTCGTGTGCCCTTGAACCCTTTGCCTGTTATTGATGTACCCTTCACTAGGGATATGAATTGACATAATAGGTCCTCTTTTACCTTCACGGTATGGTTGTCGCTACGTGTTAGTATTAGTTGATTACGCTACCAGATTCCCAGAAGCCATCGCACTTAGACAACCTAATACACACAGATAGCTAAAGCCATGATCAACATCTTTTCACGTGTAGATTTCCCTAAGGAAATAATCACTGATCAGGGTACCCCTTTTACCTCCAAATTGATGAAGCAAGTATGCCAGGAGCTAAATATTAAACAGATCCGAACCGCTGCCTACCACCCTCAGATGGACGGATTACTGGAGCACTATAATGCCACATTAAAAACCACCCTCAGAAAGCTACTCAATTTGGAAGCCCGCAAGTGGGAAGACATGCTTCTCCTCACCCTGTTTGCTATCAGATGTAGCCACCAAAAGAGTCTGGGATATTATCCATTTGAATTATTTTTTTTTTTAAATATTTTTATTATTAGTTTACAGCACTTATGTTATGTTATGTTAATTTATTTCTTCTATAGCGCTCGGCGACTCCGAGGAGCATCCCAGCACTTATTCACAATACATGTCAGCGTAATAGACAAGTAATACAGCTTATGGTCCCTGAGAGTCACAAAAGCAATCCAATATGTTTATATCACATAACGGGACGTTGATCACACATCACGCCACTCGGGCCATATAATTATTGTAGAGAGCGTGAGGCCGGAAGGGTCAGATAGCATTGTGATCTGTAGTATATGATTGTGATGCCAAAAATGGCATGTTTATTCAGTTGCGTGTCTCCCACAGGTCAGTTCGTACATTCAACATAAGGTGCGGCATCCTTTATGATTACGTAAAAGAGGTGCTGTGAGGTAAAAAAGTTATTGACATCGGATACATTATTCATGACATCGAAACAATTGTGTCAAATGGAAAACTATAATGACACCAGAACGTAACCAACTGTGGAGAAAGGAAATGGGATAAAGAGAAGAGAGGTAATAACAAAAGAAAAGAAGAAAAAGCGAATAGGAAAGGAGAAAATGAGTAATCAGAGAGTTAGGAGGTGTGCCTGTGGGTATTAATGGAAGTATGTCGTCGGCTCCAGGGTTAGGGGGCAGGGGGGGGCAAGCGTCCAGCATGACGCAGGTCGCTCGTTGGGGGGGAGGGGAGGGACTAGTCTGTCAGTGGCTAACAAGCACCGAGGTGCTAGTATCAAGAGGGGTTGGGGGCGTCACTGCCGTGTGGAATGGAGGCGATAGCTCGTGGTGTAGGCAGAGGGTGTTGTGCGCATGATTCTCCATTTGAATTATTGTATGGTAGACCACCACGTACCCTCTTAGATATGGCCCGAGAAGAGTGGGAAGAGGACGCTGACACCTCTAAACCTTTGCTAGAGTACGTAGTCAATCTTAAAATGCACTTGAATCAGGTACGGGAAATAGTGAAAACAAACCTGGAACAAGCCCAAACTGCCCAAAATAAACAGTATGATAAGGTTGCTAAAAACAGATCTCTCCAGGTAGGAGAACAGGTCCTTCTATTACGACCCACTTCGGAACACAAGCTACTGAGCCAGTGGCAGGGACCCTTTAAAGTTGTTGACAAGGTAACACCTGTCACCTATAAAATAGAAATGGATCCCTCTGGTAATACCACTCAAATCTACCATATCAATCTATTGAAAAAGTGGGAAGGTCCCAAGCCTGTACTAGTTGTGGATCCAGCCCCCGCTTTAGTAGACCAAGGCATAGATACAGATCTGCCTGACAACCTTAGCCAAGAGATAAAAGCAACTTTACAACCCGTACAAGAAGTATTTTCTTTAGTCCCAGGTAGAACTAGTTTAGTAGAGCATGAAATACACACAATACCTGGTAAAACAGTACGTCTGAGGCCATATAGGATCCCTGAGGCCAGGAGAGAGGCCATTGAACAAGAGGTACTACAAATGTTAAAATTGGACATTATCGAACCCTCTAAAAGCGAGTGGAGTTCCCCTATAGTACTGGTGCAGAAACCCGATGGGTCCATTCGCTTCTGTATCGACTTTAGGGAGGTAAATAAGGTGTCCTAGTTTGACGCATACCCCCTCCCTAGAGTCGATGAAATGATAGAGAAGCTCGGAAAGGCCCAATACATTAGCACCCTCGACCTTTGTAAAGGGTATTGGCAGGTGTCCCTAAAACCCCAAGACAGAGAAAAAACGGCCTTTTGTACCCCTACTGGCCTGTACCATTTTAAGGTATTGCCCTTTGGGCTACACTGAGCCCCAGCAACGTTTCAGAGGTTCATGAATACAATGCTACAGGGTCATAGTCAATATGCGGCTGCTTACTTAGATGATATTATCATCTATAGTAATTCCTGGGAAGAACACCTTCAACACTTATTAGCTGTAGTCCAAACTTTGGGAGATGGTGGCCTGATCATCAATCCAGCCAAAAGCAGACTAGCTGCCAAATCTGTAAAATACCTGGGCTTTCTCCTAGGAGAGGGATGTAGTAGACCACATGAAGAAAAGGTAGCGGCCATTTCCCAGGTACCCCTTCCGAAGACCAAGAAAGACCTAAGGGCATTCCTAGGTCTTCTCGGATATTACAGGAGGTTTATCCCTCATTTCTCACAGATTGCCAGTCCTTTAACGGATCTACTCAAGAAAACTATACCCACAGAGAAGTGTCTGAAAAATCCCTCTCCCACAGAGCTAAGAGCCTTTCAAAAACTGAAACGTCTCATGACCTCCCATTCCTTTCTCCTAAATCCTAACTATGAGAAGCCTTTTATTTTACAAACAGATGCATTGGATAGTGGTATTGGTGCAGTCTTGTCCCAAATAGACGAAGAACAACAAGAAAGACCAATCGTTTTTATTAGCCGCAAGTTATATCCCAGAGAAACCCGATATGCGGTGATTGAAAAAGAGGCTCTAGCCATTAAATGGGCAGTAGAAGCACTCCGCTATTATCTTGATGGTAGGGACTTCCTTCTATATACAGATCATGCCCCCCCTTGAGTGGCTCTCCCAGAACAAGGGACATAACCCCAGAATCTTACGATGGTTCCTAGCTCTTCAACCTTTTAGATACACCGTCCACCACCGGAAAGGAAAAGATCCCGCTAATGCAGATTTCCTTTCTAGATACCCTCAAGATCCTTATCTTCTAAACAAGATAGGGTAGGGGAATGTGAGGAAGGGCAGGGTCGGGAGACTAAACATCATAATGGCAATATAACACGATGGAGTCCTTACCGACCTGATGAGGGCAAAGACGCCGATATGTCAGAGACTCTTTTCCCCGCCTCAACAGCCGCAATAACTAAGACTCTTTTCCCCGTCCCACAGCACGCCGGACTTGAACTGGAACTGGTTTTTCCGGGAGGCGGACCTTTACAAACAGGCCTATCGGAGAGCCTGCACCAAGGTCCCGACGAGCAGAAAAACCCAGAAGAAACAACAATCGGCGTGCCTGCTGAAACCGGACCTGCAACACCGAGATGAGACGCCGACAGCATCAAGGACATCACCGACGGAGTTCAGGACGCCGCCACCACGCAGAAGGACACGGAGGAGCCTCCATTGGAAGAACCAGAGGATCCTGACATCTGGTCCGAAGACTGGTGGACCCCGGGGGACACGCACAAGGGGATGTGGCAGACAGCGGTACGTAGCGGATACCTCGCACTCAGGGGGGGGGGAACTGGGGTGGGAGAGACTGGGAGGCTGGGTGGCCGGGAGGGAAATGGGCTCAGTTGTTTATTGTTATCCTTCTGTCCCTCTAGCATACTACCCCCTTTCCCTTTATGCCTCGCCTTACAGACGTGTAAATAATCACTTATAAAGAGACAGACTACCCCATACGAACCCCTCCTTCACCTTTTCTATTTGACCTTGCACACGGTGTGGTGACGGACTCAGTAAACTTCCCCAAAACAGAACCAGACAGTGACCGCTGTTCTCTTTTCTTTTTACTGACTTCGGTACCCCGAGGGAAACCCACCACAGAGGAAATCACGAATCCTGGGAACACCTGACACCATACTGGAAGAAGACCCCAGGAAAATACCTTTCTGAACTTTCTTTTGGGTTGCTATTCCCCAAAGACTCTTACTCCATAGCTCACCTTATTCACTAAGGGTCTTACCCAACCTAAATAAAAAATTACACTATTCACCCCATACGGCCTCCTCGCGTCTGTTTCCGACCTTCCCTCCGACATAGCACTTCCACAGGTGGATGACCTTTGCTGTGCCTGGTCTTCAGCGATGCCTAGGAGGGGTTGGACGTGTGGTCTGCCTTTGTCACGGACCTGCACCCAAACCTTCTCTGATACCCAACTCTTACTGCAAATATCCTTTGGTTGTTTGCAATGGTGGACTTTCACAGACAGCCAACCTCCCATGCAGTCAAATAGCATCCGCACATGTAGGTTGAAAGTTAAAGCCAATGCTGGTACCCCAATTTTTGTATAAATCCATCAAATGATAACAACCTGTCCCCCCCTTTAACATTGACCCCCTAGTCAGATCTGCATAAAAACTGTGATCCATGCACTGGGCTTAGCTTGGCATACCAACAGAAAAACAAACATGTACATTCTGACAAATTTTATTCAGATTACTTAAAGGGGTCCAACATTAGTAGTAAGCATGGGCGTAAAATCCGCTCCGCTCGCGGATTTTTCGGATTTTCGGCAAATCCGCAATCCGCGAACGCTCGCGAATTTGTCGAAAATCCGTGAATCCGCTCGCGGCGGATTTTTTGCTTGGTTGCGGCGCGCGGCGTGGTGCACGGCGTTCACTTTCCGTCATTTTAGCGTTTGCCGAGTTGTTTTTCTTTGCGAGTGACGCGCCATTTTAGATCTTGCTGCGTGTTCCCGCGGGAGTTTGTCGCCCGCGAATACGTACTCGCGGCTTGCCACCTTGCACAGCACACCTCGCGAGAGTTCGCAATTGCGAACATGTAGTTGCGGCGGAAAGGAACAATCTCGCACTTGCGAAATAGAGATTTTGCAATTTCGCACAAGAAAATCACCAGCAAACAGGATAAACCTTCAGAAAATTATGATTTTTATCAGAATCACTCCTCAGGTTGACATTTGCATGGCCTTTTTTTTTGCAAGGAGTCCATTTTGGGGGGGGGGGGAGGAAGGAAGTGCCCCACAGTCTCCAACTTCCTGTTCCTGTCCAGCAGGCTCCTCCCAGTGCTTTGTCCATCTCCTGGTCACTTTCATTTGGATCTGGAGCTGGAAGGATTACTTTTTGTGGGTGCTGCTGGATATTTGGATTTGAGGCCTTTTTGACTGTCTTTGGATCACTTTTGGATTAGAAATCAACTTTCACAAGTAAGTTTGTTTGGGGCATTACAGTTGCTGCAAGTACAATTTTGGAACTTTTTCAGAAAATTAAATAAATTATATTGTGGGTAGCCACAGTATCCAGTAGGACCAGGGTTGGTTATGGGTGCATGATACAACTGTTTTGTTGAATTTAAACACCATTGAGGCCATGGATGGGCTGGGATTGTGCAGATTTTATTGTTTTTTGTCGTTTTTTTGGGCCTGCTGGTGTGGCCCTTTGCCCAGGGGTGGTGAGTGTTGCATGGGCCTAGTCTTTCTGTGGGGTGTCTTCTTGAATTTAAACATAATTGAGGCCATGGATGGGCTGGGATTGTGCTTATTTTATTGTTTTTTGTCGTTTTTGGGGGGCTGCTGGTGTGGCCTTTTGCTTGCCCAGGGGTGGTGGTGGTGCATGGACTGAGTGTGCCTGTGGTGTTGTCTCACTCTCTTTGATGTAAACATCATGGATGGCATTGGATTGTGGTGATTTCTGGCTGTTTTTCTGTTTTTTGGGGGTGTACTGTTGATGTGGTCTGGCCATGTGGGTGGTGGTGGTGGCCATCTTGAGTGCTGGCTGGTACAGGCAACATGTGCTTGGGGTGTAAGGGGGCCATTTTGAGGAGAGGCAGTGTCTGAGGCCTGCACTTATTTTGCCTACTTTTCATCCCTTATGCCCAGGGGTAGTGAGTGTTGCATGGGCCTAGTGTTTCTGTGGGGTGTCTTCTTGAATTTAAACATAATTGAGGCCATGGATGGGCTGGGATTGTGCTTATTTTATTGTTTTTTGTCGTTTTTGGGGGGCTGCTGGTGTGGCCTTTTGCTTGCCCAGGGGTGGTGGTGGTGCATGGACTGAGTGTGCCTGTGGTGTTGTCTCACTCTCTTTGATGTAAACATCATGGATGGCATTGGATTGTGGTGATTTCTGGCTGTTTTTCTGTTTTTTGGGGGTGTACTGTTGATGTGGTCTGGCCATGTGGGTGGTGGTGGTGGCCATCTTGAGTGCTGGCTGGTACAGGCAGCAACATGTGCTTGGGGTGTAAGGGGGCCATTTTGAGGAGAGGCAGTGTCTGAGGCCTGCACTTATTTTGCCTACTTTTCATCCCTTATGCCCAGGGGTAGTGAGTGTTGCATGGGCCTAGTGTTTCTGAGGGGTGTCTTCTTGAATTTAAACACCATTGAGGCCATGGATGGGCTGGGATTGTGCAGATTTTATTGTTTTTTGTCGTTTTTTTGGGCCTGCTGGTGTGGCCCTTTGCCCAGGGGTGGTGAGTGTTGCATGGGCCTAGTCTTTCTGTGGGGTGTCTTCTTGAATTTAAACACCATTGAGGCCATGGATGGGCTGGGATTGTGCAGATTTTATTGTTTTTTGTCGTTTTTTTGGGCCTGCTGGTGTGGCCCTTTGCCCAGGGGTGGTGAGTGTTGCATGGGCCTAGTCTTTCTGTGGGGTGTCTTCTTGAATTTAAACACCATTGAGGCCATGGATGGGCTGGGATTGTGCAGATTTTATTGTTTTTTGTCGTTTTTTTGGGCCTGCTGGTGTGGCCCTTTGCCCAGGGGTGGTGAGTGTTGCATGGACTGAGTGTGCCTGTGGTGTTGTCTCACTCTTTTTGATGTAAACATCATGGATGGCATTGGATTGTGGTGATTTCTGGCTGTTTTTCTGTTTTTTGGGGGTGTACTGTTGATGTGGACTGGCCATGTGGGTGGTGGTGGTGGCCATCTTGAGTGCTGGCTGGTACAGGCAACATGTGCTTGGGGTGTAAGGGGGCCATTTTGAGGAGAGGCAGTGTCTGAGGCCTGCACTTATTTTGCCTACTTAGTTTTCATCCCTTATGCCCAGGGGTAGTGAGTGTTGCATGGGCCTAGTGTTTCTGAGGGGTGTCTTCTTGAATTTAAACACCATTGAGGTCATGGATGGACTGGGAATGTGCAGATTTTATTGGTTTTTGTCGTTTTTTTGGGCCTGCTGGTGTGGCCCTTTGCCCAGGGGTGGTGAGTGTTGCATGGGCCTAGTCTTTCTGTGGGGTGTCTTCTTGAATTTAAACACCATTGAGGCCATGGATGGGCTGGGATTGTGCAGATTTTATTGTTTTTTGTCGTTCTTTTGGGCCTGCTGGTGTGGCCCTTTGCCCAGGGGTGGTGAGTGTTGCATGGGCCTAGTCTTTCTGTGGGGTGTCTTCTTGAATTTAAACATAATTGAGGCCATGGATGGGCTGGGATTGTGCTTATTTTATTGTTTTTTGTCGTTTTTGGGGGGCTGCTGGTGTGGCCTTTTGCTTGCCCAGGGGTGGTGGTGGTGCATGGACTGAGTGTGCCTGTGGTGTTGTCTCACTCTCTTTGATGTAAACATCATGGATGGCATTGGATTGTGGTGATTTCTGGCTGTTTTTCTGTTTTTTGGGGGTGTACTGTTGATGTGGACGGGCCATGTGGGTGGTGGTGGTGGCCATCTTGAGTGCTGGCTGGTACAGGCAGCAACATGTGCTTGGGGTGTAAGGGGGCCATTTTGAGGAGAGGCAGTGTCTGAGGCCTGCACTTATTTTGCCTACTTTTCATCCCTTATGCCCAGGGGTAGTGAGTGTTGCATGGGCCTAGTGTTTCTGAGGGGTGTCTTCTTGAATTTAAACACCATTGAGGTCATGGATGGACTGGGAATGTGCAGATTTTATTGGTTTTTGTCGTTTTTTTGGGCCTGCTGGTGTGGCCCTTTGCCCAGGGGTGGTGAGTGTTGCATGGGCCTAGTCTTTCTGTGGGGTGTCTTCTTGAATTTAAACACCATTGAGGCCATGGATGGGCTGGGATTGTGCAGATTTTATTGTTTTTTGTCGTTTTTTTGGGCCTGCTGGTGTGGCCCTTTGCCCAGGGGTGGTGAGTGTTGCATGGGCCTAGTCTTTCTGTGGGGTGTCTTCTTGAATTTAAACATAATTGAGGCCATGGATGGGCTGGGATTGTGCTTATTTTATTTTTTTTTTGTCGTTTTTGGGGGGCTGCTGGTGTGGCCTTTTGCTTGCCCAGGGGTGGTGGTGGTGCATGGACTGAGTGTGCCTGTGGTGTTGTCTCACTCTCTTTGATGTAAACATCATGGATGGCATTGGATTGTGGTGATTTCTGGCTGTTTTTCTGTTTTTTGGGGGTGTACTGTTGATGTGGACTGGCCATGTGGGTGGTGGTGGTGGCCATCTTGAGTGCTGGCTGGTACAGGCAGCAACATGTGCTTGGGGTGTAAGGGGGCCATTTTGAGGAGAGGCAGTGTCTGAGGCCTGCACTTATTTTGCCTACTTTTCATCCCTTATGCCCAGGGGTAGTGAGTGTTGCATACTTGCATGTCCCTAGTCTTTCTGTGGGGTGTCTTCAATGTAAACATCATGGATGGCATGGGATTGTGCTCATTTTTCTGTGTTTTGTCGATTTTTTGGGGTGTATAACTGAACTGATGTTCCTCTGTCTTCCATTGCTTTTAGGTGCACAAGAAGACTCAATAGAACCACCAGTGCCAGGAAGAAGTCCTGCAGCGGTGTGTGCAGCATAACGTCACGCGACGTCACGTCTGGACACAGAACCCTCTGCAACTCGTGCAACTGCTGCCTGCTGACCTGCTCTGAAGAAGATGGCCCCAAAAAAAGTAACCCGTAGCTCCTCTAGCAAGAAAGGTGCCAGTAAGGAGCAGAAGAAGCAAGTTACCAAGGACACTGGTGTGCCGCCCGCCCCTTTTTTTGTGAGTAAAAAAAAAAGTATGCCTGCAGCAGCTGCAGCGGGATCTGCTGGGGACCAAGCTGGCAGCAGCACCCCCGCTCCATTGGGCTCAGTGCCACCACCACCACCACGCCAACTTAAGTCCAAGCCCTTGAGTGCTGCAGAGGCAGCCAGTATACTTCTTCAATCACCATCGACCAGTGATGTTGGCTCATCGCAAGAAAGCAGCAGCAATGTCCCTCAATCAACACAGGTTGTTGTAGCTCATCTGACGAGTGTTGAACAACCACAGCGGCAACAACAATCACATGTGCAAGTACAAGCCCAAGTACATGTGGAAGGAGAGGCAGCGCAAGGAGATGCGCATGCAGAGGTGCATGGAGGGTCACAACAAGTGCCCACAATAGTTGTTCCTCCCGAAGTAGGGGCACATCAGGAAATCGACAATCAAGGCGAGGTATCATTTGAGGAAGCCACTCCTCCTGATGATCCTTCATTGTCTTCCACAACCCTAGCAAGGAAGAGATCAAGGGTGGTGTCTACATCCTCTTCAAGCACACCTCCTTCTGATGATACGGATCAAACTTGGGAACCAGCACCACAGCCGTCTGAGAGTGAGGCACACCATGATCCAACAAAGGTACTTAAGCGTAAAAGGAAGCTCGTCCAAAGTCTCAGACTTATGGAGTGTGATGAGGCTCAACAAGAAGTGGCGGATACTGCTGCTGATGAAGACTCTGCCAACGACGACCCAGTCATCATAAAGGTCACTGCAGCCCCAGCGGGCATGCAGCAAACAGACATTTTGACCCTAGCCCGAAGAGCTGCTGCGCGTGATGATGATGATGATGATGTTGTCGATGAGGAGGCAGTGGAAACACCACAATCATTGGAGTTAAGTAGTACACCAACTCGTCCCGCTTCCATATTTCTTTCTGGCAAGAAGAGACCTGCGTCAACCTCGACCTTAATTAGTGGCGGTGAAAGTGGAAAACGTACAAAAGTTGGCCAATCCAGATCCTCCACTTCATCTGGCATTAGCTTCATGACCACCACCACCACCAGTATCGCCGCCTCCTCCAGGTCCCACAGACACTTCAAGTCCCCAGTTTGGGACTTCTTTACTGTTTGTCCCAAAAATCCAAGGTTTGCCATTTGTACCCTTTGTAAGCTTGCAGTTAGTCGTGGTAAGCCAGGTAGCAACTATGGTACCGGCGGCCAGAGTGGTCATCTTGACAGAAAGCACGGTGTCCAATGGTTTGCGCACCTAGCTGCGATCAAGAAAGGCCAAAATCAAGGAAACGTTGATGTTTCATCTGATGTTGACGAGCAGGAAGAAGACGTGTCAAACACTTCCCTTACACCCAGTACCCCTCTCAGCAGCACACCCAATGTGAGGCACACTAAGAGTGTTGGAGCGAGTGAGACACCAACGCACAAAAGTTCACCAGCGAGCAAAATTGGGTCAACGAAGTCATTATCAGCCCGTAAATGCTTGGTCCAGGCCAACATTAGAACAATGCTTACTTCAGACGTGCCATATGAACGCAACCACCCACTGACGCGTCTGTATAACACTAAGCTGGCTAAAATGCTAGCTGTGGACCTTCTACCTTTTTCTTTTGTAGAAGCGGTAGGTTTTCTTGAATTAGTTGCAACGCTCTGCCCTAAATGGAAGGTTCCGAGCCGGTTCTATTTTGCCAGAGTTGCGGTTCCAGCACTACATGAAGATGTGCTGCAGGCGATTGGGGCAGCTTTGCAGAAGAGTGCTGTTCACACAATACATCTGACAACAGACATGTGGACCAGTGGCCCAGGCGATGATTACATGTGCATCACTGCACACTGGGTCTCTTTTTCAGGTGTTATAGCAAAGCTAAACGCAGGTGTTGACCCGGACCAAGTTTTCAAAGCTGCTCGGAAACATGCAACACTAGCCATGTTTGCCTTGGAGAAAAGTCACACAGCAGAAAACCTTTTGGAAGAGTTTGACAAAAAGGTGTTGTCAATGCTATCCCCCCTAAAACGCAAGATTGGTTATGTTTCCACGGATAATGGCGCCAATGTAGTTAAGGCCATGTCACAGGGTCACCATGTTAGAGTGCCGTGTTTGGCGCACTGTATCAACCTGGTAGTTCAAAAATTCTTGAGTGATAAAGAGAGTCCAGCGTTCGAGGTAATGGCCACCTGCCGCAAAATGTGCAACCATTTCAGCCATTCTTTTAAGGCCCGGAAGCATCTGCGGAGACTGCTACTTCAACGTGGAATGCCAGTGAAAGCACTCATCCAGGAGGTGGCAACACGTTGGAACTCAACCTTCTACATGCTTGAGCGTCTGCATGAGCAGTATACGGTACTCGATCACTATTTCTTGACAGAGGCTACATCTCAGAAGGAGGACCTGCGGATGAGTAAGGCGCAATGGGCCATAGTTAAAAGCCTGACAGACATGCTTCGTCCTTTTGAGTTCTTCACGCGTGCAGTCAGCCAGGAGGACTGTAATTTGGGAAAAGCTATCCCATTGTTGTGCATACTGGAGCACCAACTGATGGCGGTTTCTTCTGAGTTTGAAAAAGATGAAAAAAAAAAAAACCATTTCATTTTGTCTGAGAAATGATTACATCGCCTACGTGGTGATGAACGTCTTAAAAACATCAACTCAGATCAGCATTACATTTGTGCTACTATTCTGGATCCACGCTACAAAAAGGCGCTGGCAGACAACGCATTCTTTCCTTTCGCTGATGCAGATGTTCAAAAGTACAAACATTGGTTAGCCTGGTCAGCCAAGAGGTTTGAAAAAGAACGGCAGGTTATTGAAGGAGAAGCCAGTACATCAGCATCAGCATCAGCAGGCCATCCGCAGTCACAAGAATCCACTTCTGCACCTGTGGCTGGGGCACAAGTGACCTCTCAGCCGTTAAAGACACCGGCAACTGGATCATCTGCACCACACACAATGACAACACTAACAGTGGCTGGGGAGGAGGATTGGCTAAGTTTGATGGGGTATGGTTCTCTAAAAAATGTCACAGGCACAGCAAAAAGTAAGCAAAGTGGAGGAACAGTTGATGACCTTGAGTCGATGGTGCAGGACTATCTGAATGACTCAACAGTGGTCTTTCTTAATGAGGAGCCATTGCAGTATTGGCATGGCAAAAAACAATTGTGGCCACAGCTCTACAACCTGGCTATAAACTATTTGTCTTGCCCACTCGCAAGTGTGTCTTCTGAACGTGTTTTCAGTGCTGCTGGTGGCATTGTAACTGCCAAACGGAGCCGCCTATCGCCCAAAAATGTGGAGCGGCTGACAATGATCAAGATGAATCAGCACCTCATACCACCAGATTACAAAGTGCGAGAAAGCACGCCACATGAAGACGATGAGGACAGCAACGTAGATGAGGGGATTTTTTCTCTGTTCGGTGCCACTGACCTCATCCAGCCTGAATTCGCAGAGTATGATGACGAAATCTTGTTCTTATTCCCTGACACCGAGCCCTGAAAATGAGACAATCAATCAAGAACTTTCTTTTTCGTCCTTATTCACTTTTATTCCTGTGTGCTTTGTGTCTCTCTTTCTTTGTTTTGCACAGTTAATTTAATTCAAACTTTAATCACCTAATCCCAAAAAGAAGACCATCATCAGAACTGTCTTCACTTGTTTGCTTATTGATTTGAAGGTGCCGCAGTCTACATTCCTCAGGTTCACAAGTTCTGAAGAACATGCTCCTCTATCCTCCTCCTCCAGACTGCGATTTCCCTCCAAGCAGAGTGCTGGATTACGCACAATGAAGAAAGACTCAGCACTTGTGGGGGTGTTGTACTTCTTTGCGGGTGAGTTGACGGTTTTGGGCCCATTGCTGTGAAGCTCTAATAATGGACAAAAGTGTTTTGGACCAAATATGAGGTGAAAATTTCTTGCCGTTTTTGCTGACTTGCTTGCCTTTGAGGTGCTCTTTGGCGGGGTTCCGGGGGTTTGTGTGTAATTTTTGGTGTCTGTCGAAGCACTGCTGCGACAGTCTAATCTTGATTGCATTTGCTTTTCAGGAAATCCGTGGTGGAAAACAGGAGTTATGATGATTGATGATGACCTAGCTGCACAGCGCGTTACTTTGGACCGAAGGCCGAGAGATATTGTAAGTATGAGATTTAGCTTTTTCGCTGTTTGGGGGTGTTGTCGGGTGTTTTTTTGCGGGTGGGTTGGCGCCGGCGGGTCTTGCCTGGGGCATTCCTGGGAAGGTCTAATACCGGATACAAGTATTTTGGACAAAATCCATAAGGAACAGCCTTTTTTTTGCCATTTCTTCAGACATCTTGCTCAATGTAGCTTTTGGGGGGCTTCCTGCTGTTCGTGGGTGGGTTGCGGCCGGGGTCTCTGTCGAAGCACTGCTGCGACAGTCTAATCTTGATTGCATTTGCTTTTCAGGAAATCCGTGGTGGAAAACAGGAGTTATGATGATTGATGATGATGACGACCTAGCTGCACAGCGCCGCGTTTGGACCGAAGGCCGAGAGACATTGTAAGTATGAGATTTAGCTTTTTCGCTGTTTGGTGGTGTTGTGTCGCGTGTTTTTTTGCGGGTGGGTTGGCGCCGGCAGGTCTTGCCTGGGGCTTTCCTGGGAAGGTCTAATACCGGATACAAGTGTTTTGGACAAAATCCATAAGGAACAGCCTTTTTTTTGCCATTTCTTCAGACATCTTGCTCAATGTAGCGTTTTGGGGGGCTTCCTGCTGTTCGTGGGTGGGTTGCGGCCGGGGTCTCTGTCGAAGCACTGCTGCGACAGTCTAATCTTGATTGCATTTGCTTTTCAGGAAATCCGTGGTGGAAAACAGGAGTTATGATGATTGATGATGATGATGACGACCTAGCTGCACAGCGCCGCGTTTGGACCGAAGGCCGAGAGACATTGTAAGTATGAGATTTAGCTTTTTCGCTGTTTGGTGGTGTTGTGTCGGGTGTTTTTTTGCGGGTGGGTTGGCGGGTCTTGCCTGGGGCATTCCTGGGAAGGTCTAATACCGGCTAGAAGTTAGTTGGACAAAATCCATAAGGAAACACCAGTTTTGGCACTTTGTAAGTTAGGGTTCGTTAGGGTTAGCCCTAGCAGCAGGATTGCATGTGTTTAGGGGGGTTCTATTGCAACGCGGTTCTGTTGTTGTAGAGCACTGTTGGAGCGATGCTGGCTATGGATACTTTTGCTTGCAGGCAAGTGGTTTGAATACAATCCACGGTCTGTATTTGGGTCTACTGTTACTTTCAAAGTACGTTTTGTAACCATTTTTCTGCTAGGCATCATCAAAGTGTGACTTTTTGAACCACACAGCGTACATACCTTTTATTTATTTATCAGTGGTATTGTAATAGCACTTCCTGTTTTCCGTTCAATAATTACAGGCCGGGTTTCAGTCAACATCCGCCAGGCAGGCAGTGGACAGGGTGTCTCTTCTGTCAGTGGTCACCACCACATTGATGGACGAAGCGTCAGCTGGAATGGAGGAGTGCCGCCAATAAGAGGAATTGTTTGCTGCATGCAACTTACTTACCAATTTCAACAGGACAACTCCAACAACATACGCAATACAGATACAGTATCCATTGTTGTCTTTTATTCTATGAGTGTGACTGCATGTGCTTACCTTTACTTTGTAACCAAAGATTGTCTGTAAACTCTGTATCTTCAATTATTGTTTGTCCATGCTCTGCTTTTTTTTTCTTCTCTCAACAAAACCTACCCAAAAAGAAACCCCCATTCCCATCCATTTTACAAACCCTAACCCTCTTCCCCCGGGCTGTGTTGTTTTGCTTGATGTCTGACTAAAATGACATCAATAATTCCACACACTTGCTGGGGAGGATAAGGTGATAGCAGCAACAGGCTGGTGAAGGAATACGAGGATATCTTCTAGACTTACTCAGCTTCAGTACTATATCTTCTAGTAGTAGTAGCCAATGTCAAATAAATTCAACGCAAGTACTAGTTATACTTGCAATACTTTACCATTTGTTAGGCTACATTATGGCACTGTTCTAGTGTACTGTCACCTGCTATTTTCTCGATCGTACCGTAACCGTTGTAATGCTACAGTAAGGAGTACAAACAAGGTTTCGTTTTCTTTTTTTCCATAGGCATGCAACTGCCACTGTGTCACACCACTAGTAACACCGCAATGAGGAAATGTCACCCGCCCAGGAATGACAACGTTAATCCCCATTTCACCTGGAGCCAGCCCTGGGCCTAGCCCTAATTTCTAACACAAATTACAGGTAAGATAAGCGTTTGGTGGGAGGTAGTATAATGGAGTATTATTTCGGAGTAGACAAGAGTTTGACGGTTGTACTACTAAAGTCCTACGACTGTTCAGGAAAACAAAGTTACTGTTACACCCCCGCCCCCCACCCACCAGACTGAAAAGCAGTAAAAAACAGGTATGGTCAGATAAAGTAGTTGAAAAATATATTTATTTATCCCTAACAAAATAATCTCCCTCACCCACCCTAACCCCAACGATTGTCTCTGAAACGTCCCAAAACGATCCCAACTCCCAAATCCCACCCCCCAAAAGTCTATAAAAAAAGGGCAAGGGACACTCCACTACTGGAGGGTGCTGGTGCTGGTGCATGATGCGGCATGGGCATCATACTCCTTGCGGAGGGTGGCAAGCTCGGAGCGGAGGCCCTTAACCAAGGTCTTATACCTCAGGACCTCCTGCTCCAGGTTGGACATGCGGACTCGTAGGCGTTGTTGGCGTTCCTTGCAGCTCCTGTGGGGGGCAGCTGGTGTTTCCGGTGCTTGGCGGTGGCGGTCGGCTTTCTTAGCCCGGCTCGGTCCCGCTGGTTTAGTCACGGAGGAGGATGCAGTCGAAGATGTTGCCCCGCTCGACTGCGTGTCCTCCTCCTCCTCCAGGGCCACCAGCCGCCGATACTCGGCGACTGTGGCCTCCAGCCTCCGTTGCCGGGCCAATCTAGCCTGCTCCCTCCTTGTTGTTGATTTGGAAGAAGGAGCAACTATATGAAGAAAGAAAGACATAGTCTGTAACCAATGCTCCTTATTAATAACACAAAGTGATTGAGCCGAAAGTTGGGTCACAGAGTACAAGTAGCAAATTGAAAGCACAGTACATAACTATTGAGGACAGTATCTATGTAACCCTCCCACTTCTGCATCCTTGCTGTAACAGTAGTGGTAGTTTAATGAACTAATTCTACGACCACTATGGACTTCCATTACAGTCGACTATGACAGTACACCAGTCTTATTCTTCTTCTTCTCTCTTGTTTAGGGAAATGGGTACGTTATCTTATGCAAGCCGGCAGAATGACATGGACACAGCACAGTGAAGTTGCACCCGAGAAAAAAAGTTGCACACCATGATGATGGAGACAGACTTGCGTTACTGTACCGGTCCAGTACATGCAGGTGGTGAAGCTATTACTTTTCTATTACGGGTGGCACTGAGAATACTCTGTTACAAGGGCTACTGCTTAATTAATTTACCTTTCACCCTACAGTGCAAATGAGTACTAGAAAAGGAAACTGAAGAAGCTAACTAATTTGATTATCTATCACTTCACATGGGACGTATTTAATGACAGATGAGATGACTTTAGGTGCTTTGCTTAATATTGAGTGAACACAGTGATACACCCACACATGAATGACGTACTACAAGTAAACTAAAGTTATTAAGAGAGGTACGGAGTGTCCACCGTAATAACCAGATATATGCTGTGAATGCAAACGCAATACAAAGTACTGCTACTATTCATGGAAGTATTGGACACATTTACAATTTCTTTTCCTTGCCTTCCCTGCACTGGGACGGACGTGCGGGTGCGGTGGTACCTGCTCTTCAAGGTAACACTTACTTCACCTGGCGACCATCTACTCTCTCTAGATACACATTTGCTATGTAAGAGTCAGAGAATACCATGCTCCAGGCATCCATTCATTCAAAGTATACGCACACATACAGTTTCTGTTTCACCCACCCAGGCTGCTGTCCTTCCACCCATCCTTGCTTCATCATTGACCCAGCCATGCACCATACCATATTCTTTCCTTCCCAGCCACCTCTGGGTCCAAGCAAACACATATCGTTCTTCTTTGCCAGCCATCATACAAGTTCGCGTCCCACTTACTTACACCCTTCTTTCGCTTTTCGTTCATCCCATCCATCACGTTCGTCTAAGAACTTATTGGGATTCTTCTCACCAAAAACTTCACAGCTAAGTCGAAGTACATTTCGAGGAGGCTACTACCTGGTTGATTTGTAATTGTAATACACCCGTGCAGAAAGCACACTATGCAGTCTTCAATCTCAATAAGTAAGGAATATATAGCTTACCTGTTTCCGCCACCACCGTTTGATCCCCCACAGGAACGGCCACCAGCTCTTCTACCGCCGCATCCTCCCCAGAGGCCTCCGAGTCCAAGTCCAACACATCAGCCACCTCCGCGCTGGCCCCGTCACCAGATGTTACACCTACAAAGTACATTTAAGAAAGTTAGAATACACCACTCACTACTATATAATATTTGGTCTAGGAGAAATGTTAAAAAAACAGAATACAATGTAATAATTTGTGACTGTCTACTCCATAGTAAAAATGTCCCATTTTCCAGGGAAGGCTGTTGTCTTGCTGCACTTTTATGCACAACTGATGAATGCTTGCTTTTGATTTTTAACACGCACCACTTTTTCTCCTAACAGACAGAAGCTTGACTCCTGAGTCCTAAGAACACGACCAGGATCAAGTTCAAAGTAGGTGAGAGTTCGGCTCGACCACAAGAAATGTGTCCAATTAATCGTCAGCACTAACCACTTTTCCGTTTACAGTTAAATAGTTTTATGACAAAGTAGATTTCAATAAATGTGTTTACTTTTAATAAAGCTTTTACACTTAAATAGACTCTGTGGTTTTTGTTCCTCTAGACTAGAGTGGATGAGCTAAAGGTTTTGGAATTTTTGCAAGCATGAGTGCCTCTGACACTTCTTGACTGTGCTGTGACTCCGTACTACTCTCTTGTCCTGCGTACGATAATCTAGAGATCATTGGGGATCTATAATCGGTGACTTCGGGAGCTGAATGACTCTGCCACACTATCTAGTCAGTAAGGAGACAGTGCATAGAGGTATTGCTGAATATAATGGGAGTCCAATGGAATTGCCAAATGTCCAATCTTAGTTAGCTACACAGACAGACTAATAAGAATAGTCTAGTAATACCACAGGGAGTCATCATATTCGAGGCAGGATAAGAATTTATATCCAGTCTACAAGAAGATCAAAGACGATTTAGAAAAAATCGAATGAGGAACGCTAGGAAAAAATAGGTACTGTTTAGTAAAATGTAAACTTACTGGGGCCAGCAAAGGAGCCCTCGCCTGCCCGATCCTGGCCTGCATCCTCAGCACCCTCCTCCTGTGTCCTCTTGCCCTTGGGGGGAGCTGATGTACAACATGAAAGAAAGAAAAACCATAAAACATGGATGAGATTTTTCAACCAAATCAAACATTTCAAAAGAACAATAACAACATATTTTGGAAAAATAGCAAATAGATAGACAACTATTCCACGGGATCTATCTCATGTGGTATACTACGTTATTCGTATTGCCTGATTTGCGGAACGTTGACTTAGAAAGTTCCTATGTAACTCAATAAACAGACTACTAAAGAGGTTTGCCTAGGCCTGGCACTGCAGGCAGTAGTGCACAACACGTGACAGACAAAGTCCATCCTGCTTGCAGATCAGTGAATACTCAAACTATCAATCCACCCGCCACCACCGCCACTATTTCTTCTGATAGCCATGTGACTGTCTAAAGGAAGGACACTGGACTTCAGTCTGTTGGGGCTGATTTATAAGTCCCTTGCGGAAGTTGCGGCTGATTTTCCTCCATTGTTGCGTGCCTTTTCTGACGCAGCGGCAGAACAAAAGACTCGCCATGGTGTTGGTGCGGCGTATATATTAAAAAAAAAAACACATATGGGCATATGGGCGATGCATCACGTTGTAAAGCCCTGCGCCATCAGGGGGCGTTCCGGCGCAAGGGAGGGCGTACCTGCGCAGGAACGAATCCTAAAAGTGGCTGAGGGAAATCTACAAGATGTCAATCAGTCATTTTTATGACAATGATGCATGACTCAAACCCTGCGCGCTTGAAGCCGACGTACGGCTTGATGCAGCATTGGGGAGATAGGGTACCCCAGAGCATTGCTGGAGCTGCGCCATCGTTGGCACGCAACTCCAGCAATGCGCTGCCTTTACGGCACAGATGCGTAAGGCTTCTGTGACGTTTTGGGCCAATGGGTGGTGGTGGCATGGCACACAATTACTGCCGCATCCCTGCTACTTTGCAGGGATGCGCCGGTAATTGAAAATATGACCCTTACTGTCTAGCATTACGCAGTTCTTTTCTTTACAGTACACTGATACATAATTTCTCAGGCCAATGAAATGCTTCTGAACACAACATACAAAACAAAGAAGCATAGTAGCAAGCAAGGCTACTGAGAAGGAGAGCAGTGCACCTGAAAATGAAATGCATAGAAGATTTTGAAATATAATTTACCTCAATGTAATCGGCAGCATTATTGCTCTTGGTAAAGAACAAAGATTTGCAAATAACAGAGCAGGATAAAACAGAGTAGTAAATGTACTACTACTACTACTCACCAAGCCCGGGGACCTCTACGCCGAGCGCGTCCAGCAAGTCCCGCTCCCGGTCCATGACATCGGTCCAGCGGTGGGTGGCCTGGTTATATGTGCGCCGGACCCCAGAGATCTTGTACATGGCCCGGCACACCTTCTCCCACCGCTGGCGGCGCTCCCGGATGCCATAGCCGGTCGCGATCTTGCCGCCTCCCAGGATCGTCTTGGGGAGGCGGCGCTGGACATGGAAGATCAGTGCCGCCACTTCCTCCGCGCTAAAGATCTCCCTCGGGACCACTTGCTCCCCCCTTAAACGCCCGCACGGGAGCCGGGCACGGGGTGCGGGACCCTTCCCCTTCTCAGGGTGCTTCCCGGCTCCCTTTACCATGGTCTGGGCAGAAATAAACTTAAATGATAAAGAAGAAATAGAATAGTGAAGAAGAAAATAAAAGAGTTTAAAAAAGTAGTTTAAAAGTAACTAAAAGCTGCAGAAAACACAAAAATATAGAGCTAGAAAAATAGAGGGTTAGATAATAAGTAAAATTAGATCAAAAAAACTTCAAACAAGCAAAGGATGGCAGAGATTGAGAGAGGATAGAGAAAGCATGCCCAGAACCATAGCAATGAATGAGAAACAAGATGGCCGCGCCCGTTCACGACCGCGTGGGTAAGTTCGCGCGAGATTTTCCTTGCGAGTACGCGCGAACTTGTACTCGCGAGCAGCACACTTTGCGAGATTACACATAGCGGGCGGAAACGGAATTACGTCACGCCAACAAGATGGCCGCGCCCGTGTACGACCGATAGGGTAACTTGGCAAACGAATAGCTAGAAGCGCCTCGCGAACACGCGCAAGATCACGCGAACATACACGTCGCAACAAAAACAATTTTGTATTCGCACGTATTCGCGGCTTCCGAAATCGATCTCGCACGGATTCGCGCCCCAAATAACGCGCGAAATTGCAAAAAAAACGATTTTAGCTAAAATGAAAGCAATGAGCAGGTGCAAAAGTTCAAACTTAACATTAGTAACATTCAAGGTAGTGCTTCCTGATGGGCCCCTCCAGAGTTTGCAACAATTCTATGACCCTGCTATGACCCAAACAGCAGGCTCATAGAATAGCACCATAAAGGTCCTGTAAAAAAAAAATTTCACTGCAACAAAAAGCAAATTACAGATAAGGAAGGAAGCAGGTGCCAGCCAGACTGGAACTTTCAAAATTACTGACACATTAATGAAACACAAATTAATTGATGGCAGTTGAAGAAGGGCAGGTGTGCTAGCTTTTTTCAACCACCATAATCTACAGTAATAAATAAACCTAATAGGTGCCTGTGAGGATGTACTAGAGGGTGGCATGGGTGTCCCAGAGGGTGGCAGTGGTGAAACAGAGGGTGCTGTGAACCTGTGATGATAAACCAGACGTAGAAACAACATAGTCGCGGCCGTTGCAAGCCGAAAAGTAAGTTCGCAATTGCGAACTTGTCCCAAAATCGTCGCGAACACGCGCCAACACAAAAAACGGAAAAATCCGCAAGTCCGCTAGAGTTCGCGGATCTTCGCGGATTGCGAATCCGTAAATACGCAAGTTCGCGGATTGCCAATCCGCAAAATCCGCCCATGCTTAATTAGTAGCAAATAAACAAAGTTTGTCCAATCCCCCATTTAACCATGCCCACCCTTGATAGGTGTGCATGAAACAACATATCAGAAGTATGTCAAACATGCCAAATGTCTGACATTTGTGCACATCTATAAATGAGCACTAAAGTTATTAGCAAATGAAAGATGTTTTGACCAGCCCTTTAACGTTGACCCCTCCCCCATCAGATTTCAGTGGAACCTGAAATCTCTGCACAGGATTAACTTGAAAACAGCTTACAAACTTTCAGGTGAATTCATTAAATAATAGGTCAAAGTTTCTATCAAATGAACACTTTTTTGGCCCCCTTTTAACTGACCGTACCCACCTAGCAGATTTATAAGAAACAAAAACTATAAAGCGTAAGCTAACATGCTATATGTGTGTTAACTCGTAGGTGGATGGGGGTGGGGTGGGAGATTTAGAGAAGTAAATAGAAGCAAGTAAGAGAGAGAAAGAATACCGGGGACTCCGCAACATTATGATCCCAAACAGGACATTGAATGTCTATGATTGTTCAGCAACTTTAAGCAATGTTTGTAATTTATAGGACAACAAGTTTATATAGTAAAATAAAACGCCTTCAGCCACTGGAAGTGACAGTGACTGACTCATTCAAGTGTATTGCATGGTATAATTTATTTTTCTGATGTGTACTAACCATAGATGATTCAAATGAAAAACTGTATTTAGAGGAAAGGTTTTCTGAGGTTTAGTAACCGTAAATTATATAAAAGGAAAGCTGTGTATAGTGTAAGGATTAGTAGCGCAGCTAGGATACCATGGGCTCTGATACAAGCAATGAAAAGGGCCCCTTTTACTGCTGTTGGGGTAGTAAAATACAGTAATGATCAGGATTCAAAGGGCCCCGCAGAGCTCAAAGCCCTGGTGTCACTGCACCTGTGACAACAATAGTAGATGCGCCCCTGGTAAAGGTATTCTAAAGTGTATCTGTTTAGAGTGTTTTCACAACTGTTTGGTGTATTTTGTTACAGCAGCTATGTAAAAATTGTGTATTTGAACTTATAGACTCTGTTAAAAATTGCTTACCCCAGTATTGTCTTTTCCCCAAATCAGCACATAGAGCACTGAAATTATCCTTTTTCAATGCATTAGTGATGTTAGCTAATTTATTCGAAAATTGTGCTTTAATGCACTTTTGATTTAATCTTTTTCAAAATGTTCACAGGGCAGGGGAACCTCCTATAAAAATCTTACTTATGAGGAAGGCTCCCTTGCTGAAATTCAAACCGGGTATTGCATCTGACTTTTAGCAGTGCCAGTTGAGGATGTGGGTGGGGCTAATAGAGTAAGTGGGTGGAGCAATTGGAAGAAGTGGGTGGAGCCGGAGAAAAGTAGGTGTGGCCCTGACAAACATTTGAGCACCTGCACTTCATATTTGACAAATTAAGCACTGAGTAAGTTACACTTCCCTCAAGGGTCGCCGGGACAGTCATTCTTCGTTGCCTGGTGAGTGAACTGCAAGACCACGGGAGCCAGGGGGCAGCGATAGCAGCCCATGTGGGTCAGCAAGCAGGTAAGCTTCTGTGACCACTGAGTCGTCACTGCATCACAACTGCGCTATCTGCGACATCGACGACAGTTGCAGCGTCGCAGCGGGGTGCCAGTTCGCCGTCTCTTTGGGCCTCAGGTCACCTCCACAGTGTCCGCTCAAATCGGTTGCTGCTGGCAGTGGTGAATAGGAGTCCGTCACACATGCGCGCCTTCCCAGGTCCATGACAGCAACAGGGGGGGGTCCAAGATGCGGGATTTAAGTGTTCAAGGGAAGTCTTGAATTATAGCTAGGATTCCTCTATATCGCTCGCGTTGGTTAGTGCCCCCACGTGTTGAGCCCCACAACATGAGTGTCATTATCTGGGGTGGCAGGCAGGTAGATCACGCAGGGTGCCGCAGAGGTTGTCGCGGGCTGCCAGCATGGCAACGCCACGAGGCGGGACGTAAGAAGCGTGACTGCAGAAGCGAGTGTGAGGTTTACCGGTTGGTGTGGCTGATGCCTACTTGGCCAGTGCGAATTTCATTTGGGCACTGGTGAGAGAAGCCTCATGAGAAGTTGTAAAAAAAAAGGGTAGTGGGGCTGGTAGAAGGTTTAAGGTGAATAAACGAATATGTAGCGGGGGTGATGCGGGCGTCAAGTGGCGTACCTGCTGTGAAGTTGTAGTCATCAGCTGTAGTGGCAGCAGGCTGCTCCGGTCAGTTCACGGCATACAGTCACCCAAAATGCATTCAAGAACAGGCACGAAACCCTCCAAGCGCCGTCACCAGCTTCAACAACGCTCGTGTAAGGTGGGTGTCTCTTGATACTCATACCAGGTTCCTGGTGGGGGAGTGCTGCAGAGGCACGTTGTGGTTGAGACTCTTGCGGGGGGCGAAATGACCGGACGACACCCCCGAGACATGCCTCAAGAACACAGGTCACAGCGGTCGCATGTGTCGGTGACACCATCTCAAAAGCATGTCTAATTTTAAAAAGAAAACAATCCGTTAGCAACTGCTAACTCCGAAGAGGAGCTGGGTCCTACGGGCTCTTGAAGAGTGGTGATGCACACACACTTTATACTTGTAAACTCCAGGGGTGATGGGACTCGGGTGTGGTCTCTCGACAGGGATACAGGTTGACTCGTGCACCGCCTCTCCACACACAGCAGGGACACCACCCGCAGAGGACACATGATGCCGGGCGATGATGATGGTCTGACTGCGCAGGGCCATGGAGAGACGCGGCCCCCGGGATCCGACACAAGAACTCTGGAGAGCGGACAAGAGGAGCGACCCGCAGCGGCAGCCAAGACCGCTTCACCTCTCGCTGCGACGAGCGCTCTGCAGGCGGTGGGTAACTCTTCAAACCACAGATCTCAGCAGCAGCCAGAGCAGCTCCCCAGCCCACCACCCAACAACATTGGCTCCTCCGGCCCGCTCTGAAGCGGAGCCCGGGCTCCCCGCGCCCCCGGGTCCAGAGCAGCGCCGGAGGCTTCTCTCTACACCAGGGATTTATGGTTCTCCCGGACCTGCAGGATCACCATGCAGCCCCAGCCCAGAAAGGTGAGCCCTGGCCACGCTCCCCGGCCGCCCCACGTCTGCGACAGCCCCCGTAATTCTGGGCCAGTAGAGAGGGCCCGTGCAGAGCGGCCCATGGGGCACATACACCCCTCCACAAAACAAAGCATGCCATGAAAACACCAGATGCAGGCAGCAGCCCTGCAGCCACATTCGAAGGAAAGAAACTACGCCATGGACTCTCCTGGACTTCTTTACTTTTTCTTTTGTCCTGGCCGCCATTTTGCTGCTGCTCTCGATCACTTTTTTCTGGACCCTGACCCGCCATCTTGCCCATTCCCTCGTCCTTTAACCCTTTTCCCTTGTTTCCCCCTTGACGATCCTCAAATGTTTCTTCCCTTTTCTTTGCCTTTTCTCCATACCCGTATATCCCTCCCACCCTCCCTTGGTGCTGTGACTGCATCCCCCCTCCGACCCCACTTAATGGAACTCTGCTTTTCTGTATATAGAGATAAGTCTAATCACTAGTATATGCAGTAGACCTTTGTACTCTCTACCATTCTTATGTGACTCTTAGAATATATCCATTTGTATACCCTTTCCTATGTATATTGAGATAACTTTAATCACTAGTATATGCAGTAGACCTTTGTACTCTCTACCATTCCTATGTGACTCTTAGAGTATATCCATTCGTATCTCTTCTTTGAGTGACTTTACTATCTCTTCCTTGTGTGACTCTACATCTTGTACATTTGCAATTTTTTCTGTTTGTATCTTTTATGTAACGCATGTAATCCTTAGTCCTTATGTTTTGCAACTGGTTCTTATGTAAAGCGCTCTGACACATTCGGGTAAAGTTTGCGCTATATAAAATCGCATTAAATAAAAAAATATAAAAAAATATTGACTTTCACGATGTCAATGTTGGCCGCGCTGCGTCCTGTCTCGCTGCCCCAGACCTCAGTGACGTATCGCTTAAGCCCCGGCCATCACGGGATCCTGATCTGTGCCGAGTTGAGCACAGAGCGCTCAATCCCCTCATCCATGCTTCAGCAACCAGGCCAGCAGTCCCTCAGCACTGGAGTGTGTCTCAGCGAGGCAGGCTGCAGGACATCTCCGCCAGGCGGCGGGAAGCAGGCTCACTGCATCCGGAGCCCGCGTCGCAGGGGCGGGGTGCCTCTCAAGCCGGCAGCAGGTCCATGGAAAACAGCTGCCACTTCCACGGGACGACCGGCAGCTCCGCAGGGATCACGACAGCTGTAGGCACCGCGCAGGGTGGGCTGCAAAGCGCCACTCGCTGTTTCCGCAACTCCGCTCCGTCTGCGGCGTGATCAAGGGATATCAACGGGGGCCTCAGATCGATACCAATGCATTTCCCGCATTTACAGGAGTGGATAGGTCGGATGCAAGAGTACGATTGGGTCGCTGGCCAGGAAGGTCCAGACCTCTTTGCGACATCCCTGTTGTGTGGCTTCATGCTATAAAATATTATTTTCCTTTAGAGAACTTCTATAGAGGTTCTGCTGTGCTGACACTTTTCTTGCTTCCCTGACTTAAATAGTCGGTGACACCATCTCAAAAGCATGTCTAATTTAAAAAAGAAAACAATCCGTTAGCAACTGCTAACTCCGAAGAGGAGCTGGGTCCTACGGGCCCTTGAAGAGTGGTGATGCACACACACTTTATACTTGTAAACTCCAGGGGTGATGGGACTCGGGTGTGGTCTCTCGACAGGGATACAGGTTGACTCGTGCACCGCCTCTCCACACACAGCAGGGACACCACCCGCAGAGGACACATGATGCCGGGCGATGATGATGGTCTGACCGCGCAGGGCCATGGAGAGACGCGGCCCCCGGGATCCGACACAAGAACTCTGGAGAGTGGACAAGAGGAGCGACCGGCAGCCAAGACCGCTTCACCTCTCGCTGCGACGAGCGCTCTGCAGGCGGTGGGTAACTCTTCAAACCACAGATCTCAGCAGCAGCCAGAGCAGCTCCCCAGCCCGCCACCCAACAACATTGGCTCCTCCGGCCCGCTCTGAAGCGGAGCCCGGGCTCCCCGCGCCCCCGGGGCCAGAGCAGCGCCGGAGGCTTCTCTCTACACCAGGGATTTATGGTTCTCCCGGACCTGCAGGATCACCATGCAGCCCCAGCCCAGAAAGGTGAGCCCTGGCCACGCTCCCCGGCCGCCCCACGTCTGCGACAGCCCCCGTAATTCTGGGCCAGTAGAGAGGGCCCGTGCAGAGCGGCCCATGGGGCACATACACCCCTCCACAAAACAAAGCATGCCATGAAAACACCAGATGCAGGCAGCAGCCCTGCAGCCACATTCGAAGGAAAGAAACTACGCCATGGACTCTCCTGGACTTCTTTACTTTTTCTTTTGTCCTGGCCGCCATTTTGCTGCTGCTCTCGACCACTTTTTTCTGGACCCTGACCCGCCATCTTGCCCATTCCCTCGTCCTTTAACCCTTTTCCCTTGTTTCCCCCTTGACGATCCTCAAATGTTTCTTCCCTTTTCTGATTTGCCTTTTCTCCATACCCGTATATCCCTCCCACCCTCCCTTGGTGCTGGAACTGCACCCCCCCTCCGACCCCACTTAATGGAACTCTGCTTTTCTGTATATAGAGATAAGTCTAATCACTAGTATATGCAGTAGACCTTTGTACTCTCTACCATTCTTATGTGACTCTTAGAATATATCCATTTGTATACCCTTTCCTATGTATATTGAGATAACTTTAATCACTAGTATATGCAGTAGACCTTTGTACTCTCTACCATTCCTATGTGACTCTTAGAGTATATCCATTCGTATCTCTTCTTTGAGTACTTTACTATCTCTTCCTTGTGTGACTCTACATCTTGTACATTTGCAATTTTTTCTGTTTGTATCTTTTATGTAACGCATGTAATCCTTAGTCCTTATGTTTTGCAACTGGTTCTTATGTAAAGCGCTCTGACACATTCGGGTAAAGTTTGCGCTATATAAAATTGCATTAAATAAAAAAACATAAAAAAAATATTGACTTTCACGATGTCAATGTTGGCCGCGCTGCGTCCTGTCTCGCTGCCCCAGACCTCAGTGACGTATCGCTTAAGCCCCGGCCATCACGGGATTCTGATCTGTGCCGAGTTGAGCACAGAGCGCTCAATCCCCTCATCAATGCCTCAGCAACCAGGCCAGCTGTCCCTCAGCACTGGAGTGTGTCTCAGCGAGGCAGGCTGCAGGACATCTCCGCCAGGTGGCGGGAAGCAGGCTCACTGCATCCGGAGCCCGCGTCGCAGGGGCGGGGTGCCTCTGAAGCCGGCAGCAGGTCCATGGAAAACAGCTGCCACTTCCACGGGACGACCGGCAGCTCCGCAGGGATCACGACAGCTGTAGGCACCGCGCAGGGTGGGCTGCAAAGCGCCACTCGCTGTTTCCGCAACTTCGCTCCGTCTGCGGCGTGATCAAAGGATATCAACGGGGGCCTCAGATCGATACCAATGCATTTCCCGCATTTACAGGAGTGGATAGGTCGGATGCAAGATTACGATTGGGTCGCTGGCCAGGGAGGTCCAGACCTCTTTGCGACATCCCTGTTGTGTGGCTTCATGCTATAAAATATTATTTTCCTTTAGAGAACTTCTATAGAGGTTCTGCTGTGCTGACACTTTTCTTGCTTCCCTGACTTAAATAGGGTTTATCTGATTCCTAGTTTAGAATAGGGCTTAATAGATTTCCTTAGTCAACATCATGTATAGGAAGGAGCATCAAAACTTTCAATCTAATCACCAGACTTTGTTTCTCATGCTCTGTTTTGTGGCTACAGAAGTCCTCATATGCTCTCTGTAATTGAGGATACATTTTGTCCCTCATTTTGGATTTCCATTAGTAATTCAGTATTTTTACAATATGTTTCTGCGACTGATTTCAATTAGCTTGGCTTTGAATTTGTAATAAATCATCCTTAATCCAATCTTCGGACTCTAAAAGTTTCACTGTGTAGCCAAATGGGGTACACTGTAACTGTTACATTGTAGTTGATCCTAACTCCTTTTATTCCTCAAGCACTTAGAAAGTTCCACTGCAGAGAGCAAGTAAAAAGGGGCCCAAATACCAGGCATTATCAATATTTTCGTATGACATTTATTTCAGATTACCATTATTCTGACTGGGTAATATGTGCCTATGAAATTTTTTTTGCCTGCATTTATTTCATTTTCCAAGTATTAATTAGTATTTTTCTAAAATGTTTCCTATTTTAAATATTTAATTTTATTATTACTAAAGACTTTACTCCATATAAATGACACATTTGCTGCACTTTCCCAGTAATATGTATATACGTCTCTTTGAAAACAGGACACCATAGACTCATGGAAGCCTTTTCAGTTCATCTGTGTAAGATAGTAGGATCTGCTTTCATGGTTACCCCCACTTTTTGCTGGTGTCAGTATGTTTTTGACTAGTCTGGCTGGGATCCTGCTAATCAGGACCCCAGCCTCTGTGCTTCCTCCCTAAATGTGTCATGGTAAGCACTTTGGTACCTCCACAATTGGCTACTGGTGTACCCATGTAACTCCCTAGTAAATGGTACTAAAGTACCTAGGGCATAGTTATAACAGGGATCTCCCATGGGCTGCAGCATGTATTATGCCACCCATGAGAGACCACTTAAACTGTGACTCAGGCCTGCCATTGCAGCCTGTGTAAACTGGTGCTAGCACCACTTACGTCATATATAGGTTTCCTTATATCTGAGGTCACTACACTTAAACCCTATAAGTCACCCCTAAGGCAGGCCTTTCACTCCTGATGGCAGGGTGCTTGGTTATAGGTGTGAGGGTGCCCTGCATGAGCAGGACACCCCCTACAAACCTCAGAGTCGAATCTCCAGGATTTGTAAGGGCAGTCAGCCATTTTGATACATATAGTGACCACCTCTCAGACAGCACTTAGTGTATTGGGCTGGGGTCACTTGCCAGCGGAACTAGACTGCTTTGAATGGCACATTTGGTACCCTTCTTGCATACTCCTGTTTGAGCCAGTTCAGGGAGCCCTTGGCTCCCGCTCTGGCACGAAACTGGGCAAAAGACATGGGAGTATCCTCCCCTCTGTCCAGCCCCTCCTCTTGGAGGGACCCCTGAGTTGTCCTAACTCCTTTCTTAGGGTATAAATTGGCTTACCTGTGGGTGGGTCTTCAGATTCGTCGTGGGACAAGACTCAAGCCTGAACCACGTCACTCTTCGACCATCTAGACACTTGGACTTCACTGGACTTTGCCTGGAACCAAGCCTACATCAATGAAGACTCCTCCTGGTCTCGCTGTTCTGTAAGTTTTCTTTGTTGTCTGTGTCTGTGCTTCATCCAGGATCTTCAGCAAAGCTGTGGGCATCAAGGACACCCGAAGTAATCTCCCTTGGAGTGAAGGAGTCACTCCCCTGCAAGCTGACCGGTCTGCTGTTCCTGAAGTCCCACTGACCCAGCAACACAGGTGGTAGTTCTACAACTCCTTTGAGGCGTGACCTGTCTTATCTTCAATTTTGAGGCCAGTATCCTTCATCGGAACTGCTAGAACCAAACTCCTGTGCACGGCGTTGGCTTACCCTTGCCAATGCTTGCTGGCTCTGCACTCCAGAGATGTTAATCCACCGGCATGCTTGGGTCCAGCTCTGACTCTTCTTCATGTGGTGAGTCTCTTGGACCTTGCTGGTCCCAATGTTGCTCCTTCACCATTTTCCATGGCTGTTGCTGCTGCCAAGGCTTGTTTGTATTCCGCCGGACACCGACCCCCTGGTTCTCGACTTCCAACATGGGACAGCTCATAAACAGCTCCTAGTCTTTCTCAGCATAGCCTGGTCCTCACAGCTGCAGTGACATGGTCACCATAACCACTCCATCTTCTGCCATCGGTGGTCATTGCTCTTCCATGCCTTATGGCCACCTCTGAGTGGCATAGACTCTGTCCCCTTTGCTTGCAGATTATTCTCTTCAAGAATTCACCCTTGGATTCCACCGTACTCTTGCACAGTCTTTGCCAGCGGCATCTTTTCTGAAGTCCTCCATTGTGGTCTACGGTGGTTTCTGACGTCACTTTGCACCTATGCACCCGCCTTCCCAGGTGTGGGTGTCCTGGTTCCTGGGGTATCCACTAGTGGGGTGACTCTCCAACCTTCTGTATTTCACTGGGTTTCTTCAGGGTCCACTGGGAAGGGTCCTTTGTCTTTAAAACTGCAACCACAACTTTCCCGTTGACTTGTATTTAGTACATAGCTTTGTTTTCACATTGCACACAGCCTCCATGGGGTTCTTGGGTACTTACCTTGGCTGGTTCATTGTGTCCCACCTGCTCTTGTGAGTCTCCTGGTCCAAGTCCAGACTTTGGTCGCAGTTTGCCTCCCACTTTCTTAGTATATGGTTTGGTCTTCCCTGGAGACCACTGTGTAGACCAGCTGGAGACCACTGTGTATTGTGCTTACTTACCTGTTTCCAATTGAAGTATTGTGTACATTGTGTTGATATCTCTGGGTAGGAGATATAGCGATATGTTCATGAGTATTGTATAATAAATAAACACATTTTCTATAATTTCACTGTGTGGTTCTTTTTCATTAAACCTACACGACATGATTAAATCTGGTAAAACAAGCTGCTTAACGCAACTTCTGTACTAAGCCTGAAGGCTGCTCTCCACAGCTACCACTTTGAGAGCTTTCTATGGTTATCTAAGACCACTAAAATCACCATAAGGGTTGTCTGGATTAGTGTAGGGTGCTTCACCTAAATAAGTGTGCACCATATACTAAGCCAGCCTGCTACAATCTGGAAATCTATTACAGTCATTGCGGGCCCTACACACTATAGACCTCAAGTAGAGCCTTGATCTCAGTGGCTGCCATCTTTAACACTTGAATATTTCAAGTGTAAAAAAAGCATACTATGTTGCGGTATGGAGTTAGTCTTTTCTCTAAGTCAGGCAAATTATATTACCATATTTGTACGGCCGATCAGTGAAAGAATATTGCTTGTTTCTGTTATGACAAATAGAGTTTTAGACAAACATAATTAATTGTGGATAGCATTAAAACAATACTACATGCACAGAACTGTTTTTGAGCATTCCTCCAGTAAAATGGCAAATAAATTCCAACCTGGGGTGCATGCAATTTCTCTAAGATGTATGTATTCCAGGCTCTTGCCCAAGTAAGCAAAATCATCAGCAAAAAATGCTGAAAAAAATTAACCTGGGGGGGCGTGGCCAACTGCCGAACATGGAGGCAGCTTGAAGCGGGAGCTCCTCCAGGCAAACCAGCCCGCAGCGACTATCCGTCATTGATCCGTTTTTTAAGCCCGCTCGAAGGAGCGACATCGGCTCAGGAACCCAAGCGGCAAGCTCCGTTCCGACCCTGGTGGAGGCTGGACACCGGGATCAGCTGCCGTTCGAGGCGGCGATCTGGGGCCTGTACCAGCCTTGAAACACCGACCCACAGTGCCTGGTGGACCCGGCCGGAAGTGTGCACACCCCGGCCGGGCGCGGAGGAGTCGGCCGGCGGAGACTGCGTTCTGTCCTGTGGGGTGTCCGCCTGCACCGCTCTCAGCGAGCGTGCACCCTGTGAAGCCGCGGAGATTCTCTGGACTGGGACGCCATCTGGAGGAGCGGGGGCGGCCGGCAAGACTGGAAATCATCCTGCCGGCGGAGAGTGAGACGGACCGGGAGCCGGAGGCACTGATACTGCGGCGAGGTGAGGCGGGCTGCTTTGAGGGCGCTGCCCTCATCTTGCGCGACCCTTACTTGGAGCCTCACCCCGCTTTCAAGGGGGGGCGCGTCTGACCCCCGTCCCCTACAGGAGAGGAACCGTCGTGGGACACCCAGACCCTACGGGAGGTCCTGCAATGGCGCTGACACAGTGAAATACGGACCGAGTCCGGCGCACTCTACTGAGGGGCCCCCCCCTGCGAGAACCAACCAACAGCGCAACATACCACCACAATTGCCAACTCTGAAGGGACTGTAGGGGGCTGATTCAACCAAGCAAAAGGCCGCATTGGACCTACAGTAGGCCGGTGTGCTGCACTTCGCGACGGCCGACTGCGCAGCGTCCAGGCCCTGTGAGGCGTGCAAAGCGCCATCTTAGACCTGAAGGCGCCCACAGTGACTTGCCGGCCGCCCGAGGCCAGGGAACAACGCGTGGGCCGCAAACTGCCCTGCCGGCACACTTCGACCGCTCACATCCTTGCCCAGCCAGCATGGCCGGTAAGGGCACAAGAAGTACGTCCACACAAGCGAAGCTGGACAAATTCGCTTACGGCCAACATGGACAGGCCCAGACTGGCGGCCGCCACTCGACTGGGGCAACCCCGGACGCGGGGGCCCCTCCCAAGGTAACCCTGGACGACGTTATGAGGACCCTCACCGAGGTCAAAACGACGGTGGGTTCCATTTCATCAGAGGTCACTCTGCTCCGGGCGGACTTCAAAAAAATGGCGGAGAGAGTGACGCAGGTGGAGGTAACTACGAAATCGCTCGTCGAGGACACCTCGGACCTGCAGGTGGCCATGGAACGCATGGAGAGAGTCACGAAACAGTTGCAAGAAAAGCTCGATGATCAGGAAGGGCGTTCCCGGAGGAACAACGTTCGCATCCTGGGCCTGCCGGAATCGGAAGGCAAAGCTGCTATGGACCTGTATGTTGAGGACCTGATCAAATCCCAGCTAAAACCTAAAGGTCTGTCCCACTTCTTTTCTGTTGAAAGAGCGCACCGAGTTCCTGGTGGAACTCCGAAACCGGGGGCCACTCCGCGACCTGTGCTGGCCAGATTATTCAATTATAGGGACCGAGACGCCATCCTCCAGGCGGCGAGGGTCTCCCCGCCTATCAAAATTCAGAACTCCACTTTGGCTTTCTTTCCGGATTACACGGCGGAGGTGGCTAGGCGCAGGAAGTCATTCACGGATGTGAAGAAAGCGCTACGAGACAAAGGCCTGCAATATTCCATGCTTTTCCCTGCCAAACTGCGCGTCGTGGCCGAAGGGAAGACATGGTTTTTCGACATACCGGAGGTAGCTAGAGACTGGCTTGATGGATGGAGGCAGGTGGGCCGACCACACCGCCCGCAGGGAGACCAGAGGCGCCGACACAGCGGAGAACCAGCAGATCGACCGTCGAGGAGCCCCGCGAACGAAGAGGGCGCGACTGCACTGGACTCGGATCTCGAAAGGGACCCCTTTGACTCTGGACAACCTGTAAAGGACTGATTTGTCTGGGCGGCCAGCTGGACAATGCATTCTGAGCCTTGGGACCTTGATGCTGATGGAGCTGAGTAGGGCGGGCATCGGCTGGTGCCTGTAGGGGGCTCACCTACCCCACGAGCAAGTAAGGTGAACGGGGATGGGACTATGCACTCTGCCGAGTTGGGGATGCGGGCGGGTTCGAGTCCGTGGTGCAGGGTAGCAGGGAGGGGGTGGGGGGGTTGGATTGTTCTGTTCTGGTTCTTATTGTTAGTCATCGTCTATTCACTGTGGCACATGGTCCGAACACAAGCTGTGCACTCGAGACTCCCTAGCGCGCGTCCATATGTAGATGTCCCGCTTCGACTCCACATGTCCATTACACTGACCATAGCCTCCTATGGCCCAACAAGCTAGCGAAACGCCCGCTGACTCTGGCCTGCCACTGACTGTGGTGTCTCCCTTAAAACTGCTCTCATGGAATGTTAGGGGTCTGGGGGACAAGATTAAGCGAGGATTGGTTCTCCAGACCATCAAACGCCACGGACCTGACTTGGTGATGTTACAGGAAACGCACCTTGCTGGGTCTACATGCAAAGCACTCAATAGGCGGGGATATGCCATGGAGGTACATGCAGAGTTCACCACGGGATCCAGGGGCACCGGGATACTCCTTAAGAAGAACTCCCCCTTTATGGTGGAAAGCCGCATGAGGGATGATCAGGGTCGTTTTGCGGCGCTCTTTGGCCAGTGGGAAGGGAGGCCCCTTAACATAGTGTTGGTGTACATCCCACCAGCGCTACACTCTACGGCCCTGCCGGCGCTGGGTCAATTCCTACTCGACCTCCCAGAAGGTGACATGATCATTGGGGGGGACTTTAACGCCATATCTGACCCGCTGTTGGACACCTTTCCAGTACGGGAACGCTTGAGAGGGACGGCCACGCTCCCTAGCTTTCTGACGGCACTGGGCCTCGCTGATGTTTGGCGTCAATTGAATCCCACGGCTACTCAGTACACGCACTACTCAGCTGCACACAACAGCCTTTCACGCATTGATTACCTTTTCTTTTTAGGGTTGGGGCTGGGCACGGTGGACAAATTAGAGATACTGCCTAGAGGTGTATCTGATCACTCCCCCTTGTTCCTACACATCACGACTAGAGAGAGGAAACGCGCCAGGATCTATCCAATCTACCCCAATTATTTACAGATCCCGGGTGTTCGGAAACAGCTTAAGTTGGCCTCCTCACACTACTTTACAGAGAATACAGGCACAGTCGCTTCGCCCTCGGTGCTTTGGGAGGCGTACAAAACTGTTTTGCGCGGCGCAGCGATAGCGGCCATTTCAGGGCATAAACGAGACTCCCGACACGAACTCACGCAGTTGGAATTGGCGCTACATGCCGCGACTGCAACACACATGGCCGATCCCACCCCTGCCACTGCTCATGCGTTGCACCTCAGTCAACAAAAGTACCTATCTCATCTTACAACAGTGACCAAGGGACACTTGGCAACCACAGCGCACAGGATATATGACCTGGGCGATAAAGCCGGGAAGATGCTGGCGTGGCTGGATAAAAAGAGTGGATGTAATAAAGGCATTCAGAGGCTGCACGCCCAGGACGGCCGGCTGCAGACACACCCTGAGCAGATAGTTCGCACTCTGGCAAGACATTATCACGACATATACACACCGACACGGGAGGTCACGGAGGGGGAGGCGTTAGCATCACTTAGTAACATAGCAGTCCCCGAGCTTTCACAGGAAGCGCAACGGGAACTGGACACTGACCTGACCGCAGAGGAAATCCAACTGGCAATACTGTCGTTACGATCTGGGAAGGCGCTGGGTCCCAACGGAATACCCGTGGAATGGTACAAAGCGTCGGCTCCCCTGTTGAGCAAACCCCTGCTCGATATGTATGTGGACAGTTTGGCCAAGGCGGAACTCCCTCTGGACCAACGCTTAGCCACGATAGTAGCCATTCCTAAGCCTGACAAGCCGCTGACGGCGTGCTCCTCGTACCGACCTATCTCCCTGCTCAACGTGGAAGCAAAGATCCTTGCGGAACTCTTGGCCTGTCGCCTGATTAAGCATCTACAGACCCTGATACACCCCGATCAATCGGGTTTCATGCCGCACAGAAGTACGGCACTGAATTTGCGGAGAGTCCATGGAGTCCTGGCGCGAGCGCATCTCCTCTCGGACCAGGCAGTCATATTGTCCCTGGATGCCAAGATGCCGTTTGATCTGGTGGAGTGGGAGTATCTCTTTGCGGTCCTTGCTCGTATGGGCTTCGGCCCAAAATTTGTAGCATGGATACGGCTACTATATAGGTCGCCCATGGCACAAGTGGTGGCGAATGGCCACATTTCGCAAACCTTCCCCCTGGGGCGAGGGACCCGGCAAGGGTGCCCGCTGTCACCCTTGCTCTTTGCGCTGGTACTAGAGCCTCTGGCTATTCTGCTCAGGGCAACGCCACTAATTCGGGGCATCGCCTGGGAGGACGGCTGGGAGGATAGAGTATCCCTGTATGCGGATGACATGCTGATCTACATGACTGATCCCAATGAAGGTATTCCTGCCCTACTGGCTCTGTGCGATGAGCACGGGAAGGCGTCCGGCTACACCCTGAATTGGTCCAAATCCCTAATATTAGTCCTTCGGGGCCAGCCACCCTTGTTGGGGCCTGACTGCCCCTTGCAATTAGCGGACGGCTCCTTTAAATACCTTGGTATTGTCATCACCGCAAATGCGGCGGACTTCTACACGGCGAACCTGGTGCCGCCTCTGACACGTTTACATGCGGACGTTAAATATTGGGCTACCCTTCCGCTGACCCTCCTAGGGCGGGCAGCGTTATTTAAAATGATGGCACTTCCTAGGTTTCTCTACGTGTTGGAAAACGCCCCCCACGTGGTGGCTCTGCGCTACTTCCGCCTGGTGGCCGCGCAGGTATCTGCCCTGCTGTGGAACAACGGCCCAGCCCGTATTGCGCATGCAAAATTGGTTCGGGGCTGGTACGACGGAGGGATCGCCCTTCCCAACCTTCAATTGTATTATTGGGCATCCCAACTTAAGGTGATTAATTGCTGGATCCATGTTCCGCGGGATGACCCCGCTTATAGAGCGGACTGGTCGCAGTTAGGAACGGATAGCATGCTGTCAGTATTATACAACCACTCACAGGTTCGTACGTTGCTTGGCCCAACGTTGCATACGGCTACCCTGTGGCATGCGGCACAAGCTCGTATGGGATGGAAGGGGAGGATCACTAAAATGACACCGCTGTGGGACGCGAAGTCTCTGGGGAACTTGAGATCCAGCAAAGGTTTTGCACGATGGGATCAAATAGGGATCTCGGTGGTGGGGGACCTCTGGGAGCGGGACTCGGTAGTTGCATTCTCACAGCTGCAGCAACAGTATGATATGGGCCCCACTGAAACGTTCAGATATGTGCAGATTCGTCACGCCCTCCTTCGAGCCATTCCGCCTGACACCACACTTCCAGAATCGTCACCTTTGGAAGACAGGTTATTGACGGAATTTATGGAACAGAAGGCGACCTCTCTTACGTACAAGAAACTGGTTAACAATCTGGCAATCCCCACGCAGAAACTTAGAGAGAGGTGGGTTGAGGATGTAGGGGACATGGATGACACTGAGTGGAATGAGGCGCTGGCGTCACCAAGGGAAGTGGGCATATCGACTAGGTTCAGATTAGTCCAACTCAAGATCTTACACCGCACCTATTACACCAGAACACTTCTACACAGGATACAGAGGGCGCCACACCCCTTCTGTCTGAGAGGCTGTGGGGAGGAGGGTACATTACTCCATACACTCTGGGACTGCCCATTGATCCGGGAAGTCTGGAGACAAATCATGCGCACGATATCCCAAGTCCTTGGGGTGTCACTTCTCCCTGAACCCCGTAAGTGCCTATTGAACATTTGGGACCCTACAGACCTGAGCAGGTATGGAAAGTTGTGGGTCACGTTAGCTGTGACAGTAGCGAAAAGAGACATTGCACAGAAGTGGGGAGCCCCAGACGTGCCTACGGTGCATGGCTGGATTCGAAATATGGACATACTGCTGGTGAAGGAGAGGGCGGTATATGGGTCGCGGGCTTGTCCCCGTAAGTGGAATAAAGTGTGGTTGCCTTGGAACAAATACAGGGGGAAGCCATGTGCACCCTTGCCAGAGGACGAAGATGTGGAGTCGGACGATGAAGATGAATAGGTGGGAGGGACTGATATGTGCTAATGTGAGTTGTGGTGGGATGGGGCGGGACCTGGAGGACACCAATGAACACGTATACGGACTATGTGCGATAGGTGGGAACTTGTCTGTGTATGGCTACAACGTTCTCGTGAGATGATGACACTTGTTAGGTTTTCACAGTTATGATTTTAGTTCTATTTGCCGACTTTGCCAAGCATTCAGGGCTGTAGGCTAAATGGCCGAATTGCGCACTGGACCGGCACGGAAAGTTTTGTCGGATACGCATGATTGCTGAGCTATACTGTTTATTCCGTTTTCGTCTGTACTTGTATGGTTATCACAAACGTTTGAAAATGATGAGACTTCGCCGGATCCTGATCTGCTTTGGGTAATAATGAAGAACTATAAATCAATGATGTGATTGTAAATGTTTTCTATGCCTTATTGAAAATAAAATGTTTATAAAAAAAATAAAAAAATAAAAATAAAAATAAATAATTAACCTGTCAATCAGTAAAATGTCATTATTTCATTTGCTGTAAAAATGGTCTTTCTGTTTCTGTAAAAAATGTACAGTTTAAAATCATGAAACAAAGACAAGCCAAGGAATTTAGGATTAAGATTTACAGCTTTGTACATTCATAATGCAGTTATTGTAAATGCAGTTAATTTGTCTTCACAACACAAACCATAAGAATCATGTTTTAAGATCTGTTTATACCCAGACTTTAAATCTTGCAAAATATTCTGGCACCTTCGGTGGAATTTTTGAGTACTCTAGCAATCCCATCATATTTGAGCCAAGATCAATCATTGTTAAATTGTTGCTAGAAATCTGGGGCTACTAATTATTTTCTGTCTTCACATATGGACTACAAATGTTCCAAAAAGCATTTTATTTTACCGGACATTCAGTACTCCCAACAAATATTTTGTTATATGGACACGTCAAAACATATACAGTAAAATCAAATTGGCATTTTATATTTTTGGTGATTTTATGTGTTAAATGAATGTTTAGAATGGAAAAATCTGATGTTTGATGCTGTAACCATCCAGGAGTGATGTTTTGAGAAAATTACTTCTAAATACCATGTTACATGTCATTTTGCTCTTCCTGTAAGTGATATTAGCAGTTCCCCGGACTCGTTTTCCAATCACAGCATTATTCTTCAATACGTCCCAATCTTTTTCTATTTTACACGTAATCACATTTTTTAGGTCTCGCCTAGGCAGCGTGTATGTGCTGCCCTAGGAGATAACCTTTCGAAATTGGTCAGCTCTTTTTCAGCGCTCGTGCTTGTGCTGACATCCACCTTGCGGGAGGCTCGCTAATTTAAAAACACGGATGGTCTGCGCGTCGCTGCTCGCTCTCACAAGGGGTATGCTAGCACAAGCGCTTATTTTTGTTTAGACTCAGCTTGCTCGCTGCCCCTACACCACCTCCCACCCATTGCTGTCTTTCAGGCTTGTTTTTGTTTAGCCTGAGCTCACTCGCCGTCCTTACACCATCTCCCGCCCATTCCTTTCCTTGATGCTTTATTTTAACTTTCATATATATATATATATATATTGGAGACAACAAGGGGACCCAATTAAGTCGAAAGGGACCTTGGGGATAATGCTATTCAAACAACAGTGGTCCCTTTAGGAAAAAATATATACAGTGAATAAATATAGACTCAGTCGTAGCTATATTGATTAGGACTTGTCTAGCCGGACAGAGGTCTAGTATTTACTTGTAGTTGAGTAGAAGAAATGTTACACACTAATTCACAAAGTGGGGCAAAGCCTGCACCCTACTTAACACATGTGCAACAGACATTCAGTGACAAAACTGCAACAAAAGGGCTTATAGGCAAAAGCATGAGGTTTGAAGTACCGGTAATTACACAATGTCATGGTACATCAGAACATAACCAACACCTTTACATTAGTAATACATATAAAGTTTTGAACTTTGTATAAGGTGTTATTAGAAGACGACGGCGTTTCAATCCATTATCTTGATACAAGGATCCTCATCAGGACATAATTACAATGCCTAACAATTGTAGCCTCAGATGCCTAGCGGGGAAAGAGGGGAGAAAGGTAATGGGCAAGGGGATTTATGGATAAAGTAGAACGATAAAATTACATTTCAACAACACATACTGGGTGCTAAGATTTATTCCATGCAGAGTCGGTGCATAATTGTGTTTAAATGACATAGACATGGTTGCTGAAGGTGGCGTTAAAATATTGTGAAGGTAAGTGAGAGTGACTTACACTTGTGAGAAGGAGCAAGGAGCAACGATTTGCACAGTGGTAGTAAGCTTTTGAGCAGCAAACCATGCTTTGATAGTTAATCAATTCATATTATACAGTACAGTACTGGATTCTATTTGCTATCCGGCACAACAGTCATCATATAGAGGGTTGTAGATGGTGCCGGCGTGTCAAGAGAGGGGATTTGGGCGGAAGTGAGCTCGGTGAGCACGCAACGGGGAACGGGGTCATGCAGACTGTGGATTTCAACGTGACGAAATAATACGAGTGCAAGTGGCGCTTGGTGGCATACCGAGCGAGTGGGCCAATAACCGTAGTTGATGTTGGCCCTCCAGCTGGACCGCGGTATCATTAATGGTGATGGCCTAAGGGGAAGGGACGAGGTTAGGATGGAGCCAAGGCGAGAGCCTGTATTCGCAAGGCTGTGTGAGGGCGCTTACCTATTGATAAACAAGGGAGGCTGGGGGCCGTCAATGCGGGGGAGATTATTTCCAGGGCGGAGTGCCTTCGACGTGATAGCCTGGAGAGGAGGAAGGGAATGAGGGGGTTAGAGTTCGGCATTGGCAGGATGGGGAATCGGTAACCTCTGGGTTTCAAACTTACCAGGCTACGAGGAAGAACAGCAGCAACTTTCAGCGCAAGGCGCGCGCCCCTTTTTCCATTCTAAACCGTGCGTGGTTAGCTGCTGAAGGTGCCTCCTTGTTCTGCAATGTCCTGAACTTGCAGGCTTATTAGTCCATGTATGTACTCTCCTTCCTTTCTTTGGTGCTTGTTAGACCTGGCACCTTGGCGTGAGTCTCCCTTCCACTTTCTGCTTATGTGCCTCCGATGTTTTGCTGGTGTTAGCTGCTCAGGGCACTGCGCCACGGCCAATCCGTGCCGCAGTGCAAGTGCTGCCAATGAAAGTGTATATGTGATTGGTTTCCAAGTTTGGCTTATTTGGTTTACTGTCAGTCCCCAGTAAAGTGCACCAGGAGTGCCAGGGCTTGTAAATATAAATGCTGCTGGTGGGCCTGCAGCACTGGTTGTGCCATCCACAGAAGCGGCCTAGTAAAATGTGTCTAAGGTCTGCCATTACAGAACCTGCGTGCTGCCTGGTACTGTCATGCTGGCTGGGCAAGTGGACCCACTTGCCAGCCTCTAAACCTTCCCTTCCCTTCATGTTAGTCACCCCTATGGTAGGCCCTAGGGCAGGGTGCATTGTAAGCATAAGGTAGGACAAACCCTGATGTGTGTGGCATGTCCTAATAGTGAATTACAACCATTTTCGTTTTTCACTATTGTAAGGCTACCTGTTCTCATAGGCCAGAATGGGCTGCTGGAATTATTACACTCTATAATCCCAGCAGGCTCAGGGAACATGGTAGAAAGTCAAGTTTAGTATGCCTGAACTCAGAATAATAAAATACTTATTTTAGTAAAGTTTATTTTAATATCCTGTGTTTGCAAATGCTACTTTTAGAAAGTTAGCATTTGCTTGCCTGACCATTTCAGCCCGCCTCTGCTAGGATGTGTATCTGCTGTCTGGTTTCTGTGAGTGACAGGGCTGGGGGATTCCAGGGGACAGTCTAGGTTGCCAGGTGGTGAATAGAGGGATCACCTCCAGGATAGGTGGGAGGAGTGCCCCTTGACTCTGAATAGGGCTGTGCTCTGCCACCACAATGCTGGCTCCACCCCCTGGAGAGCGTCTGATGTCCCTGCCCTGCTCTCTTAAAGAAGAAGCCAGAGTCTGCAAAACAAAGTGCTCCAGAGATGATTTGGACTATGCAAAGGCCCCCCTGGCCTGCAAAGACAAAAGAAACTGTGTATAAAAAGAGGAGCTCTGCTCCTAACAAATCAGATCCTGTTTAAACCACGAAGAACCTCTGCCCGACTAGAAGGACCAAGAGAAGCTGAAGGAGGAAAGACATCCCTGACCTGAAGGACTGGCCTGCAGTGGTGCCTTGCTGAGGAAGGAGAGGAAAAAGACCAGAAAGGACTTTGTTATATTTGTGTCTGAAACGATCTCCATGGGCTTGATTTCGAGCTTGCCCCCTGAACAGAGTCCCAGGACCAGTGGACTCTATTGTGCCTTCCCTGCCAAGTTGTGGGGACTTGTCTGATCTTCCTGAGCCGCTGGAGCCCCGCCTGAAGTGTGCCTCGCTCAACCCCCTTGCAGCCTGGTAGAAATGGGATCCCTGGCTGGGCAGGGCTTGCGCCAAAGTCAGTCAGAGACCACCACTTTCACGTCAGGGCAAGGGAGTTACATGCCAAGATAACCCCTGCTCACCCCCTTGGTAACGTAGCATGAGCAGTAAGGCTAAACTTGGAGGCGATGTGAGTTAAGTGTTTGCGCACGCACCCCCAGCAACAACACCCAAGGCCCACCACAAAGGAAACTCCACACAAGGTTATATATAAAAATAGCCTTTGTATTACACCAAAACACATTAGATAAAAACACACACTTTACAATGTGCCAACAGGCACGGGCAGAATTTACAGGGGATATGTACAAGACAGGGCCACCTGGACCACTGTCAGGAATCAGCACTTTTAGAACTAGCACTTAGAATATCATTTAGAACATAGAATGTAACATCAAGCACACAACCAGTAATCACTGGTAACCAGTAGTACCACCTACGCAACCCTGACCACCTTAGGAGAATGTCACGCAGGGAACTAGGACCTCACTAGCACAAATTGTACTAGCAGGAACAACCACCTACGTATCACAATACCTGTAGGGGTATAAGCATGGGAACAAAACACATGATGCATAAACATACATTCAACGGTGTAAGAACAAGGCACATGATGCATCAACAACACATTCAGAGGTGCCGCACAGGAGAACACATGATGTATAACCAACACATTCAGAGGTGTAAGAACAAGGCACATGATGCATAAAAAACACATTCAGAGGTGCAGGGAAAGAACACAATTGCGCAAAAATCACATTAGTCACCACCTGTGACTGTCCCTAGGCCAACTGGCCTCTCTAGGGCTAGGACGCCCTGCGTCCCAAATGTCAGGGGCCTAAACGTGGCAGCTGCCCACGAAGTGCTGGGCAGCTGTAATCAACAAGGATGGGGCCAATGTGGGAGCCTTGCAGGCTCTGGCCAAAAGAACTATGCCCATGGGAGCCTCGTGGGCTCTCAAGGAATGCTGCCAACGTTGGAGCCTCTCAGGGCTCGAGAACAATGTGGGGCCTTTGTTTCAGTCCCTCCTCTGGGGACTCGATATCAGCAGAATGAGCCAAGAGCCTCTCGTGGGCTCGGAAACAATGTGGGGCTTTCTTGAGCCTCTTGTGGGCTTCGAGAAAAGGGCGCCTTGAGCCTCTCGGGGCTCGGTACACACAAATGGCCCCGAACGTTGGAGTCCCACTCGGGGGACTCAAAAATCGCCAAATGCCCCCAGGAGCCCCCTCGGGGACTCAGAAGCAACGGGGAGCACAGAGGGACAACCCGCAGGGACGCCTGCACTCACCGGCTGGGTGGGAGGTGGCGTCTCTTCTCCGGCGGCGTCTCCTCTCTCGCTCGGGGCGGCGGTAGCGCTTTGCGGGGCTCTCTCACCACATGAGAGCCCCGACTTCACAATGCGCCTGGCCCGCTCTTCACCCGGTCCCCCATCTCGGGACCGGGGCTTCTAAAGTGGAGCCCTCCAGGCTCCATGACGTCCCGCAGCACTCGCTTCTTGCAGGGCGGCGGCAGTATCTCCGGTCTCCCTCCTGGCACCGGAGACCGGCAAAGTAGCAAAGGCTTCCCCCAGGCAGGGGGAAGCGGAAACCACGTCCTCCCGGCCCTGCCCACAACCAGGCGGCGGGCCGGACATCTCCTTCCGGCGGCCATCTTGACGCGGCTTGGGCCGCGGGCGGTGAAACTCGGGCACAAAATGAGGGGTAGGCTTCCTCGGTCATAAAATAAATATACAAGCGAGGTTGGTACTCGGAAAGGGGCCTATACACGGGAGAATACCCGTAAATATAAAAATAAAGTGCACATGAAGCACTCGGGGCACACAAAGGGTAGGAGCGCTTCCCTCTGAGGGAAAACGAAAGCGCTCTGCCAAGAAATGGAAAATAAAGCGCTCACAGGGCGCTAGGGGCATAGAAAGCACCAAAGACCCCAGGAAATGACCCCCACAGCCAGGAGGGTCCCAGCAACAAGCAGGACATCACAGGACAAAACTTCCAGTGCCACAAGGAGTCCATCAGCAAGCCAGGGGCTGGGCAGGGCACAGGGAGGCAAGCCTTCCCCTGGGCCCAAGCAGCAGCACGTCCCTGGTAGATTCTAGTCTGCAAACAAGAACAAGAACATTTTCATGGGGTCACAGCCCCTCTTTTATACACCTTTTCCCTTTGTCTTCAGGTGTAGGGTGGGGGAGAAACCAGTTGCAGCTGGTTTTGGAGCACCCTTGATGTGCTCAGCCCGTCACTCTATTCACTAGGGAGGCTAGGGTCATTAGATGCACCACAGGGGGCGGAGCCAGCATTGTGTGGGGAACGCCCAGCCCCATTCAGGACCCAGGTGCAGCCCCTCCCTCACATCAGCATGCTAATCTCTCCATTCACCACCGGGGCAGACCCACACAGACTCCTGGAGCCAGGCTCCCCAGCCAGCTTCAGCCAATCACGCGCCAGCATACTTACTGCACACGCACACCCATGTCTAGAAGTGGCACTTCCACACTAGACACATACACGCCGCATACATCATCTCGCAGAATTCAATCACACGAGTCCGCACATACCAGACTCGAGCCTGCACACCCCACGCATCAGGAACTACCAGGTACAAATACATTCGCCATGCATTCCTATGGGAGGGTAGGCCAATCTCAGACACGCACTCAGGAAGCGCACGCACTTTACACTGCGCCACAGTGTCAAAGTGCGCAAAGACCAGCAATCACCATCACCAGGTCACCAATAAAAGCAAAAAGTTCAGGGGTGAACCTGCCAGAAGGGCCAAGTCCAACACAACCCCCTTCCAGCCAAAAATCAGGGGAGACCAATCATCACCGTGATGAACTTCCCTGCTTGGGGCGATAGAACATGGACGCGGGCCCGCACTGCAGGGACACCCTCCGGTTCTACGTCACGTTGATCCATAAGACAATCACGTACTAAAAAAACAGGCCCAACTAGGCTACCCCACTGATACTCCTTAGCTGTCCACGGCTAGGACCAGGCCCTAGGCCACCCAGATACCACTGGTCCTTGCCAATCCACAGAGTGGGTGGTAGTAACCACTGGCCTACAATAGCCATTCTCCACTCCCTTTCTCAGTGTAGTTCCAAACTACCACTGATCCTTCAACCTAGGGTCCGCACCCTCAGGCTGACCAGAGGTCACGGGCAAGAATGTCCCACCCTACCTCTACTTCTGAAGCACCCTCCAGAACACAATGCTCCCACCCGGAGCAGTACTGCCAGACACCAGAACTACTGAAACTCTGTTCACCGATGTTCCACGCCTTCAAACACTCTGGGAGATCTTCCTCAAATGACCTATTGGTACAGCCTAGGCTCCCGACCTGACGTTCCCTTCAGAAACATTCCAGGCCCTGAGACTGGGTTTCGGGCACCTGGAGACACGCAGTCCCACCCACTCCTTCTCCTCTGAGACAGGACGTGAGCCCCTACACCGAGACCTAACTGGGCTACACTGAACCTCTTCCACCACACTGGGCTGGAAGACACCTTAGCCACTCCTTTTGGAATCACTCCATCCCCTATGCCTCTCTCCTCCCAGAACCTTACCAACTCCAAAATTCTGTCTCTAAACAGACCACAGAAATCAAAAGCAGGCTCCACTTCTGCAGACGTTCTTGGGAAAAGTTCAACACACAGGACTTAGGTATCGGAGCAAAACAAGAGCACACAAGTATTCAGCAAGCTCCCCAACTGAGGGACGTACCCTTTGGTCAGATGCCTGGTGCACCAGGACTTCCTTGAGGGTGACACATAACTAATGTGTAGTGTACAAGTCTGCCTGACGCTTAAGACAGAAGTGGCATCCCCATGGTCACTCCTTGGCGACACAACCCTTCTGGCTGGCCTCTGACCCACTGGTTACTCCACTGGGGAACCTATCCCCCTTGCACCCCTCCATCTGGACTTCTGCACCCTCCCAACTGGAGCAGTACTGCCAGACAACAGAAGTACTAGAGCCCTGCTTACAGGCGCTCCACGTTCTCTCCACACTGGGAGATCTCCCTTAAAGGACGCTCCCTACGGACATGCTAGGCTCCCTCACCTGGTGTTCCCAAAAAAAACACCCAGACTACGGAGACCAGGCTTGTGCTCCTCTGAGCCACTTCCACCACCGGGCTGGAAGACCAGAACTTTCCTTAGGGTCACTCCCCAACAAATAACACAATGGCACAGGGGCAGGGGAAACTCCCTCGAGCTTCAGGCACACCCCTGAAATCCAACACACATCCAATTATTCAGCAAGCTCCCCATTCTTCACACACGCCCCCCCCCCCCAGACTGGTAAGGCAGTTTCTACCACCCCTGATTTCTCAACCTGGCCACACGTGACACAGGTACCATTACTCCAGGACAGGGACGGGGGACACATGCACTGGGCACATTTACGCTGCCACCACTGGATCCCACCCTTCTGGTGAATCCAGAAAACACACTGCACTTAGGGGGATGATCTACCCTCCCGAGCTAGGGACACCTAACTCACAGTGCACAAGAAACACATTTCCACAGAAATGACATTTTTACTAAAACAATAATCCCCAAAATGTGGTCATCTAAAATGCAGAGTTTTGTAGTGCAGCCAGTTGCTACTGTGGTACAGCGCAAACACAAATCCGGATCCTCTCCGCTGCCAGCCAATGTTAGAAATGGGATCCCTGGCTGGCCAGGGCTTGCGCCAAAGTCAGTCAGAGACCACCACTTCCACGTCAGGGCAAGGGAGTTACACGCCAAGATAACCCCTGCTCACCCCCTTGGTAATGTAGCACGAGCAGTAAGGCTAAATTTGGAGGCGATGTGAGTTAAGTGTTTGCGCACGCACCCCCAGCAACAACACCCAAGGCCCACCGCAAAGGAAACTCCACACAAGGTTATATATAAAAATAGCCTTTGTATTACACACACCAAAACACATTAGATAAAAACACACACTTTACAATGTGCCAACAGGCACGGGCAGAATTTACAGGGGATATGTACAAGACAGGGGCACCTGGACCACTGTCAGGAATCAGCACTTTTAGAACTAGCACTTAGAATATCACTTAGAACATAGAATGTAACAACAAGCACACAACCAGTAATCACTGGTAACCAGTAGTACCACCTACGCAACTCTAACCACCTTAGGAGAATGTCACGCAGGGAACTAGGACCTCACTAGCACCACCTGTACTAGCAAGAACAACCACCTATGTATCACAATACCTGTAGGGGTATAAGCATGGGAACAAAACACATGATGCATAAACATACATTCAGCGGTGTAAGAACAAGGCACATGATGCATCAACAACACATTCAGAGGTGCAGCACAGGAGAACACATGATGTGTAACCAACACATTCAGAGGTGTAAGAACAAGGCACATGATGCATCAACAACACATTCAGAGGTGCAGCACAGGAGAACACATGATGTATAACCAACACATTCAGAGGTGTAAGAACAAGGCACATGATGCATAAAAAACACATTCAGAGGTGCAGGGAAAGCACACAATTGCGCAAAAATCACATTAGTCACCACCTGTGACTGTCCCTAGGCCAACTGGCCTCTCTAGGGCTAGGACGCCCTGTGTCCCAAATGTCAGGGGCCTAAACGTGGCAGCTGCCCACGAAGTGCTGGGCAGCTGTAATCAACAAGGATGGGGCCAATGTGGGAGCCTTGCAGGCTCTGGCCAAAAGAACTATGCCCACGGGAGCCTCGTGGGCTCTCAATGAATGCTGCCAACGTTGGAGCCTCTCAGGGCTCGAGAACAATGTGGGGCCTTCGTTGGAGTGCCTCCTCTGGGGACTCGATATCAGCAGAATGAGCCAAGAGCCTCTCATGGGCTCGGAAATAATGTGGGGCTTTCTTGAGCCTCTCGTGGGCTTCGACCAAAGGGCGCCTTGAGCCTCTCGGGGCTCGGTCCACACAAATGGCCCCGAACGTTGGAGTCCCACTCGGGGGACTCAAAAATCACCAAATGCCCCCAGGAGCCCCCTCGGGGACTCAGAAGCAACGGGGAGCACAGAGGGACGACCCGCGGGGACGCCTGCACTCACCGGCTGGGTGGGAGGCGGCGTCTCTTCTCCGGCGGCGTCTCCTCTCTCGCTCGGGGCGGCGGTAGCGCTTTGCGGGGCTCTCTCACCACATGAGAACCCCGCCTTCACAATGCGCCCGGCCCGCTCTTCACCCGGTCACCATCTCGAGCCCTCCAGGCTCCATGACGTCCCGCAGCACTCGCTGTCAGGATCTGCTCCACGGAATCCGATTGATGCTCATAAGGGTCCACCTGCCAATGTCACAAACCCTTTTGTAATATAACACAGAGGCTTTGAACCATCAGGCGAGGGATAAAAAGAACAGGGAAGGGAAAGGGAAGGGTCAGCTGGGAAGGGATATACCTGAAACGACAAAACATATACTTAGAAATGCTCTAGTGAAAACAGTCTACTCTCATATGGTCTCACTAAACAAGCCTTTGTACCTTTTGGTATGGAAGTAAGCAGCTTGGGCGACAACTCCTCAATCACCTTCTGCCACTCTATAAATCCTATTGGAACACAAACATAGGTCAGGGAAAACGCACACTCTCTCGAACACTCAGACCACATGTATCACACCCCTGCATTAGCATACCATGACAGATAGCAAGAGAGGTAAAAAACTGGGTTCTGGGATGCACACAGCTCCTAGCTGGTTTAGCACAAATGAGAAAGTTCCACTGGAATGAAATCAATAAAGCACGGGTTCCTTTTTCATAGAAACGGCAGTGCGTGGGAAGCAAGAACCACTACACTCCGCTCTACAAGTAATCAGGACTTAAACATATACAGCGAGCCCTCCAGCTCTTAGTTGAATAAGTAAAAAGGTGACAGTGCACGGTAGCGCGTAGATGCGACCACCACCGCGCTCCGAGGACTGGTAGCTGCAACCCAGCTAAGTCCAAAACAAAGGGTAGGACCCTTAAGTTCTCCTGGAAGTTACCTTCACTCCCAATGAGGCTAGAATGGCAACGCGCGGCTGTTAGCCGCAGCGCTCCGCTCAACTCAGGATACAAACAGAACACGGCGTATCAGAAAACCCGCCAGTAAATAATCAGGCGCTCCCTGCTGTTCCGATCCTACCTGGATCAAGGACACGAGGACTCCGACCGAAGCTCAGTCCAAGACAGCCGAAAGGTCGGCAGCACGGCGTCTCACAACGGTTCCCGGAACCCGGAACCAAAACGAATTACACGCAACAGGAAGCGTGTTTGGATGGTACAAATACTCCCCTTTTTCCGGGGAGTCTGGGTAATGTAGTTGTTGCCTCGCGCGTGCACCTAGAGTGTTCCGCAATGCAGGCGCAACATGGGATTTCCTGACACTCGCTTCTTGCAGGGCGGCGGCAGTATCTCCGGTCTCCCTCCTGGCACGGGAGACCGGCAAAGTAGCAAAGACTTCCCCCAGGCAGGGGGAAGCGGAAACCATGTCCTCCCGGCCCCGCCCACAACCAGGCGGCGGGCCGGACATCTCCTTCCAGCGGCCATCTTGACGCGGCTCAGGCCGCGGGCGGTGAGACTCGGGGCACAAAATGAGGGGTAGGCTCCCTCGGTCATAAAATAAATATACAAGCGAGGTTGGCACTCGCAAAGGGGCCTATACACGGGAGAATACCCGTAAATATAAAAATAAAGTGCACACGTAGCACTCGGGGGCACACAAAGGGCAGGAGCGCTTCCCTCCGAGGGAAAACGACAGCGCTCTGCCCAGAAATGGAAAATAAAGCGCTCACAGGGCGCTAGGGGCACAGAAAGCACCAAAGACCCCAGGAAATGACCCCCAAAGCCAGGAGGGTCCCAGCAACAAGCAGGACATCACAGGACAAGACTTCCAGTGCCACAAGGAGTCCATCAGCAAGCCAGGGGCTGGGCAGGGCCCAGGGAGGCAAGCCTTCCCCTGGGCCCAAGCAGCAGCACGCCCTTGGTAGATTCTAGTCAGCAAACAAGAACAAGAACATTTTCATGGGGTCACAGCCCCTCTTTTATACACCTTTTCCCTTTGTCTTCAGGTGTAGGGTAGGGGAGAAACCAGTCGCAGCTTGTTTTGGAGCACCCTTGATGTGCTCAGCCCCTCACTCTATTCACTAGGGAGGCTAGGGTCATTAGACGCACCACAGGGGGCGGAGCCAGCATTGTGTGGGGAAAGCCCAGCCCCATTCAGGACCCAGGTGCAGCTCCTCCCTTAAATCAGCATGCTAATCTCTCCATTCACCACCGGGGCAGACCCACACAGACTCCTGGAGCCAGGCTCCCCAGCCAGCTTCAGCCAATCACGCGTTAGCATACTTACTGCACACGCACACCCATGTCTAGAAGTTGCACTTTCACACTAGATACATACACGCCGCATACATCATCTCGCAGCATTCAATCACACGAGTCCGCACATACCAGACTCGAGCCTGCACACTCCACGCATCAGGAACTACCAGGGACACACACATTCCCCATGCATTCCTATGGGAGGGTAGGCCAATCTCAGACACGCACTCAGGGAGCGCACGCACTTTACACTGCGCCACAGTGTCAAAGTGCGCAAAGACCAGCAATCACCATCACCAGGTCACCAATAAAAGCAAAAAGTTCAGGGGTGAACTTGCCAGAAGGGCCAAGTCCAACACAGCCCGTGCTTGGCCGCCCCCGCCTCGAGTCGCGCCGCTCTCCCCTGAGCCGCGTTCGCTTCGCTGGGCCGCCCCCACCCTGCCTCCCTCCTCCTCTGAGCCGCACACCTTGGTCGCCCAGCCGCAAGAAATAGCCCGGAGCCTCTGGGATGGGAGAAACGCCCGCACGCTGAAAGCGCACTGGCCGCCTCCTGCCCTGCTCCGGCGTTGGGGGAGATCATCCGCATTGTCCGCCACCACATAGCCAGAAGGTATGGTGCGTACCTCTGACGTGCACTGCTTCGCACCGTACAACCCCGCTGAGGCCGCACCGCACCAGTTGAGCCGCCGGTACATCCCGTACCTGCCGCTAGGTGCCGCCTCTACACTTGCCTTCTCCGCCCCGGACCAGCCTCCTGATTGTCGCCTGCCCACAAGCGTGCAGTGTAGGAGTACGACTTGTCCACCGCGAAGAGGGCCGTGTGGGATTGAACGTCACGTCCAAGAGCAGCGAACACTAAGGTACAGTGCCATTCGAACTCCAGTTTCCTCGGCAGGAGTTCGCAATGGACTCGGGGTCCGCAACGTTCTGTTTTCCCCGTACTGATCTTTTGCAACACAAATGAGTCGTACGGCCACCCTACGACTCGTACCCTACACTGTAGAAGCCTGCCGCGCCGTACGCCCCGTACCGCGAGGCGCGTGAGCTTCGGCAGGGTCTCCATGTTCTCTCCGCACAGAGTACGCCAGCGCGCTACGCCGCGCACCCTCTTCAATGAACTGTGCCCAGAGATCCGGATTGCCTCAAATAACATAGGACAGTGCTTGTAACTCAGTGGACCTTGTGAATTAAGCTATAATTAAGAACTGGAAAGAACACTTGCCTTTTTAACAATCTTGTGGCCTCATCTTTAAAAGTTATATTGGTCTTGTGATAGAAACTGCATAGTATCCTTTTTTTTATATAAAGTACACGTATTTTTGATACAAATCTTACGCCTGGTGTCCATTTGTGGTGGGTCTGTAATTTCATTGTGTATGGTCATAAATGCTTAACTGACTTAGCGCCCTGAGGATTAGTCTTTGTCTGCTCGCGACACGCAACCTAACGGGTGAGCGGGGGTTATTCTGGGGAGTAGTTATCTTGCCCTGACTAGAGGAGATGGTCCCTGTTTGTCACAAGTCTACACCTGTGCCAAACAGAGACCCCCAATTCTAACAGTGCTTTTTTAAAAACTTTCAGCGCGAGGCACGTGCGCTTGTTGTTTCTAATATTTGGCCTCTTTCTGCTCTCCCATGTGCCCCCTTCGAGATCCTACTCTCCTTCTGCATTCTGCCAGCACCCTCCTACCCAATGGTCATCCACCACCACAACCACGTCCACCACCACCACCAAGTCAACCACATCCACCACATCCACCACCACATCCACCACCATGTCCACCACCACCATGTCCACCACCACATCCACCACCACCACTTCCACCACCACCACCACGTCCACCACCACATCCACCACCACATCCACCACCATGTCCACACACCATGTCCACCATCCCGTCCACCACCACCACAAACATGTCCACCACGTCCACCACCACGACCAAATCCACCACCACCATGTCCACCACCACATCCACCATGTCCGCCACCACCATTTCCACCACCACCACGTCCACCACCACCACTTTCACCACCACCAGCTCGTCCACCACCATGTCCACCACCACCATACCACACCCACCACCACGTCCACCACGTCCACCACCACATCCACCACCACATCCACCACCACCATGTCTACAACCACCACGTCCACGACCACCATGTCCACCACCGCCACGTCCACAACCACAACATCCACCATCACCATCACGTCCACCACCACCAACACCACCATGTCTACCACCACCATCATATTCACTGCCACCACCACGTCCACCACCACCACCACATCCACCACCACGTCCACCACCACTACCACGTCCATCACCACGACATCGCCACCACGTCCACCACCACCACATCCACCACCACGTCCACCACTACCTTGTCCACCACCGCCACCACATCCACCACATTCACCACCACGTTCACCACCACCACCATCTTCACCACCACCACCACATCCACCACATCCACTACCACCGTGCCACCATCACCACCACGTCCAACACCACCATGTCCACCACCACGACCACATCCACCAACACCACATCTACCACTACCATGTCCAACACCACCACCACGTCCACCACCATGTCCACCACCAGCACCACATCCATCACCACCACCAGATCCACCACCACCACATCCACCACCATGTCCACTGCCACCATGTCCACCACCACCATGTCCACCACCAACACCATGTCCACCACCATGTCCACCATCACGTCCACCACCAAAACCACATCCATTACAACAACCAAGTCCACCACCATCACGTCCACCATCACCACCATGTCCACCACCTCATCCACCAGCACCACATCGACCACCACCACATCCACCACCACCATCCACCACCACATCCACCACCACCAGGTCTACTACCACCACTTCCACCACGTTCACCACCAAGTCCACCATCACCACATCCACCACCACGTCCACCACCACATCCACCACCACCACGCCCACTACCACCAACATGTCCACCACCACCACATCCATACCACCAAATCCACCACCATGTCAAACACCACCACCATGTCCACCCCATCACGTCCACAACCACCACATCAACCACCACCACATCCACCACTACCATGTCCACCACCACCACATCCACCACTACCACATCCAGCACCACGTCCACCAGCACCATGGCCACCACCACCACGTCCACCACCACCACGTCCACCACCATGTCCACCACCATGTTCACCACCATGTTTACAGCCACCATCAAATCCACCACCACCACATCCACTACCATGTCAGCCACATCAACCACCACCACACCCACCACCACCACATCCACGTCCATCACCACCATGTCCACCACCACTACCACGTCCACCACCACCACGTGCATCACCACATCCACCATGACCCTGTCCATCACGGCCACGTCCACCACATCCACCACCACCTCCATCACCACCACCATGTCCAACACCACCATATCCACCACCACCACGGCCACCAGCACCACCACATCCACCACCATGTCCACCACCACCACATCCACCATCACCATGTGCACCACCACACCACCACATCCAACATCATCATGTCCAGCACCACAGCAATATCCACCACCACTATGTCCACTACCACCATGTCCACCACCACCATGTCCACCACCACCAGGTCCACATCCACCATTACATCCCTCACCACCACCACATCCACATTCACCACCAGCACCACATCCACCACCACCATGTCCACCATGTCCACCAACATGTCCACTACCAAATCCACCACCACCATGTCCACCATCACCACCACATCCACCACCACCACCACAACCACTACCACATCCACCACCACCACCACATCCACCACATCCACTACCATGTCAACCACCTCCAGCACATCCACCACCACCATTACATCCACCACCACGTCCACCACCACCAAGTCCACCACCACGTCCTCCATCACCATGTCCACCCCCACCATCATGTCCACCACCACCACCACATTCACCACCATGTCCACCACCACAACAAACATTTCCACCACCCCCACATCAACCACCACCACATCCACCACCACCACATCCACCACCACCACCACGTCCACCACCACCAAGTCCACCACCACATCCTCCACCACCATGTCCACCACCACCACATCCACCATGTCCACCACCCCCACATGTTGTTCACCACCATGTCCACCACCACAACCAACACATCCACCACCCCCACGTCAACCACCACCACATCCACCACCACCCCCACATCCACCACCACTACCACATCCACCACCGCCACCACATCCACCACCACCATATCCACCACCATGTTCACCACCACCACCACATCCACCACCACCAGGTCCATCACCACCACGTCCACCACCACCAGGTCCACCATCACCACCACATCCACCACCACCATGTCCACCACCACCACCACATCCACCAACACCACATCCACCACTACCACGTCCAACACCACCACCATGTCCACCACCCCCACATCAACCATCACCACATCCACCACGTCCACCACCACCACATCCACCACCACCATGTCCACCACCAAGTCCACCACCACATCCTCCACCACCATGTCCACCACCACCACATCCACCACCATGTCCACCACCACGTTCACCACCACGTCCACCACCACAACCAACACGTCCACCACCCCCACGTCAACCACCACCACATCCACCACCACCACCATGTCCACCACCACCACATCCACCACCACATCCACCACCATGTCCACACACCATGTCCACCATCCCGTCCACCACCACCACAAACATGTCCACCACGTCCACCACCACGACCAAATCCACCACCACCATGTCCACCACCACATCCACCATGTCCGCCACCACCATTTCCACCACCACGTCCACCACCACCACTTCCACCACCACCAGCTCGTCCACCACCATGTCCACCACCACCATACCACACCCACCACCACGTCCACCACGTCCACCACCACATCCACCACCACATCCACCACCACCATGTGTACAACCACCACGTCCACGACCACCATGTCCACCACCGCCACGTCCACAACCACAACATCCATTATCACCATCACGTCCACCACCACCAACACCACCATGTCTACCACCACCATCATATTCACTGCCACCACCACGTCCACCACCACCACCACATCCACCACCATGTCCACCACCACTACCACGTCCATCACCACGACATTCGCCACCACGTCCACCACCACCACATCCACCACCACGTCCACCACTACCTTGTCCACCACCGCCACCACATCCACCACCACCACCACATTCACCACCACGTTCACCACCACCACCATCTTCACCACCACCACCACATCTACTACATCCACTACCACCGTGCCACCATCACCACCACGTCCAACACCACCATGTCCACCACCACGACCACATCCACCAACACCACATCTACCACTACCATGTCCAACACCACCACCACGTCCACCACCATGTCCACCACCGGCACCACATCCATCACCACCACCAGATCCACCACCACCACATCCACCACCATGTCCACTGCCACCATGTCCACCACCACCATGTCCACCACCAACACCATGTCCACCACCATGTCCACCACCACGTCCACCACCAAAACCACATCCATTACAACAACCAAGTCCACCACCATCACGTCCACCATCACTACCATGTCCACCACCTCATCCACCAGCACCACATCGACCACCACGTTCACCACCATGTCCACCAAGTCCACCATCACCACATCCACCACCACATCCACCACCACATCCACCACCACAACGCCCACTACCACCAACATGTCCACTACTACCACATCCATACCACCAAATCCACCACCATGTCAAACACCACCACCACCTCCACCACCATGTCCACCCCACCACGTCCACAACCACCACATCAACCACCACCACATCCACCACTACCATGTCCACCACCACCACATCCACCACTACCACATCCAGCACCACGTCTACCAGCACCATGGCCACCACCACCACATCCACCACCACCACGTCCACCACCATGTCCACCACCATGTTTACAGCCACCATCAAATCCACCACCACCACATCCACTACCATGTCCACCACATCAACCACCACATCCACCACCACCACCACCACATCCACGTCCATCACCACCATGTCCACCCCACCACGTCCACAACCACCACATCAACCACCACCACATCCACCACTACCATGTCCACCACCACCACATCCACCACCACCACGGCCACCAGCACCACCACATCCAACACCATGTCCACCACCACCACATCCACCATCACCATGTGCACCACCGCACCACCACATCCAACATCATCATGTCCAGCACCACAGCAATGTCCACCACCACTATGTCCACCACCATCACCATGTCCACCACCACCATGTCCACCACCACCAGGTCCACATCCACCATTACATCCCTCACCACCACCACATCCACATTCACCACCAGCACCACATCTACCACCACCACCCTGTCCACCACCATGTCCACCATGTCCACCAACATGTCCACTACCAAATCCACCACCACCATGTCCACCATCACCACCACATCCACCACCACCACCACAACCACCACCACATCCACCACATCGACCACGTCCACTACCATGTCAACCACCACCATGTCCACCACTACCACACCATGTCTACCACGTCCACCTCCACCACATCCACCACCACCATTACATCCACCACCACGTCCACCACCACCAAGTCCACCATCACGTCCTCCATCACCATGTCCATCTCCACCACCATGTCCACCACCACCACATTCACCACCATGTCCACCACCACAACAAACATGTCCACCACCCCCACATCAACCACCACCACATCCACCACCACCACATCCACCACCACCACCACGTCCACCACCACCAAGTCCACCACCATATCCTCCACCACCATGTCCACCACCACCACATCCAGCATGTCCACCACCCCCACATGTTGTTCACCGCCATGTCCACCACCACAACCAACACATCCACCACCCCCACGTCAACCACCACCATATCCACCACCACCCCCACATCCACCACCACTACCACATCCACCACCACATCCACCACCACCATATCCACCACCATGTTCACCACCACCACCACATCCACCACCACCATGTCCATCACCACCACATCCACCACCACATCCTCCACCACCATGTCCACCACCACCACATCCACCATGTCCACCACCCCCACATGTTGTTCACCACCATGTCCACCACCACAACCAACACATCCACCACCCCCACGTCAACCACCACCACATCCACCCCCACCCCCACATCCACCACCACTACCACGTCCACCACCGCCACCACATCCACCACCACCATATCCACCACCATGTTCACCAACACCACCACATCCACCACCACCATGTCCATCACCACCACGTCCACCACCACCAGGTCCACCATCACCACCACATCCACCACCACCATGTCCACCACCACATCCACCAACACCACATCCACCACTACCACGTCCAACACCACCACCTTGTCCACCACCCCCTCCATGTCCACCACCACCACCAGATCCACCACCACATCCACCACCACTTCCACCACCACCGCCATGTCCACCACCACCACACCCACCACCACTACATCCACCACCACATCCACCACCACATCCACCACCAAAACCACATCCATCACAACAACCAAGTCCACCACAATCATGTCCACCATCACCACATCTACCACCGTGTCCACCACCACGCCCACCACCACCACCCCGTCCACCACCGCCATATCTACAACCACCATGTCCACTACCACCACATCCACCACCATGTCCAACACCACCACCACCACCTCCACCACCATGTCAACCCCACCACATCTACAACCACCACATCAACCACCACCACCACATCCACCACCACATCCACCACTACCATGTCCACCACCACCACATCCATCACATCCACCACCACGTCCACCACCACCATGTCCACCACCACCACGTCCACCACCACCATGTCTACCATGACCACGTCCACCATCACATCCACCACCATGTCCACCGCCACAACTAACATGTCCACCACCCCCATATCAACCATCACCACATCCACCACCACGTCCACCACCACCACATCCACCACCACCATGTCCACCACCACCAAGTCCACCACCACGTCCTCCACCACCATGTCCACCACCACCACATCCACCACCATGTCCACCACCACGTTCACCACCACATCCACCACCACAACCAACATGTCCACCACCCCCACGTCAACCACCACCACATCCACCACCACCACCACGTCCACCACCACCACATCCACCACCACAACCTTGTCCACCACTACCCTGTCCACCACATCCACCACCACCATATCCACCACCACATTCACCTCCACCACCAAATCCACCACCACCATGTCCAAAACCACCACGTCCACCACCACCAGATCCACCATCACCACCACATCCACTACCACCATGTCCACCACCACGTCCACCAACACCACATCCACCACTACCATGTCCAACACCACCACCACGTCCACCACCCCAACCATGTCCACCACCAGCACCATGTCCATCACCACCACCAGATCCACCACCAGATCCACCACCACCATATCCACCACCACCACCATGTCCACCACCACCATGTCCACCACCAACACCACGGCCACCACCATCACATCCACCACCACATCCAACACCACGTCCACCATCACCAAATCCACCACCAATACCACGTCCACCACCACAACGTCCACCACCACCACCACATCCACCACCATGTCCACCACCACCACATCCATCACTACCATGTCTCCCACCACCACATCCACCATCACCACTACATCCACCACCATGTTCACCACCAAAATGACATCCATCACAACAACCAAGTCCACCACCACCACCACATCCAACACCACCATCCACCATCATCACCACTACATCCACCACATTTACTACCACCACTTCCACAATGTTCACCATGCCCATCACCACATCCACCACCATGTCCACCACCACCACCACATCACCACCATATCTACTACCACCATGTCCACCACCACCACATCCACCACCAGCTTATCCACCACCATGTCCAACACCACCACCACTTCCACCACCATGTCCACCCCACCACATCTACAACCACCACATCAACCACCACCACATCCACCACCACATCCACCACTACCACGTCCACCACCACCACATCCACCACTACCACATCCACCACCACGTCCACCACCGCCATGTCCACCACCACCACATCCACCACCACCATGTCTACCATGACCACGTCCACCACCACATCCACCACCATGTCCACCACCACGTCCACCACCATTTCCACAACTAACATGTCCACCCCCACATCAACCATCACCACATCCACCACCACCACGTCCACCACCACCACATCCACCACCACCATGTCCACCACCACCAAATCCACCACCACGTCCTCCAGCACCATGTCCACCACCACCACATCCACCACCACGTCCACCACCACCATGTCTACCATTACCACGTCCACCACCACATCCACCACCACATCCTTCACCATGTCCACCACCACAACTAACATGTCCACCACCCCCACATCAACCATCACCACATCCACCACCACCACGTCCACCACATCCACCACCACCATGTCCACTACCACCAAGTCCACCACCACGTCCTCCACCACCATGTCCACCACCATGTTCACCACCACGTCCACCACCACAACCAACACGTCCACCACCCCCACGTCAACCACCACCACATCTACCACCACCACCACATTCACCACCACCACATCCACCACCACTACCTCGTCTACCACCACCATGTCCACCACATCCACCACCACCACATTCACCACCACCACCACATCCACCACCACCACCACCACGTCCACCACCATTTCCACAACTAATATGTCCACCACCCCCACATCAACCATCACCACATCCACCACCACCACGTCCACCACCACCACATCCACCACCACCATGTCCACCACCACCAAATCCACCACCACGTCCTCCACCACCATGTCCACCACCACCACATCCACCACCACGTCCACCACCACCATGTCTACCATTACCACGTCCACCACCACATCCACCACCACATCCTTCACCATGTCCACCACCACAACTAACATGTCCACCACCCCCACATCAACCATCACCACATCCACCACCACCACGTCCACCACATCCACCACCACCATGTCCACTACCACCAAGTCCACCACCACGTCCTCCACCACCATATCCACCACCATGTTCACCACCACGTCCACCACCACAACCAACACGTCCACCACCCCCACGTCAACCACCACCACATCTACCACCACCACCACATTCACCACCACCACATCCACCACCACTACCTCGTCCACCACCACCATGTCCACCACATCCACCACCACCACATTCACCACCACCACCACATCCACCACCACGTCCACCACCACCAGGTCCACCATCACCACCACATCCACCACCACCATGTCCACCACCACGTCCACCAACACCACATCCACCACTGCCATGTCCAACACCACCACCACGTCCACCACCCCAACCATGTCCACCACCAGCACCATGTCCATCACCACCACCAGATCCACCACTACCATATCCACCACCACCACCATGTCCACCACCACCACGTCCACCACCAACACCACGTCCACCACCATCACATCCACCACCACATCCAACACCACGTCCACCATCACCAAATCCACCACCAATACCATGTCCACCACCACCACGTCCACCACCACCACCACATCCACCACCATGTCCACCACATCCATCACTACCATGTCCAACACCACCACCACCACCTCCACCACCATGTCCACCCCACCACATCTACAATCACCACATCAACCGCCGCCACCACATCCACCACCACATCCATCACTACCATGTCCACCACCACCACATCCACCACATCCACCACCACGTCCACCACCACCATGTCCACCACCACCACGTCCACCACCACCATGTCTACCATGACCACGTCCACCATCACATCCACCACCATGTCCACCGCCACAACTAACATGTCCACCACCCCCACATCAACCATCACCACATCCACCACGTCCACCACCACCACATCCACCACCACCATGTCCACCACCACCAAGTCCACCACCACGTCCTCCACCACCATGTCCACCACCACGTTCACCACCACGTCCACCACCACAACCAACACGTCCACCACCCCCACGTCAACCACCACCACATCCACCACCACCACGTCCACCACCACCACATCCACCACCACAACCTTGTCCACCACTACCCTGTCCACCACATCCACCACCACCATATCCACCACCACATTCACCACCACCACCAAATCCACCACCACCATGTCCACCACCACCACGTCCACCACCACCAGATCCACCATCACCACCACATCCACCACCACCATGTCCACCACCACGTCCACCAACACCACATCCACCACTACCATGTCCAACACCACCACCACGTCCACCACCACGTCCACCACCCCAACCATGTCCACCACCAGTACCATGTCCATCACCACCACCAGATCCACCACCAGATCCACCACCACCATATCCACCACCACCACCATGTCCACCACCACCACGTCCACCACCAACACCACGGCCACCACCATCACATCCACCACCACGTCCACCATCACCAAATCCACCACCAATACCACGTCCACCACCACAATGTCCACCACCACCACCACATCCACCACCATGTCCACCACCACCACATCCATCACTACCATGTCCACCACCACCACATCCACCACCACCACTACATCCACCACCATGTTCACCACCAAAATGACATCCATCACAACAACCAAGTCCACCACCATCACATCCACCACCACCACCACATCCACCACCACCGTCCACCATCACCACCACATCCACCACATTTACTACCACCACTTCCACAACGTTCACCATGTCCATCACCACATCCACCACCACGTCCACCACCACCACCACATAACCACCATATCTACTACCACCATGTCCACCACCACATCCACCACCAGCTTATCCACCACCATGTCCAACACCACCACCACCACCATGTCCACCCCACCACATCTACAACCACCACATCAACCACCACCACATCCACCACCACATCCTCCACTACCACGTCCACCACCACCACATCTACCACTACCACATCCACCACCACGTCTACCACCACCATGTCCACCACCACCACATCCACCACCACCATGTCTACCATGACTACGTCCACCACCACATCCACCACCATGTCCACCAGCACGTCCACCACCATTTCCACCACCACAACTAACATGTCCACCACCCCCACATCAACCATCACCACATCCACCACCACCACGTCCACCACCACCACATCCACCACCACCATGTCCACCACCACCAAGTCCACCACCACGTCCTCCACCACCATGTCCACCACCAGCACATCCACCACCATGTCCACCACCACCACCACATTCACCACCACATCCACCACCACAACCAACACGTCCACCACTCCCACGTCAACCACCACCACATCCACCACATCCACCACCACCACATCCACCACCACTACCTCATCCACCACCACCATGTCAACCACATCCACCACCACCATATCCACCACCACGTTCACCAACACCACCACATCCACCACCACCATGTGCACCACCACCACGTCAACCACCACCAGGTCCACCATCACCACCACATCCACCACCACCATGTCCACCACCACATCCACCAACACCACATCCACCACTACCATGTCCAACACCACCACCATGTCCACCACCCCAACCTTGTCCACCACCAGCACCATGTCCATCACCACCACCAGATCCACCACCAGATCTACCCCCACCATATCCACCCCCACGTCCACCACCATGTCGACCACCACCATGTCTACCACCAACACCATGTCCACTACCACATCCACCACCATCGCATCCACCACCACATCCACCACCACGTCCACCATCACCAAATCCACCACCAATACCACATCCACCAACACCACGTCCACCACCACCACCACATCCACCACCACTTCCACCATTACCAAATCCACCACCAATACCACATCCATCACTACCATGTCCACCACCACCACATCCACCACCACCACCACATCCACCACCTTGTCCACCACCATGTTCACCACCAAAATGACATCCATCACAACAACCACCATCAAATCCACCACCACCACCACCACATCCACCACCACGTCCACCATCACCACCACATCCACCACATCTACTACCACCACTTCCACAACGTTCGCCATGTCCATCACCACATCCACCACCACGTCCACCACCATGTCCACCACCACCACCACATCACCACCACCACCACATTCACTACCACCATGTCCACCACCATCACATCCACCACCACCATATCCACCACCACCATATCCACCACCATGTCCAACACCACCACCACATCCACCACTACCACGTCCAACACCACTACATCCACCACTACCACATCCACCACCACGTCCACCAGTACCATGTCCACCACCACCACATCCACCACCACCATGTCTACCACCACCACATCCACCACCACATCCACCATCATGTCCACCACCACTACATCCACCACCATGTCCACCACCACATCTACAGCTACCACATCTACCACAACCACCACATCCACCACCACCAAATCCATGTCAATCACCACCAAGTCCACCACCACCACATCCACCACCACATCCACCACCACCACATCCACGTCCATCACCACCATGTCCACCACCATGTCTAACACCACCACCACGTCCACCACCACGTGCATCACCACCACGCCCACCATGACCATGTTCACCATGACCACGTCCACCAACCCCACCACCACATCCACCACCACCACTATGTCCAACACCACCACCACATCCACGAATGAGGTTCTGTGATTCTTGAACCAGACTCCATTTTGTTTGAGTTGTACGTGACGCCATTTTGTGTTGCCCTCACGTAGGCCGTGGAGGTAACCGAATGAACAAAGTTGCATGGGCTTCGTTGTTCATGTACGTATTAACTAGGCCCTTTTCGACTTGCGAATGAACTGCAAGATGCTGACCCCGTCACCTGAAACTGACCTTTTGCGAAGCCAATTTCTCTAGCTGATCGTTGTCTGAAATTGCCAATCAATGTTCAGGATATCGTTAACTTTTAGTTTCTTGCACATATCTTATCCTACTCAACATCTGAATTGTTTCTTTTCTTACGACTTTTCATTACATGGGTAGTGCTTTCAATTATGGGTTTGTCCGGCTTGTGAAAATTGAATTTGGGACATTCCTAATAATTAACTTGTGGGTTGGTACAATGTAAAGTGAGCTTTTTGGAATGTAATAATGTGTGTGAAAATGTATTTCATTGGTCAGAATTTGCCGCAGTGGGTGTGCATTCGTAATTAATCAAAAACAGCATAAAAAGAGATGTCTTGCTCTACGAAAATGGAGCAGTTTCCTGAGTTGTGCACCATGTTGTATTGCTGGGATTACTGTTACTAGCTGCAGCTAATAAATTTGATCTCTGACGCCACCTAGAAGTATTCCGTGTCTCTGTATACCAAGACAGGTGAACTCGAAGACTTCGGGTGTGTCCCTGGCACTGCTGGGTTCTAAGAAAACCCGGTTCTTCACCAACACCACCACAATGGGCACCAGCACCACCACATCCAGCACCACCACATCCACCACCATGTCCACCACCACATCCACTATCACCATTTCCAGCACCACATCCACCACCACGTCCACCACCACCAAGTTCACCACCACATCCAACACCATCATGTTCAACACCACAGCAATGTCCACCACCACCATGTCCACCACCACCATGTCCACCACAAACACCATGTCCCTCACCACCACCACATCCTCCAACATGTCCACCACCAAATCCACCACCACCATGTTCACCATCACCACCACATTCACCACCACCACATCCACCACCACCACGTCCACCATCACCACATCCACCACCATCATGTCCACCACAACCACATCCACCATCACCACTACCAGGTCCACCACCATCTCCACCACGTCCACCACCACCACATCCACCACCACATCCACCACCGCATCCACCACCACCAAGTTCACCACCACATCCTCCACCACCATGTCCACCACATCCACCACCATGTCCACTTCCACAACGTTCACCATGTCCATCACCACATCCACCACCACGTCCACCACCATGTCCACCACCACCACATCACCACCACCACATTCACTACCACCATGTCCACCACCATCACATCCACCACCACCATGTCCAACACCACCACCACCTCTACCACCATGTCCACCCCACCATGTCTACAACCATCACATCAACCACCACCAGATCCACCACCACATCCACCACTACCACGTCCAACACCACCACATCCACCACTACCACATCCACCACCACGTCCACCAGCACCATGTCCACCACCACCACATCCACCACCACCATGTCTACCACCACCACGTCCACCACCACATCCACCACCATGTCGACCACCACTACATCCACCACCATGCGCACCACCACATCTACAGCCACCACATCTACCACAACCACCACATCCACCACCACCACGTCCACCACCACCACATCCACCACCACCACATCCATGTCCATCACCACCAAGTCCACCACCACCACATCCACCACCACATCCACGTCCATCAACACCATGTCCACCACCACGTCTACCACCACCACCACGTCCACCACCACGTGCATCACCACCACACCCACCATGACCATGTCCACCATGACCATGTCCACCAACCCCACCACCACATCCACCACCACCACCACCACCATGTCCAACACCACCACCACATCCACCAACACCACCACAACGGGCACCAGCACCACCACATCCAGCACCACCACATCCACCACCATGTCCACCACCACATCCACTATCACCATGTCCACCACCACATCCACCACCACGTCCACCACAGCCAAGTTCACCACCACATCCAACACCATCATGTCCTCCACCACAGCAATGTCCACCACCACCATGTCCACCACAAACACCATGTCCCTCACCACCACCACATCCTCCAACATCTCCACCACCAAATCCACCACCACCATGTTCACCATCACCACCATATTCACCACCACCACATCCACCACCACCACATCCACCATCACCACATCCACCCCCACCATGTCCACCACAACCACATCCACCATCACCACCACCAGGTCCACCACCATGTCCACCAGGTCCACCACATGTCCACCACGTCCACCACCACCACATCCACCATCACATCCACTACCACATCCACCACCACCAAGTTCACCACCACATCCTCCACCACCATGTCCACCACCACCACATCCACCACCATGTCCACCACCACCACATTCACCACCATGTCCACCACCACAACCAACACATCCACCACCCCCATGTCAACCACCACCACATCCACCACCACCACCACATCCACCACCACCACCACGTCCATCACCACCACATCCACAACCACGTCCATCACCGCCATGTCCACCACCACCACGTCCACCACCACCACCATGTCCACCACCACATCCACCACCATGTCCACCACCACCACTTGGACCACCACCATCATCACATCCACCACCATGTCCACCACCACCACGTCTACCACCACCACCACGTCCACCACCACGTGCATCACCACCACACCCACCATGACCATGTCCACCATGACCACGTCCACCAACCCCACCACCACATCCACCACCACCATGTCCAACACCACCACCACATCCACCAACACCACCACAACGGGCACCAGCACCACCACATCCAGCACCACCACATCCACCACCATGTCCACCACCACATCCACTATCACCATGTCCACCACCTCATCCACCACCACGTCCACCACAGCCAAGTTCACCACCACATCCAACACCATCATGTCCTCCACCACAGCAATGTCCACCACCACCATGTCCACCACAAACACCATGTCCCTCACCACCACCACATCCTCCAACATCTCCACCACCAAATCCACCACCACCATGTTCACCATCACCACCACATTCACCACCACCACATCCACCACCACCACGTCCACCATCACCACATCCACCACCACCATGTCCACCACAACCACATCCACCATCACCACCACCAGGTCCACCACCATGTCCACCAGGTCCACCACCATGTCCACCACGTCCACCACCACCACATCCACCATCACATCCACTACCACATCCACCACCACCAAGTTCACCACCACATCCTCCACCACCATGTCCACCACCACCACATCCACCACCATGTCCACCACCACCACGTTCACCACCATGTCCACCACCACAACCAACACATCCACCACCCCCATGTCAACCACCACCACATCCACCACCACCACCACATCCACCACCACCACCACATCCATCACCACCACATCCACAACCATGTCCATCACCGCCATGTCCACCACCACCCCGTCCACCACCACCACCATGTCCACCACCACATCCACCACCATGTCCACCACCACCACTCGGACCACCACCAAGTCCACCACCATCATCACATCCACCACCACCACCATGTCCACCACCACCACGTCTACCACCACCATGTCCACCACCACCACTACGATGACCACCATGTCCAGCACCACCACGTCCACCACCACTATGTCCACCACCATATCCACCACCACCACATCCACCGCCAGGTCCACCACCACATCCACCACCACCATGTCCACCAGCACCACATCCACTACAACCACATCCACCACCACCACATCTACCACCACCATCATGTCCATCACCAGGTCCACCACCACCAAGTCCACCAGCACCACATCCACCACCACATCCACCACCACTACGTCTACCACCAACACATCCACCACCTCATCCACCACCACCACATCGACCACCACCCACATCCACCACCACCATGTCCACCACCACCCCATCCACCACCATGTCACCATGTCCACCACCACCACCAAGTCCACCACCACCAAGTCCACCACCACCACCGCATCTACCACCACCACAACCACGTCTACCACCACATCTACCACCACCATCATGTCAATCACCAGGTCCACCACCACCATGTCCACCAGCACCACATCCACCACCACATCCACCCCCACCCCCACGTCTACCACCAACACATCCACCACCCACATCCACCACCACCATGTCCACCACCACCCCATCCACCACCATGTCACCATGTCCACCACTACCACCAAGTCCACCATCACCAAGTCCACCACCACCACCGCATCTACCACCACCACATCCACCACCACCACATCCACCACCTTGTCCACCACCACCACCGTGTCCACCACATCCACATCCATGTCCACCACCACGTCCATCAACACCATGTCCACCACCACATCCACCACCATGTCCACCACCACGTTCAACACCACAACTTACCACATCCACCACCATGTCCACCACCACTACCACATTTACCACCTCATTCACCACCACCACATCTACCACATCCACCACGTCCACAGCCATGTCCACCACCACATCCACGAATACCACATCCACCACCACATCCACCACCACCACATCTACCATGTCCACCACCACCACCATGTTCACCACCACATCCACCAACACCACCACGTCCACCACAACTATATCCACCATGGCCATATCCACCACCCCTAACACTACATCCACCACCACGCCCACCACCACCACCATGCCCAACACCACCACCATGTCCACCACGGCCACCAGCACCACCACATCCACCACCACCACATCCACCACCATGTCCACCACCACCACAATGTCCACCATCACCATGTCCACCACAACCACATCCACCATCACCACCACCAGGTCCACCACCATGTCCACCAGGTCCACCACCATGTCCACCACGTCCACCACCACCACATCCACCATCACATCCACTACCACATCCACCACCACCAAGTTCACCACCACATCCTCCACCACCATGTCCACCACCACCACATCCACCACCATGTCCACCACCACCACGTTCACCACCATGTCCACCACCACAACCAACACATCCACCACCCCCATGTCAACCACCACCACATCCACCACCACCACCACATCCACCACCACCACCACATCCATCACCACCACATCCACAACCATGTCCATCACCGCCATGTCCACCACCACCCCGTCCACCACCACCACCATGTCCACCACCACATCCACCACCATGTCCACCACCACCACTCGGACCACCACCAAGTCCACCACCATCATCACATCCACCACCACCACCATGTCCACCACCACCACGTCTACCACCACCATGTCCACCACCACCACTACGATGACCACCATGTCCAGCACCACCACGTCCACCACCACTATGTCCACCACCATATCCACCACCACCACATCCACCGCCAGGTCCACCACCACATCCACCACCACCATGTCCACCAGCACCACATCCACTACAACCACATCCACCACCACCACATCTACCACCACCATCATGTCCATCACCAGGTCCACCACCACCAAGTCCACCAGCACCACATCCACCACCACATCCACCACCACTACGTCTACCACCAACACATCCACCACCTCATCCACCACCACCACATCGACCACCACCCACATCCACCACCACCATGTCCACCACCACCCCATCCACCACCATGTCACCATGTCCACCACCACCACCAAGTCCACCACCACCAAGTCCACCACCACCACCGCATCTACCACCACCACAACCACGTCTACCACCACATCTACCACCACCATCATGTCCATCACCAGGTCCACCACCACCATGTCCACCAGCACCACATCCACCACCACATCCACCCCCACCCCCACGTCTACCACCAACACATCCACCACCCACATCCACCACCACCATGTCCACCACCACCCCATCCACCACCATGTCACCATGTCCACCACTACCACCAAGTCCACCATCACCAAGTCCACCACCACCACCGCATCTACCACCACCACATCCACCACCACCACATCCACCACCTTGTCCACCACCACCACCGTGTCCACCACATCCACATCCATGTCCACCACCACGTCCATCAACACCATGTCCACCACCACATCCACCACCATGTCCACCACCACGTTCAACACCACAACTTACCACATCCACCACCATGTCCACCACCACTACCACATTTACCACCTCATTCACCACCACCACATCTACCACATCCACCACGTCCACAGCCATGTCCACCACCACATCCACGAATACCACATCCACCACCACATCCACCACCACCACATCTACCATGTCCACCACCACCACCATGTTCACCACCACATCCACCAACACCACCACGTCCACCACAACTATATCCACCAAGGCCATATCCACCACCCCTAACACTACATCCACCACCACGCCCACCACCACCACCATGCCCAACACCACCACCATGTCCACCACGGCCACCAGCACCACCACATCCACCACCACCACATCCACCACCATGTCCACCACCACCACAATGTCCACCATCACCATGTCCACCACCACATCCACCACCACCAGGTCCACATCCACCATTAAGTGCCTCACCACCACCACATCCAGCACCACATCCACCACCACCACCATGTCCACCATGTCCACCAACACGTCCACCAAGTCCACCACCACCACCACGTCCACCACCACGTCCACCACCACCACATTCACCACTACCATGTCCACCACCACCACCACATTCACCACCACAACCACCATGTCCACCACCCCCACGTCAACCACCACCACGTCCACCACCACCCCACATCCATCACCACCTCCTCCACGACCACCACATCCCACCTTTGCCATGTCAACCACCACCATGTCCACCAACACATCCACCACGTCTACCACCATGTCCACAACCACCACCACCATGTGCATAAATACTTGCCTGCATATATATATTTTTATATAAAGAAGACGTATTTTTACATAACCACAGCCTGGTGTCCATTTGTGGGGGGGATTGGTGTATCTACTGTGTGTGTGATTACAAATGCTTAACTAAATAACGCCTGGAGAATAGCCTTGGCTGCTCACGCCACGCACCTAGAGGGTGAGCAAGGGTAATTCTAAGGGGTCATCCTTCGCCCTGACTTAGAGGAGAGGGTCCCTGCTTGTCACATGTGAATACTTGCGCCAACCAGAGACCCCCAATTCTAACATTGGACGCAGCGGTGGGGATTTGCGAATTTGCATTTGTAGTTGACATACAGTGAATTGCTGATCACCACATAGTGAGAGCAGACCTATAACGCAGCCACAGAGTTCCAAATTTCTTAAATTTTGTTGAGACATCTGCCATTACTGAAGCCGTGCCTGGCTCACTCCCTGTTGGAAGAGCACTCTCTGTCTTCTCTGGAGAAGATGACATAGATTGGAGAGTGGAAGCCCTGAGGGGCTTAACAAATGAGCGGCTGAAAGAACTCTGCGGGAAGTGCAGAATTTCCAAACATGGATTGTGAAACAAGACCCAACTCGTAACAGCGCTGAGAGCCTGGAAGGAGTCAAGGGAACCACAGAATGCGGTGGATGTGATACCACCAGATGGCATTGTGGAGCCCAGCAGAGGCCTGTCACCAGAGGAGCTGGCAGACAGGGCAGCAGACAGGGCACATGCAATGGAGATGGCAACATTAGCTGGGCAAATGGAAATGGAGAAGCAAAAATTGAAAATGGACAAGCAAAGATTGGCCATGGAGGCGCAGCAACGCCAGCTGGACCATGACCTAAGGTTGAAGGAGTTGGAGCTGAGAGGTTTGGGAACAACTTCTTCTGGTGGCAGCACAACGCCGGTGCAGGTAGAGTTAAGGGTGTACATACCCAAAGATGTAGTTAAGGAGTTCTTTAAGGGGGATGACATAGGACAGTGGTTTAGGGTATATGAGGTAGCCTTGTCCTCCCACCGGGTCCCTGACAAGGATTGGGGAGCGGGGTTGTGGGGGAGGTTCCTCAGCAAAGGGCGGGACACCCTGCTAGATTTGCCCACTGAAGAACAAAGTTCCTATCCCCGCATGAAAGAGGCCTTAATGACCAGGTATGGGCTTACCCCTGAGATGTACAGACAGAAGTTCAGGGAGAGTGTAAAGCGTCCTGGGAGTACGTATGTGGAGTATGTGACTGGTTTTTGTAGAGCACTGGATGGTTGGGTGACGGGTAGCAAAGTGAATGATTTTCAGGGGCTTCTTGATTTGATTGCATGGGAGCACTTGTCGCAACATTGTTTTTCTGAGCTACGCCAGCACCTGATTGATAGCAAGCTGTCCAACCCGAGGAAGCTTGCTGAGGAGGCGGACCGCTGGCTCAGCACCAGGGTCCACAAGGGTCCCCCGGGAGACTCCGCCAAGGGTGGGCAGGGTCCCCAGCAGAAGAGTGGGGGGGACAGGGGTAAACAAAGAGGGTTCCAACGAGGCCCCCAAAGTAATCCCCAAGGGAACCAACAGAGAGGTTCTCAGCCTCCCCTACCCCCAAAGCAGAACGGGGCCCCGACAGGTAGGCCTGTTCCAAAGGGGCCCTTCAATTGTTTCAGGTGTGGTGACCCGGGTCACATTGCCAGTGACCCCAAGTGTCGCCTGTTTGGTAAACAAGCACCCACTGGGGCTCCACCCTGGCAAGTAGCTAGTGTTAATTTGGGGGAAGAAGTAGTAGTCCCCGGAGGTGGAGATCCTGTCCAGATGACCCTAGTCTCTTTAGGAGACAGTGAGATGGTCCCTGAGAACTACCTGCCCTCTAACACTAAGAAATATGGGCAGGTGGTGACCATCAATGGTAAGAAAGCTGAGGCTCTTAGAGATACAGGAGCCAGTGTGACTGCAGTGAGGCAGCACCTGGTGTCTCAAGAGCAGGTTGTACCCCATGCCTACTGTGGGGTTATCAATGCTGATAATTCAGAGAGTCAGTGTCCGATGGCTCAAGTACCCTTCGAGTGGGGGGGTCTCTGGTACTCTGCAGGTCTGTGTGAGGAAGACCATGCCTGTAGACTGTTTGCTAGGGAATGACCTGGAGGACTCCCCTTGGGAAAAGGTGTAGAAGACGACTCACCTGAGGATGGTGGGTGTGCCTGACTGGGCGTGCGTGACCACCCGGTCAATGGCAGCCAGTAGGGGTGCTCAAGAGATCCTGGGGCCTGAAGGAGAGGCCCAGGAACCGGCCTTAGGGAGAAGGTGCAGGGGGCGCGGGAAACCGGCCCCTGAAGTTCCCACGGTCCAGGAGGAAGCAGACCTTGAAGGGGGTGCCTTGGAGTCTACAGGGGAACAGATTGCTGAACTGGGGGACCTGCCTGAGCTGACCCATTGGCAGCAAGAAGGAGGCCCCTCCAGGGAGGAATTCTGCAGAGAGCAGAAAGAATGCCCTTCTCTCGTGGGTATGCGGCAGCAGGCTGCAGACCAGGCCAATGGTGTTCAGGCCAAGACACATTATGTGTACTGGGAGAATGACTTCCTGTATTCAAAGCCTAAGGCTGTTGAACCTGGGTCAGCCCGTGTGCTGGTGGTACCCCAGAAGTTCAGAGCCTTCCTACTGGGGTTGGCTCATGATGTGCCATTAGCAGGACATTTGGGGATGGACAAGACCTATGACAGGCTTGTTACCCACTTTTATTGGCCCCAAATGCACAAGAGCTCAGATGCTCACTGTAGATCTTGTCAGACTTGCAAGGCAAGTGGTAAGAGCGGAGGGAGGCACAAGGCTCCTCTGCAACCCTTCCCCGTAGTCGGTACGCCATTCCAGAGTGGGTATTGACATTGTTGGGCCTCTGCACCCCAAGACAGCCATGGGCAACAGGTTCATCCTGGTCTTAGTGGACCATGCCACCCGGTACCGTGAAGCCATCCCTCTGAGTACAGTGACGGCCCCTGTGGTGGGACGGGCACTGATGGGAATTTTCTCACGAGTGGGATTCCCTCTAGAGGTGGTGAGTGACAGGGGGACCAATTTCATATCCAAGTATATGAAATCCCTTTGGCAAGAGTGTGGCGTAACATACAAGTTCACCACCCCTTATCATCCCCAAGGAAATGGGTTGGTTGAGAGATTCAACCGAACCCTAAAAGGCATGATCATGGGCCTGGAAGGTCCAATGAGGCGTAAGTGGGACGTCCTCTTGCCATGCCTTCTCTTTGCATACCGTGAGGTGCCACAGAAGTCCCTAGGGTTCAGCCCCTTTGAACTGCTGTATGGTCACCCAGTGAGAGGACCTCTGAGTTTGGTAAAGGAAGGCTGGGAGCAATATCCCAGGAAACCTCCCCAGAATGTATACAGTTACATGCTGGCCTTCAGAAACCAGACCAGGCGATTCGGACAACTTGCTGAGGCAAATCTGGAAGCCAGCCAGGAAGAGATGAAGCGGTGGTATGACCAGAATTCCACTCTGGTGGAGCTTCAAACTGGGCAAAAGGTGTGGGTCTTGGCCCCAGTGGAGTCTTGTGCACTTCAGGATAAGTGGACAGATCCATTTGAGGTTGTGGAGCGCAAGAGTCCTGTAACCTACTTGGTGGACATGCAGTCTCCCAGGAACCCTTTGAGGGTCCTACATGTTAACCGCCTTAAGCCCCACTTGGAGAGGTCCGAAGTGGGCATGTTGTTGGCAACTGATGATGGAATGGAGGAGGAGTCTGAGCCTCTTTCTGACCTCTTGGTAGCCTCTGAGAAAGATGGGTCAGTGGATGGAGTTAACCTCTCACCCACCCTGACGCCAGAACAACAGGAAGACTGCCGCCAATTGCTGGGGCAGTTTCCAGATCTGTTCTCCCTGGTTCCTGGTGTCACAGATTGGTGCGTCCTTGACCTGGACACAGGAGACAGCTTACCTGTGAGGCATAAGGCCTACAGAGTAACTGACAGGGTTAGGGCCTGCATCAAGGAGGAGGTCTCCAAAATGCTTGCTCTTAGGGTGGTTGAGTCCTCCAGCAGTCCTTGGTCCAGGCCCGTGGTCTTGGTCCCAAAGGCTGCTGCGCCGGGAGCCACACCTGAACTCCGGTTCTGTGTGGACTACAGGGGACTCAATTCAGTCACCAAGACTGACGCGCACCCTATCCCCAGAACTGATGAGCTCATTGATCGGCTAGGGGCTGCCCGGTTCCTCAGCACGTTTGATTTAACGTCTGGGTACTGGCAGATCGCCTTGACCGATGGGGCAAAGGAGAGGTCAGCATTCTCTACACCAGATGGGCATTTCCAGTTCCGAGTTATGCCATTTGGAATGAAGAATGCCCCTGCCACCTTTCAGAGGTTGGTCAACCAGGTGTTGCTTGGGCTGGATGAGTTCAGTGCCGCCTACCTGGATGACATCGCAGTGTTCAGTGGCACCTGGCCAGAACACATGCGGCACCTCTGGGAAGTGTTGACGGCCCTGCGCAAAGCAGGCCTCACAAATCAAGGCAAGCAAGTGCCAGATTGGGCAGGGTTCAGTGGTGACTTGGGACACCAAGTGGGGAGTGGCAAGGTGGCACCCTTGCAACCCAAAATTGAGACCATCCTGGCTTGGGAACCCCCCAAGACCCAGACTTCAGTGAGAGCCTTCCTGGGGCTCACTGGGTACTACAGGAGGTTTGTCAAGGGCTATGGCACTATTGTGACACCTTGACAGAGCTGACGTCCAAGAAGCAGCCCAAGAATGTGATCTGGACTGACACCTGTCAGAAGGCTTTTGACACCCTGAAAACTGCCATGTGCACGGCGCCCGTGCTCTTGGCTCCTGATTTCTCCAAGGAATTTCTAGTGCAAACAGACGCTTCAGAGCATGGTGTAGGGGCTGTTCTCTCACAGATGACTGAGGAGGGCTGGGACCAACCTGTAGCCTTCATCAGTAGGAGGTTACTTCCCCGGGAACGTAGGTGGAGTGCAATAGAGCGAGAAGCATTTGCTGTGGTCTGGGCGCTGAAGAAGCTAAGACCCTACTTGTTTGGGTCTCACTTCCGGGTTCAGACAGACCACAGGCCCCTCAGATGGTTGATGCAAATGAGGGGTGAGAACCCAAAACTGTTGAGGTTGTCCATCTCCCTACAGGGTATGGACTTCACGGTGGAACATCGCCCTGGCACAGATCACGCCAATGCTGACGGTCTGTCCAGGTTTTTCCGCCTTAGTGATGAGGAACTCCCTGGGGAAGGGTAGTTCTCCCCACATTTCAGCTGGAGGGGACACGTGTTAGACCTGGCACTTTGGCGTGAGTTTCCCTTCCACTTGTTGCTGATGTGCCTCAGATGTTTTTGCTGGTGTCCGCTGCTCAGGGCACTGCGCCATGGCCAATCCGGGAACATGGTAGAAAATAAAGTTTAGTATGCCTGAACTCAGAATAATAAAATACTTCTTTTAGTAAAGTTTATTTTAATATCCTGTGTTTGCAAATGCTACTTTTAGAAAGTTTTTTAAGTAACAAGGGGGACCCAACAGATAGCTAAGCACCATGGGTATAACAACGTTATAGTGAACAAAACGGTTCTTAGCTCATTTCCAAATCAACAGCAAAATTGTTGTATAGAAGCACAATGGAAAACTATACACGTTTATAAAATTTCCAAACCCAGCCGGGAAAGGATTTTATTTTATAAAGAAACAATGTTCAATTCAGTAATCAAATTCGTAATCACAAGACACAAGCCTGTGTCGTACATGAAAAGAGGGAAACAGAAAGATAGCATAAGGGTGAAAGGGGTGTCTATCAGGCAAAGAGCGAGAGCAAAGACAGGGTACTGTATTCAAGTAAAGAATCAATCACAGTATCTCCTGGAGTGGAACATAAACAATCTTATTGGTCAATGTTCATAAACATAAACCCACTCATGGGTGTCGACGTTTCGATCCCTATTGCTCGAAAGGTTACATGGGATCATCATCAGGACATTTTTAATGAACAGAACATGCCTGATTGTAAAAGACGCCTGTTCAGGAGAAATGAAAGAGAAAAGATATATATTTTTAAAAAAGAAAGATATTTTAAAAAAATACCAGAGTAGTTTGCAGACACATGTCACAGATGTATCGAAATCGCAGTGTAAGACCAAGTGCATAGTGAATGTGACTTCTTGAAAACAAAATAATGAAAATGACAACACTCAAAAGTTCCTCGGAATCGCAGTGATGTGCGTAAAAATAGCGTTATCGTGTCTTCTTGGAGTAGGGATTGTGACTCAAGACAGAGCAGTGGCGCGGAGTGAAGTCAGGGATGGCCTGAGTAGCGAGTGTAGTGGGCCGTGTGATTACCCCAGAAACAACCCGCTTATTGATGATCAACAAGCTTGCTTATTGATAATTGCTCTCAGAGTGGGACAAAAGTAGCACACCCTCGCTATATGGCTAACAGGGCAGGCCGTCAATAACGTACCCAGAAGCGAAATCAAACAAGGCGGTATCTTCGAAGGAACCGAAGCCAGCGGTGAGTCAGGATACTTTCACCGTGTCGGTCGTTTCAATACGCGGCAGTGGCGCTGAAACCAGAAAGGCGCATTTAGTAAAGACTAGACCACGCGTTTGATAGCGTGCTGTTGGCAGCGGCGATGGAGCTTACCTTAGGTTTAGGAAATAGCCGGAATATATTTGGCTAAAATAAAATAAAATTTACGTGTAGGTATCAATGACCATACAACTGGGGTCCCATCAATGGGGATTTGGACGCTGCAAAAAAGGAAAAGTAGGGAGTAAATCAATAGCTGCTAGCGGGCGGGTGAATTCAAGGCAACGCGGGTCTTAACCCAGCGAGTACTTACTCAGTCCTGATGGGGACTCGTCTTCACGTTGCTCCTCGGTCGGTGCCCGATGCAAGTCAATGGACTGCAAGGGCGCGCCAGGTTCATAACGGGCCACGCGGGTCACATGACCTTAAACAAGGTTGCTCAATCTGAAGGGAAGAGCTGTCAAATGCGGGGGCCATTTTGTAATGGCTAAACGGGAGCCAAGTGCGCTAGTGAAAACCAAGTGATAGTGCCAAAGTGAAATATATAAAAAAATGTATAAAAAAATGGAACAACATATTATCACACAATTAGTCAGTAGAAACACTTCACAGAAATCAGAATGATCGTTAAATTTAAAGTTCGTCATAATTTAAAGTTCGTCATAATATCCTGGAGTATCAATGTCAATGTTAACCCGCGGGGTTTATATCAATCCTGGGCTAACTCATGAAATCCTTGTGAATGGTTCTCTCAGAGTAGCGTAGTCCAGTCCTCACTCCGATTGAGCCCAGCCCTGATGGTATTGAATTGAATGATGGATTTCAACTCTTCTCGGTTTAACAACTGCTGTAGGTTGCCGCCTCTCTGTGGTAGTTTGACTGTTTTCAGGACTGTCCATTGGAGGTCATCCGCAGTATGCTTCATGCTAGCATAGTGTTCAACAAGGGGTGCATTTGCAGTGCCACACCTAATGCGGCTTCGATGCTGACTTATTCTGGTCCTTATCTTTTGGGTCGTTTGGCCCACATACATTTGCGGGCATGGACAGAGAATCGCATAAATCAAATTGTGACTATTACAATTCGTGAAGTCTTTTAAATCAACTGTGATGTTATTGTGACTAAAAGTGCTCCCCTCAAGTGTCAAATTACAGACAATACAATTCCCACATTTCACATGCCCCCTCATTGGTGGCAAACCCCAGCTAGACTCAATTGTGCCTGTCTGGGGTTGTGCTGGTAAGGCTGCTCGTACCAAGTGATCTTTTATATTCCTGCTTTTCTTGAAGGCAAACAGGGGTTTCTCAAAAGCCAGTTGCCCTGCATTTAAGGTTGGCCAGTGACGTAGGATCGTCTTACGAATTTTGTCAGAGATCGGGGAGAAGGTTGTGACACAGGCAATCCTGCCTGTAGTGGGTCTGATTTTGGGCTGGAGAAGGACCTCTCTCGGACAATACCACGCACGTTTAGAGGCATTACGCACAAGCCTACTTGGATACCCTCTGGCTTTGAGTTTTGAGCACAGGACCGCTGCCTCTTTGAAGTAATCAGTCTTGGCAGAGCAATTCCTTCTGATACGAAGGAACTGAGAGTATGGCAGTGAGTTTTTCAGGGCTTTGGGGTGATTACTGTTGTACCTGAGTAACGTGTTCCGCTCAGTTGGTTTCCTATAGAGTCGAGTGAGTAACTCACCCCCCTCATAGTAAATCAACAGATCAAGGAATGGGATCTCTGTCTTATGGCTTGACAGCGTAAACTGCAAACTGTCACAGTTGTTGTTTAGCCAGTGCAGGAACGAGTTAAGGCCTTCTCCCTCAGAGTTCCAAATCAGAAAAATATCGTCTATGTAGCGGCGCCACATGCCAATGAGGGACCTGAATGGATTTGTGCCGGCTAGGATTGAGCTTGTTTCAAGTGCATCCATGTAAAGAATAGCCAGATGGGGAGCAAAAATAGCTCCCATCGAGCATCCCTTAATCTGTTGGTAAAATGTCCCGTCAAAGATAAAAAAGTTTCTGGTAAGACAGAGTTCTAGTAATTGCAAAATGAACAACGTAGGTACTCTGTGTGGTCTGGGTCTGGAATCTAGTATTCGTTCTATGACCCGTAGAGCCGCTCCTTGTGGAATATTAGTGTAGAGCGACTCTACGTCTAGCGTGCAAAGTATTTGGTTGTCGGGGTCAAAAGGAAGATGTTCCACCAGATTGATCATCTCCATGCTGTCACGGACGTAACAGCATGTTCCAGGCACAAAGTCTTTAATAAAAAAGTCCACGTAGGACCCTAGGGGTTCCAAAATAGAGCCACAGGCCGATACTATCGGTCGGCCCGGTGGGTTCACAATGTTTTTATGAACCTTAGGCAGTGTGTAGATGACAGGGAGTCTGGGACACTTAACATTCAGAAAATTGAATTCCTTCTTGCTAAGAAACCCTTCGTCCCTGCCAGCCACAGTGATTTGTTTTATCAGGCCCTGAATTTCAACCGTTGGGTTTCGGCCTAGTCTCAAATAATGTTCCTTATTATTCAATTGTCGAATAATCTCGTTTTTATAGGCATCAATATTTTGTAAGACAATGCCTCCGCCCTTATCAGCGCTCTTAATGATTAGGTCCGTATTGACTTTGAGTGAGTCTATTGCCTCTTTCTCGCTTTTTGAAATGTTGAACGGAATATATATCTTCTTACTCCCCAAGAGCTCGAGCTCTTTGAGAATGAGCTTCTCAAACGTGATGATCTCGGGTGGAATCATGCTTGCCGTGGGAAGGAAAGTAGAAGGCGGGGCAAAAGGAGTGTTGCGGTTCGCCTCAGGAGTAGGGTGCAATTGAAAGAATGCTTTAAGCCGTATCAGCCTGAAAAAGCGTAGTAACTCGGTTTGCAACTCCATGAAGTTCGGGCGAACAGTAGGGACAAAGGAGAGTCCTTTTTTCAGAACTTCCAATTCTGAGTGCTGCAGCACATGGCTAGATAAATTAAAGATAGGCAATGTCTCAGTCACATTCATAGTCGTGGGTATCACCACTGATAAAAATTGTTGCGTGTCCTCCGCTCCCCGGGGGCGTTGAACCATGTTCTGGGTTTCTTGGCCCTCCCTCGCTGAGGGGTTCCTGGTTGGCCTCTGGATAAAAAATTACCCTGTGCTCCACCACGACCTCTCCCTCGGTTGCTCCCACCCTCTCCTGGATCTGAGTTATCGGATGAGTCTTCTGAGGTGTCTGAGAACCCAACTATGTTCTGTCTTTTATTGAAGCGACCCCAAGGTCTATTCTGAGGATTGAAATGTGGCCTGTTGGTGTAAAACTCTTTATTCAAGTATGGATAGTTGGTCTCAGCGCTGTAGTTTCTGATATCTTTTTTAACCTTATTGGCTTTTTTATTCTGTTCAATGCGGCAGTAGTCAGCTATTGTTCTACAGGTGGAGAAAACAATAGCTGACTACTGCCGCATTGAACAGAATAAAAAAGCCAATAAGGTTAAAAAAGATATCAGAAACTACAGCGCTGAGACCAACTATCCATACTTGAATAAAGAGTTTTACACCAACAGGCCACATTTCAATCCTCAGAATAGACCTTGGGGTCGCTTCAATAAAAGACAGAACATAGTTGGGTTCTCAGACACCTCAGAAGACTCATCCGATAACTCAGATCCAGGAGAGGGTGGGAGCAACCGAGGGAGAGGTCGTGGTGGAGCACAGGGTAATTTTTTATCCAGAGGCCAACCAGGAACCCCTCAGCGAGGGAGGGCCAAGAAACCCAGAACATGGTTCAACGCCCCCGGGGAGCGGAGGACACGCAACAATTTTTATCAGTGGTGATACCCACGACTATGAATGTGACTGAGACATTGCCTATCTTTAATTTATCTAGCCATGTGCTGCAGCACTCAGAATTGGAAGTTCTGAAAAAAGGACTCTCCTTTGTCCCTACTGTTCGCCCGAACTTCATGGAGTTGCAAACCGAGTTACTACGCTTTTTCAGGCTGATACGGCTTAAAGCATTCTTTCAATTGCACCCTACTCCTGAGGCGAACCGCAACACTCCTTTTGCCCCGCCTTCTACTTTCCTTCCCACGGCAAGCATGATTCCACCCGAGATCATCACGTTTGAGAAGCTCATTCTCAAAGAGCTCGAGCTCTTGGGGAGTAAGAAGATATATATTCCGTTCAACATTTCAAAAAGCGAGAAAGAGGCAATAGACTCACTCAAAGTCAATACGGACCTAATCATTAAGAGCGCTGATAAGGGCGGAGGCATTGTCTTACAAAATATTGATGCCTATAAAAACGAGATTATTCGACAATTGAATAATAAGGAACATTATTTGAGACTAGGCCGAAACCCAACGGTTGAAATTCAGGGCCTGATAAAACAAATCACTGTGGCTGGCAGGGACGAAGGGTTTCTTAGCAAGAAGGAATTCAATTTTCTGAATGTTAAGTGTCCCAGACTCCCTGTCATCTACACACTGCCTAAGGTTCATAAAAACATTGTGAACCCACCGGGCCGACCGATAGTATCGGCCTGTGGCTCTATTTTGGAACCCCTAGGGTCCTACGTGGACTTTTTTATTAAAGACTTTGTGCCTGGAACATGCTGTTACGTCCGTGACAGCATGGAGATGATCAATCTGGTGGAACATCTTCCTTTTGACCCCGACAACCAAATACTTTGCACGCTAGACGTAGAGTCGCTCTACACTAATATTCCACAAGGAGCGGCTCTACGGGTCATAGAACGAATACTAGATTCCAGACCCAGACCACACAGAGTACCTACGTTGTTCATTTTGCAATTACTAGAACTCTGTCTTACCAGAAACTTTTTTATCTTTGACGGGACATTTTACCAACAGATTAAGGGATGCTCGATGGGAGCTATTTTTGCTCCCCATCTGGCTATTCTTTACATGGATGCACTTGAAACAAGCTCAATCCTAGCCGGCACAAATCCATTCAGGTCCCTCATTGGCATGTGGCGCCGCTACATAGACGATATTTTTCTGATTTGGAACTCTGAGGGAGAAGGCCTTAACTCGTTCCTGCACTGGCTAAACAACAACTGTGACAGTTTGCAGTTTACGCTGTCAAGCCATAAGACAGAGATCCCATTCCTTGATCTGTTGATTTACTATGAGGGGGGTGAGTTACTCACTCGACTCTATAGGAAACCAACTGAGCGGAACACGTTACTCAGGTACAACAGTAATCACCCCAAAGCCCTGAAAAACTCACTGCCATACTCTCAGTTCCTTCGTATCAGAAGGAATTGCTCTGCCAAGACTGATTACTTCAAAGAGGCAGCGGTCCTGTGCTCAAAACTCAAAGCCAGAGGGTATCCAAGTAGGCTTGTGCGTAATGCCTCTAAACGTGCGTGGTATTGTCCGAGAGAGGTCCTTCTCCAGCCCAAAATCAGACCCACTACAGGCAGGATTGCCTGTGTCACAACCTTCTCCCCGATCTCTGACAAAATTCGTAAGACGATCCTACGTCACTGGCCAACCTTAAATGCAGGGCAACTGGCTTTTGAGAAACCCCTGTTTGCCTTCAAGAAAAGCAGGAATATAAAAGATCACTTGGTACGAGCAGCCTTACCAGCACAACCCCAGACAGGCACAATTGAGTCTAGCTGGGGTTTGCCACCAATGAGGGGGCATGTGAAATGTGGGAATTGTATTGTCTGTAATTTGACACTTGAGGGGAGCACTTTTAGTCACAATAACATCACAGTTGATTTAAAAGACTTCACGAATTGTAATAGTCACAATTTGATTTATGCGATTCTCTGTCCATGCCCGCAAATGTATGTGGGCCAAACGACCCAAAAGATAAGGACCAGAATAAGTCAGCATCGAAGCCGCATTAGGTGTGGCACTGCAAATGCACCCCTTGTTGAACACTATGCTAGCATGAAGCATACTGCGGATGACCTCCAATGGACAGTCCTGAAAACAGTCAAACTACCACAGAGAGGCGGCAACCTACAGCAGTTGTTAAACCGAGAAGAGTTGAAATCCATCATTCAATTCAATACCATCAGGGCTGGGCTCAATCGGAGTGAGGACTGGACTACGCTACTCTGAGAGAACCATTCACAAGGATTTCATGAGTTAGCCCAGGATTGATATAAACCCCGCGGGTTAACATTGACATTGATACTCCAGGATATTATGACGAACTTTAAATTATGACGAACTTTAAATTTAACGATCATTCTGATTTCTGTGAAGTGTTTCTACTGACTAATTGTGTGATAATATGTTGTTCCATTTTTTTATACATTTTTTTATATATTTCACTTTGGCACTATCACTTGGTTTTCACTAGCGCACTTGGCTCCCGTTTAGCCATTACAAAATGGCCCCCGCATTTGACAGCTCTTCCCTTCAGATTGAGCAACCTTGTTTAAGGTCATGTGACCCGCGTGGCCCGTTATGAACCTGGCGCGCCCTTGCAGTCCATTGACTTGCATCGGGCACCGACCGAGGAGCAACGTGAAGACGAGTCCCCATCAGGACTGAGTAAGTACTCGCTGGGTTAAGACCCGCGTTGCCTTGAATTCACCCGCCCGCTAGCAGCTATTGATTTACTCCCTACTTTTCCTTTTTTGCAGCGTCCAAATCCCCATTGATGGGACCCCAGTTGTATGGTCATTGATACCTACACGTAAATTTTATTTTATTTTAGCCAAATATATTCCGGCTATTTCCTAAACCTAAGGTAAGCTCCATCGCCGCTGCCAACAGCACGCTATCAAACGCGTGGTCTAGTCTTTACTAAATGCGCCTTTCTGGTTTCAGCGCCACTGCCGCGTATTGAAACGACCGACACGGTGAAAGTATCCTGACTCACCGCTGGCTTCGGTTCCTTCGAAGATACCGCCTTGTTTGATTTCGCTTCTGGGTACGTTATTGACGGCCTGCCCTGTTAGCCATATAGCGAGGGTGTGCTACTTTTGTCCCACTCTGAGAGCAATTATCAATAAGCAAGCTTGTTGATCATCAATAAGCGGGTTGTTTCTGGGGTAATCACACGGCCCACTACACTCGCTACTCAGGCCATCCCTGACTTCACTCCGCGCCACTGCTCTGTCTTGAGTCACAATCCCTACTCCAAGAAGACACGATAACGCTATTTTTACGCACATCACTGCGATTCCGAGGAACTTTTGAGTGTTGTCATTTTCATTATTTTGTTTTCAAGAAGTCACATTCACTATGCACTTGGTCTTACACTGCGATTTCGATACATCTGTGACATGTGTCTGCAAACTACTCTGGTATTTTTTTAAAATATCTTTCTTTTTTAAAAATATATATCTTTTCTCTTTCATTTCTCCTGAACAGGCGTCTTTTACAATCAGGCATGTTCTGTTCATTAAAAATGTCCTGATGATGATCCCATGTAACCTTTCGAGCAATAGGGATCGAAACGTCGACACCCATGAGTGGGTTTATGTTTATGAACATTGACCAATAAGATTGTTTATGTTCCACTCCAGGAGATACTGTGATTGATTCTTTACTTGAATACAGTACCCTGTCTTTGCTCTCGCTCTTTGCCTGATAGACACCCCTTTCACCCTTATGCTATCTTTCTGTTTCCCTCTTTTCATGTACGACACAGGCTTGTGTCTTGTGATTACGAATTTGATTACTGAATTGAACATTGTTTCTTTATAAAATAAAATCCTTTCCCGGCTGGGTTTGGAAATTTTATAAACGTGTATAGTTTTCCATTGTGCTTCTATACAACAATTTTGCTGTTGATTTGGAAATGAGCTAAGAACCGTTTTGTTCACTTTTAGAAAGTTAGCATTTGCTTGCCTAACCATTTCAGCCCGCCTCTGCTTGGATGTGTATCTGACTGTCTGGGTTATGTGAGTGACAGGGCTGGGGGATGACAGGTGGTGAATGCAAGGATTACACCTTAGTGGGAGGTGGGAGTGCCCCTGGACTCTGAATAGGGCTGTGCTCTGCCACCACAATGCTGGCTCCGTGCCCTGGGGAGCGACTGATGACTCAGCCAGCACCTGGCCCAGGAAGGGCGAAGCACTGTCATCAAGGTACTCCTGGCTGCCCCTGTCCACACAATGCTGGCTCCACCTCCTGTGGAGCGTCTGATGTGCCTGCCCCTCACACTGAAAGCAGAAACCAGAGTACACCCAACAAGTGCTCAGAGACTGAAAGAAGTTATGCAGAGGCCCCCCTGGCCTGTAAGAACAAAGAAAATGCTGTATAAAAGTAGGAGCCCTGCTCCTTGTAAATCAGAATCCTGTTTCCCACAAAGAACCTCTGCCCAACTAGAAGGAGAAGAAGACGCTGGAAGGACTGGCCTGCTGCTTGCCTTGCTGAGGAAGGAGAGGAAAAGACTTGCTGAAAAGACTTTGCTGATTTGTTCTAGAAACTTTCTCCAAGGGTTTGTCTGAGCTTGCCCCCTGACCTGAGCCACAGGACCATCTGGCTCAACCTGCTCTCTGCCCGTCTGCCGGTAATGAGGTAACGGGTTTTTAGGAACCCGTTGGTGCCAGGGGATAACACCCGAAGACCTCTGAGTTCTCCCTTGTTCCGGACCACAGAAACACGGAGTCTTCTAGTCACAGTCAGAGATCAAGTTTTATTGGCAGCAACCAAGTAACACGTGTCCCAGAAGTACACCACACGGGGAGTATATTCTCGGGAGACTGTTCGTTCTTACAGAACCAGCCTTCTCCTTATAGACAAAAATAATGGCTGCAAGCAAGAATTCTTGAGTTTATGATATGGCTATACACATATTTCTACAATAATACAAAGAGCGAAGTCATGTAAGCAAGCCCACATTTTAGATGTCCAGTTCGTGATAGATTACCCGGTTAGGCCCGGAACTCCCATCAGATATCGATGAAACACCAATAAAGAAAGGCACCTCCTAGTCATAAAACTGGCCATAAAACAGGGAACGTGGACAGGTGTATGTTTGTAGAAAGCATGGTCTGTATGTAGTGAATAGGTTGGGGAATGTTATGCATTGATGTTATCGTTTTGGGCCACTGGGCGAGGAGCTGCCCAAACAGGTTTGGCTAAAGGCAATGGAGTCAGTTGGGACAGGTCAGGGGGAAGTCAGGGAAGGTGGACGTGTCCTTTTAGATCAAGCTCGACCTTTAATTGACTTATCATGAGGGCAAGACGTAAGATGGATGTCGTTTACAAAATGGAGTCTAAAGGGTCGGGACGGAAACTATGATTTAGGGGTGTTAGCAACCTTCGATTATGATGCAAATGCATAGGAATGATGTCCTAATCATTATCGGTCTGTTGACACCAAATTCGTCATGGTACGTTGATATTTTGTGACACGGGTATTGGACCTCGATATCGGGATAACAACAGGGTCCAGATTTCCAGAACCACAGTAATTACAAGGACTTCTGCCCCGCCGGAGCCGTGATCTTTGGTGACCCCTGCCCCTGTGACCAACTGTGTTTCCCCGTCCCCGCCGAGGAAGAGCCCCGCTCCGTCGAGCCGCTCTTCCCCCCGCTGAGGGAAATCGCCGTGTCACCCCACCTACGGAGGCTCGCTGCCGTGACCTGTGTGGTGCACCCCCCAGCCCCTCCTCGAGGCCGTGATCAAACTGTGCTTCCCCCGTCCCCGCCGAGTGAGAGCCCCGCTCCGCCGAGCCGCTCTCCCCCCCGCTGAGGGCAGTCGCTGAATCACCGCCGTTGGAGGCTCGCTGGTGCACCCCCCACGCTCCCACCTGTCGTCCTGACTGGACTCCGCAGACCCAGAGGACAGACCGCCGATGCCTGGACGCCTCGGGCACCAGCCTCGCTCTGATCGAGAGCCACTGGGCACCTCGCATCCGCCTTCGCGAAAAACCGCCACTGAGACATCTTCATCGGGCTCGGGGCCCGCCACGTTCTTATTTCCCTGCCTTCACAAAGGATCTCTCAGGTACTTTGAACCCCACCCGCGGTACGAGCCGCCCTTCCTGCAAGGCTTGCACCGCTCCGTGTCCAGCTACAGCTTCCCCCATGAGCCCCCCAGCGTGTGCCTCGAGCTGCGGTACGAGCCGCCCTTTCACCGAGGCTCGCACCGCTCCTTGTCACCTGGGCCCCTGGTAGCTCCGTGGTGTACGCTCCCTCCCGTGAGAGTCGCACACAGCGGTGCGACTCGTACTACCTGACAGACCCGGCCGGGCCATACGCGTGAAGCCTGAGTTTTGGCAGGTCGGGCCCGTAACTCGAGCCGGAAGCGGACAGGAGCACTAGGAAGCACATAGACCAATGAGAACTGTGTGAAGGTGCCCAAAGAGGGTGCATTTAGAGGACTGTGGCCTATACAAAGACTTGAACTATACTTGAATTGCAACAAGGAGAACTCTTGCCTATTTTACAATCTTGTGGTGAAGAAAAGCGTTACTTAAGGTCTTGTGATAAATACTTGTCTGCATATATATATTTTTACATAAAGAAGACTTATTTTTACATAACCACAGCCTGGTGTCCATTTGTGGAGGGGATTGGTGTATCTACTGTGAGTGTGATTACAAATGCTTAACTAAATAACGCCTGGAGAATAGCCTTGGCTGCTCACGCCACGCACCTAGAGGGTGAGCAAGGGTAATTCTAAGGGGTCATCCTTCGCCCTGACTTAGAGGAGAGGGTCCCTGCTTGTCACAAGTGAATCCTTGCGCCAACCAGAGACCCCCAATTCTAACACACCACCACCATGTCCACCGCAACCACATCCATCACAGCCACCACATCCACCACCATGTCCACCACCACCACATCCACCTCCACCACAACATCCACCACCACATCCACCACTACCAAGTCCACCACCACATCCTCCAACACCATGTCCACCACCACCACATCCACCACCATGTCAACCACCACCACCACGTTCACCACCATGTCCACCGCGACAAACAACACATCCATAACCCCCACACCAACCACCAGCACATCCACCAACACCACCACGTCCACCACATCCACAACCACGTCCATCACCGCCATGTTCACCACCACCATGTCCACCACCAGCACCATGTCCACCACCACCATGTCCACCACCACCACTCCGACCACCACCACGTCCACCACTACCATGTCCACCACCACTGCCATGTCCACCACCACCACATCCACCACCACCACATCCACCACCATCATCACATCCACCACCAACACCATGTCCACCACCACCACATCTACCACCACCATGTCAACCACCACAACCACCACCATGTCCACCACCACCACTTCGATGACCACCACGTCCACCACCACCACGTCCACCACCACTATGTCCACCACCACATCCACCACCAGGTCCACCACCACATCCACAACCACCATGTCCACCATCACCACATCCACTGCAACCACATCCACCACTGCCACATCTACCACCACCATCATGTCTATCACCAGGTCCACCCCTTCTAATGTAAAGGCGTTCCTGCAGTGGCCTTCTAATTCAATTATACAATTAAGTTAAAGAATATCCAAACCAGGTGACAAAAGATAGATACTATACTGAAATTATTCAAAAAGTATAAAAGTTTATTTTTTCTCTTTTTATCTTTTAATTCATATAAATTCTGTTATTAATCAGAAATCACAAGACAAACATTTTTCAATTCATATCAAAAAAGAATTTTTTCCAAAACAAGAATAATTGAGTCATAAATATCTACAACAAAGAATATATAATACACATACAATATACAAAATAATTTAATAATAGCCCTTGGTAACAATCATATCTCTCAACACACTCACGTGCTAACACTCATACCACACTCAAACTACAAACTAGGATGGTAAAAGGAACTGAATTAATTTTTAGCAAGATGACAATGCTAAAAACATGGGCCAAGATGTAATTTAAGGCTCCCGCAACAGGTCTACGCGCGTTTCGGCAGCTTTAAGCCGCCTTCATCAGGACCTTTTTCATCGTGACTGTGCAGATACCAAGGGATCTGAAAAACATATATATATGTATTTACAAAAAAATATATAAGCATATTGTCACCACCAAAACGTTTAGACAAGTACATTTTGTTGCGAAACAACAGGAGCTCAACAACATGACCACAGTGGGAAGGGATCTAAATGGTACAAGACCTGAATTAATTAAATAGTAAGAACATACCTAATGCATTTACCCAAAGTCCTAGTAATGGTAATATGTCTGAGACTGAGCCTTTAGTACAACACCCATTGTCATTTTAATCAAGGAGGTAAGTCAGTGGTACTAAACTATCAAGCAGTAAACATAAAGCGAGAGGGTCTCTAACCCTAAGTTATGCCCTCAACTAATCACATCAGTTACACCACAGGACATAGCCCTAGAGCTTACCAGTTGCATCAAGCAGCAAAGATATCACCAAACGTCTTCAGTGCATATAAGGGGACAAAGCATCCTATGCCGCCAATAAGTAACTGCAGGGAAGAGATATCTCACATTTTATCTTATATAGACATTAGAGGTAAAACTCATTGCACCCACTAGAGTGAAATCCATTTATTATAAAGCTCAAAAGCTACAGAAGGTAAAGTACCTTTTTTTTGGCCTTTAAGAAATTTATTAAATATTTGAAAAGTGCACAAATTCGCCGTTTGTTCACAGAGAATTGAAGTCAAGGGGAGGCTTAGGGCTTCAACGGTCTGCTGTCCTGTTTTACACCATAATCTATAACAAGAAGAAAAATGTGGTAATCGATCTAATTAAACTTTCTGCCATACAGTAGCAGCGCCTAGACTAGCACAGATTCGACAAGTACATCCCGGTGTCCAGCATAGTCTTACTTCAATATACGAGGGGAGTCCTTTATATATGTTAAAGTTGCTCCACAGTCAGTCCCCTGAAAAATAGAATGAGAACACGTTGTTGTATCCGATTGACGCAGCATAGCTCAAGGTGTACTAATATTTGCTGTAAGATGCGATCCTACCCCTGGTCTAAGTTTAGATAATAGACCTGTAGTTAGATGTTTGAAGTGCTTTCTAGCTCAAGCTACATTTAGGGGATTTTGCACCACTTTAAACGGGCCACTTGAATTATGTGGCACTGCAACCGGCCGGCACAGGGACACAAGGTCTAAGGACCAACTTAATTAAGATAATTCCTCTTGGTAATAGGCAGCTGCTCGACGGCATGACAGCCCGAAACGGCCGAAGGCATAATTATGACTCATGGGCAGCCGAAATAGCCGATAGTTAAGTTTGGCATAAATTGCAAATGCGGCATGCTAGCCCGAGACGACCACAGGCATAAGTATAACTAATGCTTGCCCGAAGTGGACAGAGGCACGAGTCTAACTAACGGGCAGCCGGGAAGGCCAATGATTAAATGTGGCATGAATTACACAAGCGGGTCTCATTCCCCTCGAAACGAAGGCTCACTTACCTCGTAAAAACCACAATTGGGGCCGTATATCAGCACCGCACCAAGCCTTCTCCGCCATTATGTCACTCGCAGCTTCGTCGGATGCCTTTTAGCCACCACAGTCGACGTTAACAGCTAAATAGTCCTGCCTTTATTTTTATTGGTGGTAGGATTATGTTGACGGAGAGGGACCATGTTTGTAACTTAGTCCCTTTGTTATTTCTATGAGGCAACGCGTCGGCATTACGTGCACAGAAAGCGACCTCACGTGATATAATTAGCCCGACAGGATCTATTTAAAAACGAAGGATCAGTTAATGCCTGACAGCTCTTGGCCGTTAGTTAGACTCGTGCCTCTGTCCACTTCGGGCAAGCATTAGTTATACTTATGCCTGTGGTCGTCTCGGGCTAGCATGCCGCATTTGCAATTTATGCCAAACTTAACTATCGGCTATTTCGGCTGCCCATGAGTCATAATTATGCCTTCGGCCGTTTCGGGCTGTCATGCCGTCGAGCAGCTGCCTATTACCAAGAGGAATTATCTTAATTAAGTTGGTCCTTAGACCTTGTGTCCCTGTGCCGGCCGGTTGCAGTGCCACATAATTCAAGTGGCCCGTTTAAAGTGGTGCAAAATCCCCTAAATGTAGCTTGAGCTAGAAAGCACTTCAAACATCTAACTACAGGTCTATTATCTAAACTTAGACCAGGGGTAGGATCGCATCTTACAGCAAATATTAGTACACCTTGAGCTATGCTGCGTCAATCGTATACAACAACGTGTTCTCATTCTATTTTTCAGGGGACTGACTGTGGAGCAACTTTAACATATATAAAGGACTCCCCTCGTATATTGAAGTAAGACTATGCTGGACACCGGGATGTACTTGTCGAATCTGTGCTAGTCTAGGCGGTGCTACTGTATGGCAGAAAGTTTAATTAGATCGATTACCACATTTTTCTTCTTGTTATAGATTATGGTGTAAAACAGGACAGCAGACCGTTGAAGCCCTAAGCCTCCCCTTGACTTCAATTCTCTGTGAACAAACGGCGAATTTGTGCACTTTTCAAATATTTAATAAATTTCTTAAAGGCCAAAAAAAAGGTACTTTACCTTCTGTAGCTTTTGAGCTTTATAATAAATGGATTTCACTCTAGTGGGTGCAATGAGTTTTACCTCTAATGTCTATATAAGATAAAATGTGAGATATCTCTTCCCTGCAGTTACTTATTGGCGGCATAGGATGCTTTGTCCCCTTATATGCACTGAAGACGTTTGGTGATATCTTTGCTGCTTGATGCAACTGGTAAGCTCTAGGGCTATGTCCTGTGGTGTAACTGATGTGATTAGTTGAGGGCATAACTTAGGGTTAGAGACCCTCTCGCTTTATGTTTACTGCTTGATAGTTTAGTACCACTGACTTACCTCCTTGATTAAAATGACAATGGGTGTTGTACTAAAGGCTCAGTCTCAGACATATTACCATTACTAGGACTTTGGGTAAATGCATTAGGTATGTTCTTACTATTTAATTAATTCAGGTCTTGTACCATTTAGATCCCTTCCCACTGTGGTCATGTTGTTGAGCTCCTGTTGTTTCGCAACAAAATGTACTTGTCTAAACGTTTTGGTGGTGACAATATGCTTATATATTTTTTTGTAAATACATATATATATGTTTTTCAGATCCCTTGGTATCTGCACAGTCACGATGAAAAAGGTCCTGATGAAGGCGGCTTAAAGCTGCCGAAACGCGCGTAGACCTGTTGCGGGAGCCTTAAATTACATCTTGGCCCATGTTTTTAGCATTGTCATCTTGCTAAAAATTAATTCAGTTCCTTTTACCATCCTAGTTTGTAGTTTGAGTGTGGTATGAGTGTTAGCACGTGAGTGTGTTGAGAGATATGATTGTTACCAAGGGCTATTATTAAATTATTTTGTATATTGTATGTGTATTATATATTCTTTGTTGTAGATATTTATGACTCAATTATTCTTGTTTTGGAAAAAATTCTTTTTTGATATGAATTGAAAAATGTTTGTCTTGTGATTTCTGATTAATAACAGAATTTATATGAATTAAAAGATAAAAAGAGAAAAAATAAACTTTTATACTTTTTGAATAATTTCAGTATAGTATCTATCTTTTGTCACCTGGTTTGGATATTCTTTAACTTAATTGTATAATTGAATTAGAAGGCCACTGCAGGAACGCCTTTACATTAGAATTGTTGTTTGTTCCCCTCTGTTCCTGGGCCATAACATCCTTTTGAGGGGGTCCCTTCTTACATGTTGCTATCACCAGGTCCACCACCACCATGTCCACCACCACATCCACCACCACGTCTACCACCAACACATCCATCACCTCATCCACCACCACCACATCCACCACCACCCACATCCACCACCACCATGTCCACCACCACCCCTTCCACCACCATGTCACCATGTCCACCACCACCACCAAGTCCACCACCACCATATCCATCACCAGGTCCACCACCACCATGTCCACCAGCACCACATCCACCACCAAATCCACCACCATGTCCACAACCAACACATCCACCACCTCATCCACCACCACCTCATCCACCACCACCACCACATCCACCACGTCTACCACCATGTCCACCACAACCACATCCAACACCACCACATCCACCACCACGTCCACAACCACCATGTCCACCACCACCAACACACCTACAACCACCAAGTCCACCACCACAGCAATTTCCACCACCACCATGTCCACCACCACGTCCACCACCACATCCACCACCACGACCATCACCACCACATTCACATCCACCACCACGTCCACCACCACATCCACCACCACCACCGTGTCCACCACCACCATGTCCAACAACCACCTCATCTACCACCACCACCACAACCACCACCATCATGTCCACCACAACCATGGCCACCACCACCACATCTACCACCACCACCACATCCACCACCACCATGTCCACCACTACCATGTCCATCACAACCACATCCACCACTACCATGTCCACAACCATGTCCACCACAACCACATCCACCACCACGTCCACCACCACCACCACATCCACCACCACAAAGTCCACCACACCACATCCACCAAGACCTCATCCACCACCACCATGTCCACCACCACATCCACCACCATTCCCACCACCAAAACCACATCCATCACAACAGCCAAGTGCACCACCACCACCATGTCCACCCCCACATCCACCCCACATCAACCACCATGACCACCACCACATCCACCACCAACGTCCACCACCACTACCACATCCACCACCACCACGTCTAATACCACCACTTCCACCACGTTCACCACCATGTCCACCACGTCCATGATCACCACATCCACCACCACGTCCACCACCACCACCACGTCCACCACCATGTCAACCCCACCATGTCCACAACCACCACATCAACCAAACCACCACCACATCCACCACTACCACATCCACCACCACGTCCACCAGCACGATGTCCACCAACACCATGTCCACCACCACCATGTCTACCACCACCACATCCACCACGACATCCACCACCCCCACATGCACCCCACATCGACCACCATGACCACCACCACCATCCACCACCACTACCACATCCACCACCACCACATCTAATACCACCACTTCCACCATGTTCACCACCATGTCCACGATCACCACATCCACCACCACGTCCACTACCACCACCACGTCCACCACCATGTCAACCCCACCATGTCCACAACCACCACATCAACCAAACCACCACCACATCCACCACTACCACATCCACCCCCACGTCCGCCAGCACGATGTCTACCATCACCACGTCCACCACCACCATGTCTACCACCACCACATCCACCACCACATCCACCACCACATCCACCACCACCATGTCCACCACCACTTCCACCACCATGTCCACCACCATCACCACGTCTACAGCAACCACCACATCCACCACCACCACCAAATCCACCACCACCATGTCCACCATCACCACATCCACCACCACATCCACCACCACCACATCCACCACCACCACATCCACCACCACATCCATGTCCATCACCACCATCTCCACCACCATGTCCACCACCACCACATCCATGTCCATCACCACCATGTCCACCACTACGTCCACCACCACCACGTCCACCACCACCACGTGCATCACCACCACACCCACCATGACCATGTTCACCATGAACACGTCCACCAACCTCACCCACATCCACCACCACCACCATGTCCAACACCACCACCACATCCACCAACACCACCACAACAGCCACCAGCACAACCACATCCACCAACACCACATCCACCATGTCCACCACCACATTCACAACCACCTCCACCACCACCAGGTCCACCAACACATCCACAACCACCATGTCCACCATCACCACATCCACTGCAACCACATCCACCACTGCCACATCTACCACCACCATCATGTCCATCACCAGGTCCACCACCACCATGTCCACCAGCACCACATCCACCACCACATCCTCCACCACATCTATCACCAACACATCCATCACCTCATCCACCACCACCACATCCATGCACCACCCACATCCACCACCACCATGTCCACCACCACCCCTTCCACCACGTTGTCACCATGTCCACCACCAAGTCCACCACCAACATGTCCATCACCAGGTCCACCACCAACATGTCTACCAGCACCACCTCCACCACCAAATCCACCTCCATGTCTACCACCAACACATCCACCACCTCATCCACCACCACCTCATCCACCACCACCACATCCACCACCACCACATCCACCACCACATCCATGTCCATCACCACCATCTCCACCACCATGTCCACCACATCCATGTCCATCACCATCATGTCCACTACTACGTCCACCACCACCACCACGTCCACCACCACCACATGCATCACCACCACACCCACCATGACCATGTCCACCACGAACACGTCCATTAACCCCACCACCACATCCACCACCACCACCATGTCCAACACCACCACCACATCCACCAACACCACCACATCCACCACCACCACATCCACCATGTCCACCACCACATTCACAACCACCTCCACCACCAAGTTCACCACCACATCCAACACCATCATGCCCACCACCACAGCAATGTCCACCAGCACCATGTCTACCACCAACACCATGTCCACCATCACCAGGTCCACATCCACCATCATGTCCCTCACCACCACCACATCCACCAACATGTCCACCATCACCACCACATCCACCACCACATCCACCACCACCACATCCACCACCACCACCACATTCACCATCACCACATCCACCACCATCATGTCCACCACAACCACATCCACCATCACCACCACCACATCCACCACCATGTCCACCACGACCATGTCCACCACCACCACATCCACCACCACCACAACATCCACCACCACATCCACCACTACCAAGTCCACCACCACATCCCCCAACACCATGTCCACCACCACCACATCCACCACCATGTCCACCACCACGTTCACCACCATGTCCACCACCACAACCAACACAGCCACAACCCCCACATCAACCACCAGCACATCCACCACCACCACCACGTCCACCACATCCACAGCCACGTCCATCACCGCCATGTCCACCACCACCATGTCCACCACCACCACCATGTCCACCACCACTGCCATGTCCACCACCACCACTTCCACCACCACCACATCCACCACCATCATCACATCCAACACCATGTCAACCACCACCACATCTACCACCACCATGTCAACCACCACATCCACCACCATGTCCACCTCCACCACGTCCACCACCACTACGTCCACCACCATATCCACCACCACCACATTCACCACCAGGTCTACCACCACATCCACAACCACCATGTCCACCATCACCACATCCACTGCAACCACATCCACCACCGCCACATCTACCACCACCATCATGTCCATCACCAGGTCCACCACCACCATGTCCACCACCACCACATCCACGCACCACCCACATCCACCACCACCATGTCCACCACCACCCCTTCCACCACCTTGTCACCATGTCCACCACCACCACCAAGTCCACCACCAACATGTCCATCACCAGGTCCACCACCACCATGTCCACCAGCACCACCTCCACCACCAAATCCACCTCCATGTCACCACCAACACATCCACCACCTCATGCACCACCACCACATCCACAACCACCACATCCACCACCATGTCCACCACCGCCACCACTGTGTCTACCATGTCCACAGCCACATCCACCACCACGTCCACCAACACCATGTCCACCACCACATCTACCACCACCACATCCACCACCATGTCCACCACCATGTTCAACACCATGTCCACCACCACCACATCCACCACGTCCACAGCCATGTCCACCACCACATCCACGAACAGCACATCCACCCCCACATCCACCACCACCACATCTACCATGTCCACCACCACTGCCATGTTCACCACCACATACACCACCACGTCCACCATGACCATGTCCACCACAATCATGTCCACCACCCCTAACACCACATCCACCACCACGTCCACCACCACCACCACGTCCAACACCACTACCATGTCCATCACAACCACATCCACCACTACCATGTCCACAACCATGTCCACCACAACCACATCCACCACCACCACATACACCACCATGTCCACCACCACATCCTCAACCACCACAAGCAGCAAATCCACCGTTTCTGCCACCACCACGTCCACCACCCCCACGTCCACCACCACCACGTCCACCTCCACCATTTCCACCACCACCACGTCCACGACCACATCCACCACCACTATATCCATCACCACCACATCTACCACCACCATGTCCACCACCATATCCACCAGCATGTCCACCACCACCACTATGACCACCACCATGTCCACCACCATGTCCACCACCACCACCATGTCCACCACCACCATGTCTACCACCACAATGTCCACCTACACATCCACCTTGTCCACCACTATTACTACGACCTCCACCATGTCCACCACCACCACATCCACAACCACCAAATCCACCATTTCTACCACCACCATGTCCACCTTCCCCACATCCAGCACCACGTCCACCAACCCCACGTCCACCACCACGACCACCACCACCACCATGTCCACCGCCACCACATCCACCACTACCACATTCACCATCATGTCCACCAACAGGTCCACCACGACCATGTCCACCACCACCACGTCCACCACTATGTCCACCACCACCACATCCGCCACCGTCACCACGTCCACCACCAACACATCCACCACTTCATCCACCACCACCTCATCCACCACCACATACACCAACACCACCATATCCACCACCACATCCACTACCATTACCATGTCCACCACCACCACCATTTCCACCACCACCACCACGTCCACCACTACCACTTCCACTACGACCACCACATCCACCACCAGATCCACCACCACATCCACCACCACATCTACCACCACCATGTCCACCACCACCATGTCCACCACCACCACCATGTCCACCGCCACCACATCTACCACCACCACATTCACCATCATGTCTACCACCAGGTCCACCACGACCATGTCCACCACCACCACGTCCACCACTATGTCCACCACCACCATATCCACCACCATCACCATGTCCACCACCAACACATCTACTACTTCATCCACCACCACCTCATTCACCACCACATCCACCAACACCACCATATCCACCACCACATCCACTACCATTACCATGTCCACCACCACCATCTTTCCACCACCACCACCACCACGTCCACCACTACCACATCCACCACCACCTCATCCACCACCACCCTATCCAATTCACCACCACTCCACATCCACCACCATGTCCGCCACCACATCCACCACCATGTCCACCACCACCACAACCACATCCACCACCACGTACACCAGCACGTTCACCACCACCACATCATCCACCACCACGCCCACCACCAACACATCTACCACCATATCCACCACCACCACTTCCACTACCACCACCAGATCCATCACCACATCCACCACCACATCTACCACCACCATGTCCACCACCACCATGTCCACCACCACCACCATGTCCACCGCCACCACATCCACCACCACCACATTCACCATCATGTCCACCACCAGGTCCACCACAACCATGTCCACCACCACCACGTCCACCACTATGTCCACCACCACCACATCCACCACCATCACCACGTCCACCACCAACACATCTACTACTTCATCCACCACCACATCATCCACCACCATGCCCACCACCAACACATCCACCACCATATACACCACCACCACTTCCACTACCACCACCACATCCACCACCAGATCCACCACCACATCCACCACCACATCTACCACCACCATGTCCACCACCACCACCATGTCTACCGCCACCACATCCACCACCACCACATTCACCATCATGTCCACCGCCAGGTCCACCACAACCATGTCCACCACCACCACGTCCACCACCACCACATCCACCACCATCACCACGTCCACCACCAACACATCTACTACTTTGTCTACCACCACCTCATCCACCACCACATCCACCAACACCACCATATCCACCACCACATCCACTACCATTACCATGTCCACCACCACAACCATTTCCACCACCACCACCACGTCTACCACAACCACATCCACCACCACCACTTCCACCACCACCACATCCACCACCATATCCACCACCACCTCATCCACCACCTAGTCCACCACTACCACGTCCACCCCCACCACCACATCCACCACCACTACTACCAGATCCACATCACATCCACCACCATGTTCACCAGCACCACGTCTACCACCACCACATCCACCACCATATCCACCAACACCATATCCACCAACACCATGTCCACCACCACCACCATGTCCACCACCAACACATCCACCACCACGTCCACTAACACCACCATTTCCACCACCTCCACCACCACCACATCCACCACCACCATGTCCACCACCACCACATCCACCACCACATCCACCACCCTGCCCAACTCCACCACCACCACCACCTTCACGACCATGTTCACCACCATCACCACATCCACCACCATGCCCACCACTACCATATCTACTACCACATCCACCACCATGTCCACCACCACCATGTCTACCACAACATCCACCACCACCACATCCACCATCACCACTATGTCCACCACCACTACCATGTCCACTACCACCCCCACGTCCACTGCCACCACCACATCCACTATCACCACCACCACATCCACCACCACGTGTACCACCACCACATCCACCACTCTGCCCACCACCACCACCACGTCCACCACCAGCACAACATCCACCTCCACCACCACAGCATCCACCACCACCACCATGTTGACCACCACGGCCACCACCACCACGTCCACCACCACCACATCCACCACCGCCACATCCACCACCATGTCCACCACCTTGTTCACCACCTTGTCTGCCACCACAACCACCACGTCCACCACCCCCACATCCACCACCATCACATCCACCACCACCACCATGTCCACCACCACCACGTCCACCATCACCACCATGTCCACCACCAGATCCACCACCACCACATAAACCACCACCACCATGTCCACCACATCCACCACCACCATGTCCACCACCACCACGTCCACCACCACCATGTCCACCACCACCACCACATCTACCGCCACCATGTCAACCACCACCACATCCACCACCACCATGTCCACCACCACCATGTCCACCACCACCACCACCATCCCCACCACCAGATCCACCTCCTCCACATCCACCATGTCCACCACCACCACATCCACCATATCCACCACCTCTACGTCCATCTCCACCACATCCACTACCACCATGTCCACCACCATGTCCACCACCACCACATTCACCACCACCACCATGTCCACCACATCCACCACCACGTACACCGCGATGTTCACTACCACCACCACATCTACCACCACCATGTCAACCCCACCATGTCCACAACCACCACATCAACCAAACCACCACCACATCCACCACTACCACATCCACCACCACGTCCACCAGCATGATGTCCACCACCACCACGTCCACCACCACCATGTCTACCACCCCCACATCCACCACCACATTCACCACCACCATGTCCACCACCACTTCCACCACCATGTCCACCACCACCACGTCTACAGCAACCACCACATCCACCACCACCACCAAATCCACCACCACCATGTCCACCAACACCACATCCACTACCACATCCACCACCACCACATCCACCACCACGCCCACCACCAACACATCTACCACCATATCCACCACCACCACTTCCACTACCACCACCAGATCCACCACCACGTCCACCACCACCACTATGTCCATCACCACCAGGTCCACATTCACCATCACGTCCCTCACCACCACCACATCCACATCCACCACCCCGTCCACCACCACATCCGCCACGTCAACCAACATGTCCACCACCATAACCACCACCACCATGTCCACCATCACCACCACATCCAACACCATCACATCTACCACCACCACATCCACCACCACCATGTCCACCACAACCACATCCACCATCACCACCACCCCTAACACCACATCCACCACCACGTCCACCACCACCACCACGTCCAACACCACTACCATGTCCATCACAACCACATCCACCACTACCATGTCCACAACCATGTCCACCACAACCACATCCACCACCACCACATACACCACCATGTCCACCACCACATCCTCAACCACCACAAGCAGCAAATCCACCGTTTCTGCCACCACCACGTCCACCACCCCCACGTCCACCACCACCACGTCCACCTCCACCATTTCCACCACCACCACGTCCACGACCACATCCACCACCACTATATCCATCACCTCCACATCTACCACCACCATGTCCACCACCATATCCACCAGCATGTCCACCACCACCACTATGACCACCACCATGTCCACCACCATGTCCACCACCACCACCATGTCCACCACCACCATGTCTACCACCACAATGTCCACCACCACATCCACCATGTCCACCACTATTACTACGACCTCCACCATGTCCACCACTACCACATCCACAACCACCAAATCCACCATTTCTACCACCACCATGTCCACCTTCCCCACATCCAGCACCACGTCCACCAACCCCACGTCCACCACCACGACCACCACCACCACCATGTCCACCGCCACCACATCCACCACTACCACATTCACCATCATGTCCACCAACAGGTCCACCACGACCATGTCCACCACCACCACGTCCACCACTATGTCCACCACCACCACATCCGCCACCGTCACCATGTCCACCACCAACACATCCACCACTTCATCCACCACCACCTCATCCACCACCACATACACCAACACCACCATATCCACCACCACATCCACTACCATTACCATGTCCACCACCACCACCATTTCCACCACCACCACCACGTCCACCACTACCACTTCCACTACGACCACCACATCCACCACCAGATCCACCACCACATCCACCACCACATCTACCACCACCATGTCCACCACCACCATGTCCACCACCACCACCATGTCCACCGCCACCACATCTACCACCACCACATTCACCATCATGTCTACCACCAGGTCCACCACGACCATGTCCACCACCACCACGTCCACCACTATGTCCACCACCACCATATCCACCACCATCACCACGTCCACCACCAACACATCTACTACTTCATCCACCACCACCTCATTCACCACCACATCCACCAACACCACCATATCCACCACCACATCCACTACCATTACCATGTCCACCACCACCATTTTTCCACCACCACGTCCACCACTACCACATCCACCACCACCTCATCCACCACCACCCTATCCAATTCACCACCACTCCACATCCACCACCATGTCCGCCACCACATCCACCACCATGTCCACCACCACCACAACCACATCCACCACCACGTACACCAGCACGTTCACCACCACCACATCATCCACCACCACGCCCACCACCAACACATCTACCACCATATCCACCACCACCACTTCCACTACCACCACCAGATCCACCACCACATCCACCACCACATCTACCACCACCATGTCCACCACCACCATGTCCACCACCACCACCATGTCCACCGCCACCACATCCACCACCACCACATTCACCATCATGTCCACCACCAGGTCCACCATGACCATGTCCACCACCACCACGTCCACCACTATGTCCACCACCACCACATCCACCACCATCACCACGTCCACCACCAACACATCTACTACTTCATCCACGACCACATCATCCACCACCATGCCCACCACCAACACATCCACCACCATATACACCACCACCACTTCCACTACCACCACCACATCCACCACCAGATCCACCACCACATCCACCACCACATCTACCACCACCATGTCCACCACCACCACCATGTCTACCGCCACCACATCCACCACCACCACATTCACCATCATGTCCACCGCCAGGTCCACCACAACCATGTCCACCACCACCACGTCCACCACCACCACATCCACCACCATCACCACGTCCACCACCAACACATCTACTACTTTGTCTACCACCACCTCATCCACCACCACATCCACCAACACCACCATATCCACCACCACATCCACTACCATTACCATGTCCACCACCACCACCATTTCCACCACCACCACCATGTCTACCACAACCACATCCACCACCACCACTTCCACCACCACCACATCCACCACCATATCCACCACCACCTCATCCACCACCTAGTCCACCACTACCACGTCCACCCCCACCACCACATCCACCACCACTACTACCAGATCCACATCACATCCACCACCATGTTCACCAGCACCACGTCTACCACCACCACATCCACCACCATATCCACCAACACCATATCCACCAACACCATGTCCACCACCACCACCATGTCCACCACCAACACATCCACCACCACGTCCACTAACACCACCATTTCCACCACCTCCACCACCACCACATCCACCACCACCATGTCCACCACCACCACATCCACCACCACATCCACCACCCTGCCCAACTCCACCACCACCACCACCTTCACGACCATGTTCACCACCATCACCACATCCACCACCATGCCCACCACTACCATATCTACTACCACATCCACCACCATGTCCACCACCACCATGTCTACCACAACATCCACCACCACCACATCCACCATCACCACTATGTCCACCACCACTACCATGTCCACTACCACCCCCACGTCCACTGCCACCACCACATCCACTATCACCACCACCACATCCACCACCACGTGTACCACCACCACATCCACCACTCTGCCCACCACCACCACCACGTCCACCACCAGCACAACATCCACCTCCACCACCACAGCATCCACCACCACCACCATGTTGACCACCACGGCCACCACCACCACGTCCACCACCACCACATCCACCACCGCCACATCCACCACCATGTCCACCACCTTGTTCACCACCTTGTCTGCCACCACAACCACCACGTCCACCACCCCCACATCCACCACCATCACATCCACCACCACCACCATGTCCACCACCACCACGTCCACCATCACCACCATGTCCACCACCAGATCCACCACCACCACATAAACCACCACCACCATGTCCACCACATCCACCACCACCATGTCCACCACCACCACGTCCACCACCACCATGTCCACCACCACCACCACATCTACCGCCACCATGTCAACCACCACCACATCCACCACCACCATGTCCACCACCACCACCACCATCCCCACCACCAGATCCACCTCCTCCACATCCACCATGTCCACCACCACCACATCCACCATATCCACCACCTCTACGTCCATCTCCACCACATCCACTACCACCATGTCCACCACCATGTCCACCACCACCACATTCACCACCACCACCATGTCCACCACATCCACCACCACGTACACCGCGATGTTCACTACCACCACCACATCTACCACCACCATGTCAACCCCACCATGTCCACAACCACCACATCAACCAAACCACCACCACATCCACCACTACCACATCCACCACCACGTCCACCAGCATGATGTCCACCACCACCACGTCCACCACCACCATGTCTACCACCCCCACATCCACCACCACATTCACCACCATGTCCACCACCACTTCCACCACCATGTCCACCACCACCACGTCTACAGCAACCACCACATCCACCACCACCACCAAATCCACCACCACCATGTCCACCAACACCACATCCACTACCACATCCACCACCACCACATCCACCACCACGCCCACCACCAACACATCTACCACCATATCCACCACCACCACTTCCACTACCACCACCAGATCCACCACCACGTCCACCACCACCACTATGTCCATCACCACCAGGTCCACATTCACCATCACGTCCCTCACCACCACCACATCCACATCCACCACCAGTACCACATCCACCACCCCGTCCACCACCACATCCGCCACGTCAACCAACATGTCCACCACCATAACCACCACCACCATGTCCACCATCACCACCACATCCAACACCATCACATCTACCACCACCACATCCACCACCACCATGTCCACCACAACCACATCCACCATCACCACCACCACGTCCACCACATCCACCACCATGTCTACCACTTCCACCACCACCACCACACCATGTCCACCATGTCCACCACCACCACATCCACCACTACCACCACATCCACCACCACATCCACCACCACCAAGTCCACCACCAAGTCCTTCACCACCATGTCCACCACCACCACATCCACCACCACCACATCCACCACCACATCCACCACCACCACATACACGTTCATCACCACCATCTCCACCACCATGTCCACCACCACCACATCCACGTCCATCACCACCATGTCCACCACTACGTCCACCACCACCACCACGTGCATCACCTCCATACCCACCATGACCATGTCCACCACGAACACGTCCACCAACCCCACCACCACATCCACCGCCACCACCATGTCCAACACCACCACCACATCCACCAACACCACCACAACAGCCACCAGCACCACCACATCCACCATGTCCACCACCACCACATCCACCATCACCATGTCCACCACCACATTCACAACCACGTCCACAACCACTAAGTTCACCACCACACCCAACACCATCATGTCCACCACCACAGCAATGTCCACCACTACCATGTCCACCACCACCATGTCCACCACCAACACCATGTCCACCACCACCAGGTCCACATCCACCATCACGTCCCTCACCATGACCACATCCACCAACATGTCCACCACCAAATCCACCAGCACCATGTCCACCATCACCACCACATCCACCACCACCACATCCACCACCACCACATCCACCACCACCACATTCACCATCACCACATTCACCACCACCATGTCCACCGCAACCACATCCATCATAACCACCACCACATCCACCACCATGTCCACCACCACCACGTCCACCACCACATCCACCACCACCACATCCACCACTACATCCACCACCACCACATCCACGTCCATCACCACCATGTCCACCACCACATCCACCACCACCACGTGCATCACCACCACACCCAGCACGACCATGTCCACCATGTCCACCACCTACACCACCACATCCACCACCACCTCCACCACCACCACTATGCCCAACACCACCACCACATTCACCACCAACCCCACAACAGCCACCAGCACCACCACATCCACCACCACCACATCCACCACCATGTCCACCACCACCACATCCACCATCACCATGTCCACCATCACATCCACCACCACCAAGTTCACCACCATATCCAACACCATAATGTCCACCACCACAGCAATGTCCACCACCACCATGTCCACCACCACCACTATGTCCATCACCACCAGGTCAACATCCACCATCACGTCCCTCAACACCACCACATCCGGATCCAGCACCACATCCACCACCCCGTCCACCACGACATCCACCACGTCCACCAACATGTCCACCACCATAAACACCACCACCATGTCCACCATCACCACCACATCTACCACCACCACATCCACCACCACCACATCCACCACCACCACCACCACATTCACCATCACCACATTCACCACCACCATGTCCACCGCAACCACATCCACCATCACCACCACCACATCCACCACCATGTCCACCACCACCACGTCCACCACCACATCCACCACCACCACATCCACCACCACCACATCCACCACCACATCCACCACCACCACATCCACCACCACCACATCCACCACCACATCCATGTCCATCACCACCATCTCCACCACCATGTCCACCACCACCACATCCATGTCCATCACCACCATGTCCACCACTACATCCACCACCACCACCACGTCCACCACCACCAGGTGCATCACCACCACACCCACCATGACCATGTTCACCATGAACACGTCCACCAACCCCACCCACATCCACCACCACCACCATGTCCAACACCACCACCACATCCACCAACACCACCACTACAGACACCAGCACAACCACATCCACCACCACCACATCCACCATGTCCACCACCACATTCACAACCACCTCCACCACCACCAGGTCCACCAACACATCCACAACCACCATGTCCACCATCACCACATCCACTGCAACCACATCCACCACTGCCACATCTACCACCACCATCATGTCCATCACCAGGTCCACCACCACCATGTCCACCAGCACCACATCCACCACCACATCCTCCACCACATCTATCACCAACACATCCATCACCTCATCCACCACCACCACATCCACGCACCACCCACATCCACCACCACCATGTCCACCACCACCCCTTCCACCACCTTGTCACCATGTCCACCACCACCACCAAGTCCACCACCAACATGTCCATCACCAGGTCCACCACCAACATGTCCACCAGCACCACCTCCACCACCAAATCCACCTCCATGTCTACCACCAACACATCCACCACCTCATCCACCACCACCTCATCCACCACCACCACATCCACCACCACCACATCCACCACCACATCCATGTCCATCACCACCATCTCCACCACCATGTCCACCACCACCACATCCATGTCCATCACCATCATGTCCACCACTACGTCCACCACCACCACCACGTCCACCACCACCACATGCATCACCACCACACCCACCATGACCATGTCCACCACGAACACGTCCATTAACCCCACCACCACATCCACCACCACCACCATGTCCAACACCACCACCACATCCACCAACACCACCACATCCACCACCACCACATCCACCATGTCCACCACCACATTCACAACCACCTCCACCACCAAGTTCACCACCACATCCAACACCATCATGCCCACCACCACAGCAATGTCCACCAGCACCATGTCCACCACCAACACCATGTCCACCATCACCAGGTCCACATCCACCATCATGTCCCTCACCACCACCACATCCACCAACATGTCCACCATCACCACCACATCCACCACCACATCCACCACCACCACATCCACCACCACCACATTCACCATCACCACATCCACCACCACCATGTCCACCACAACCACATCCACCATCACCACCACCACATCCACCACCATGTCCACCACGACCACGTCCACCACCACCACATCCACCACCACCACAACATCCACCACCACATCCACCACTACCAAGTCCACCACCACATCCCCCAACACCATGTCCACCACCACCACATCCACCACCATGTCCACCACCACCACCACATTCACCACCATGTCCACCACCACAACCAACACAGCCACAACCCCCACATCAACCACCAGCACATCCACCACCACCACCACGTCCACCACATCCACAACCACGTCCATCACCGCCATGTCCACCACCACCATGTCCACCACCACCACCATGTCCACCACCACCATGTCCACCACCACCACTCTGACCACCACCACGTCCACCACTACCATGTCCACCACCACTGCCATGTCCATCACCACCACTTCCACCATGACCATGTCCACCACGAACACGTCCATTAACCCCACCACCACATCCACCACCACCACCATGTCCAACACCACCACCACATCCACCAACACCACCACATCCACCACCACCACATCCACCATGTCCACCACCACATTCACAACCACCTCCACCACCAAGTTCACCACCACATCCAACACCATCATGCCCACCACCACAGCAATGTCCACCAGCACCATGTCCACCACCAACACCATGTCCACCATCACCAGGTCCACATCCACCATCATGTCCCTCACCACCACCACATCCACCAACATGTCCACCATCACCACCACATCCACCACCACATCCACCACCACCACATCCACCACCACCACATTCACCATCACCACATCCACCACCACCATGTCCACCACAACCACATCCACCATCACCACCACCACATCCACCACCATGTCCACCACGACCACGTCCACCACCACCACATCCACCACCACCACAACATCCACCACCACATCCACCACTACCAAGTCCACCACCACATCCCCCAACACCATGTCCACCACCACCACATCCACCACCATGTCCACCACCACCACCACATTCACCACCATGTCCACCACCACAACCAACACAGCCACAACCCCCACATCAACCACCAGCACATCCACCACCACCACCACGTCCACCACATCCACAACCACGTCCATCACCGCCATGTCCACCACCACCATGTCCACCACCACCACATCCACCACCACATCCATGTCCATCACCACCATCTCCACCACCATGTCCACCACCACCACATCCATGTCCATCACCACCATGTCCACCACTACATCCACCACCACCACCACGTCCACCACCACCAGGTGCATCACCACCACACCCACCATGACCATGTTCACCATGAACACGTCCACCAACCCCACCCACATCCACCACCACCACCATGTCCAACACCACCACCACATCCACCAACACCACCACTACAGACACCAGCACAACCACATCCACCACCACCACATCCACCATGTCCACCACCACATTCACAACCACCTCCACCACCACCAGGTCCACCAACACATCCACAACCACCATGTCCACCATCACCACATCCACTGCAACCACATCCACCACTGCCACATCTACCACCACCATCATGTCCATCACCAGGTCCACCACCACCATGTCCACCAGCACCACATCCACCACCACATCCTCCACCACATCTATCACCAACACATCCATCACCTCATCCACCACCACCACATCCACGCACCACCCACATCCACCACCACCATGTCCACCACCACCCCTTCCACCACCTTGTCACCATGTCCACCACCACCACCAAGTCCACCACCAACATGTCCATCACCAGGTCCACCACCAACATGTCCACCAGCACCACCTCCACCACCAAATCCACCTCCATGTCTACCACCAACACATCCACCACCTCATCCACCACCACCTCATCCACCACCACCACATCCACCACCACCACATCCACCACCACATCCATGTCCATCACCACCATCTCCACCACCATGTCCACCACCACCACATCCATGTCCATCACCATCATGTCCACCACTACGTCCACCACCACCACCACGTCCACCACCACCACATGCATCACCACCACACCCACCATGACCATGTCCACCACGAACACGTCCATTAACCCCACCACCACATCCACCACCACCACCATGTCCAACACCACCACCACATCCACCAACACCACCACATCCACCACCACCACATCCACCATGTCCACCACCACATTCACAACCACCTCCACCACCAAGTTCACCACCACATCCAACACCATCATGCCCACCACCACAGCAATGTCCACCAGCACCATGTCCACCACCAACACCATGTCCACCATCACCAGGTCCACATCCACCATCATGTCCCTCACCACCACCACATCCACCAACATGTCCACCATCACCACCACATCCACCACCACATCCACCACCACCACATCCACCACCACCACATTCACCATCACCACATCCACCACCACCATGTCCACCACAACCACATCCACCATCACCACCACCACATCCACCACCATGTCCACCACGACCACGTCCACCACCACCACATCCACCACCACCACAACATCCACCACCACATCCACCACTACCAAGTCCACCACCACATCCCCCAACACCATGTCCACCACCACCACATCCACCACCATGTCCACCACCACCACCACATTCACCACCATGTCCACCACCACAACCAACACAGCCACAACCCCCACATCAACCACCAGCACATCCACCACCACCACCACGTCCACCACATCCACAACCACGTCCATCACCGCCATGTCCACCACCACCATGTCCACCACCACCACCATGTCCACCACCACCATGTCCACCACCACCACTCTGACCACCACCACGTCCACCACTACCATGTCCACCACCACTGCCATGTCCATCACCACCACTTCCACCATGACCATGTCCACCACGAACACGTCCATTAACCCCACCACCACATCCACCACCACCACCATGTCCAACACCACCACCACATCCACCAACACCACCACATCCACCACCACCACATCCACCATGTCCACCACCACATTCACAACCACCTCCACCACCAAGTTCACCACCACATCCAACACCATCATGCCCACCACCACAGCAATGTCCACCAGCACCATGTCCACCACCAACACCATGTCCACCATCACCAGGTCCACATCCACCATCATGTCCCTCACCACCACCACATCCACCAACATGTCCACCATCACCACCACATCCACCACCACATCCACCACCACCACATCCACCACCACCACATTCACCATCACCACATCCACCACCACCATGTCCACCACAACCACATCCACCATCACCACCACCACATCCACCACCATGTCCACCACGACCACGTCCACCACCACCACATCCACCACCACCACAACATCCACCACCACATCCACCACTACCAAGTCCACCACCACATCCCCCAACACCATGTCCACCACCACCACATCCACCACCATGTCCACCACCACCACCACATTCACCACCATGTCCACCACCACAACCAACACAGCCACAACCCCCACATCAACCACCAGCACATCCACCACCACCACCACGTCCACCACATCCACAACCACGTCCATCACCGCCATGTCCACCACCACCATGTCCACCACCACCACCATGTCCACCACCACCATGTCCACCACCACCACTCTGACCACCACCACGTCCACCACTACCATGTCCACCACCACTGCCATGTCCATCACCACCACTTCCACCACCACCACATCCACCACCATCATCACATCCAACACCATGTCAACCACCACCACATCTACCACCACCATGTCAACCACCACATCCACCACCATGTCCACCTCCACCACGTCCACCACCACTACGTCCACCACCATATCCACCACCACCACATTCACCACCAGGTCCATCACCACATCCACAACCACCATGTCCACCATCACCACATCCACTGCAACCACATCCACCACCGCCACATCTACCACCACCATCATGTCCATCACCAGGTCCACCACCACCATGTCCACCAGCACCACATCCACCACCACATCCTCCACCACATCTATCACCAACACATCCATCACCTCATCCACCACCACCACATCCATGCACCACCCACATCCACCACCACCATGTCCACCACCACCCCTTCCACCACCTTGTCACCATGTCCACCACCACCACCAAGTCCACCACCAACATGTCCATCACCAGGTCCACCACCACCATGTCCACCAGCACCACCACCAAATCCACCTCCATGTCTACCACCAACACATCCACCACCTCATCCACCACCACCTCATGCACCACCACCACATCCACAACCACCACATCCACCACCATGTCCACCACCACCACCACTGTGTCCACCACGTCCACAGCCACATCCACCACCACGTCCACCAACACCATGTCCACCACCACATCTACCACCACCACATCCACCACCATGTCCACCACCACGTTCAACACCATGTCCACCACCACCACATCCACCACGTCCACAGCCATGTCCACCACCACATCCACGAACAGCACATCCACCCCCACATCCACCACCACCACATCTACCATGTCCACCACCACTGCCATGTTCACCACCACATACACCACCATGTCCACCATGACCATGTCCACCACAATCATGTCCACCACCCCTAACACCACATCCACCACCATGTCCACCACCACCACCACGTCCAACACCACTACCATGTCCATCACAACCACATCCACCACTACCATGTCCACAACCATGTCCACCACAACCACATCCACCACCACCACATCCACCACCACGTCCACCACCACATCCTCAACCACCACAAGCAGCAAATCCACCGTTTCTGCCACCACCACATACACCACCCCCACGTCCACCACCACCACGTCCACCTCCACCATTTCCACCACCACCATGTCCACCACCACATCCACCACCACTATATCCATCACCACCACATCTACCACCACCATGTCCACCACCATATCCACCAGCATGTCCACCACCACCACTATGACCACCACCATGTCCACCACCATGTCCACCACCACCACCATGTCCACCACCACCATGTCTACCACCACAATGTCCACCACCACATCCACCATGTCCACCACTATTACTACGACCTCCACCATGTCCACCACCACCACATCCACAACCACCAAATCCACCATTTCTACCACCACCATGTCCACCTTCCCCACGTCCACCACCACGTCCACCAACCCCACATCCACCACCACGTCCACCACCACCACCATGTCCACCGCCACCACATCCACCACCACCACATTCACCATCATGTCCACCAACAGGTCCACCACGACCATGTCCACCACCACCACGTCCACCACTATTTCCACCACCACCACATCCACCACCGTCACCACGTCCACCACCAACACATCCACCACTTCATCCACCACCACCTCATCCACCACCACATCCACCAACACCACCATATCCACCACCACATCCACTACCATTACCATGTCCACCACCACCACCATTTCCACCACCACCACCACGTCCACCACTACCACATCCACCACCACCTCATCCACCACCACCCTATCCACCACCACTCCACATCCACCACCATGTCCGCCACCACATCCACCACCATGTCCACCACCACCACAACCACATCCACCACCACATACACCAGCACGTTCACCACCACCACATCATCCACCACCATGCCCACCACCAACACATCCACCACCATATCCACCACCACCACTTCCACTACCACCACCACATCCACCACCAGATCCACCACCACATCCACCACCACATCTACCACCACCATGTCCACCACCACCATGTCCACCACCACCACCATGTCCACCGCCACCACATCTACCACCACCACATTCACCATCATGTCTACCACCAGGTCCACCACGACCATGTCCACCACCACCACGTCCACCACTATGTCCACCACCACCATATCCACCACCATCACCACGTCCACCACCAACACATCTACTACTTCATCCACCACCACCTCATCCACCACCACATCCACCAACACCACCATATCCACCACCACATCCACTACCATTACCATGTCCACCACCACCATCATTTCCACCACCACCACGTCCACCACTACCACATCCACCACCACCTCATCCACCACCACCCTATCCAATCCACCACCACTCCACATCCACCACCATGTCCGCCACCACATCCACCACCATGTCCACCACCACCACAACCACATCCACCACCACGTACACCAGCACGTTTACCACCACCACATCATCCACCACCACGCCCACCACCAACACATCTACCACCATATCCACCACCACCACTTCCACTACCACCACCACCAGATCCACCACCACATCCACCACCACATCTACCACCACCATGTCCACCACCACCATGTCCACCACCACCACCATGTCCACCGCCACCACATCCACCACCACCACATTCACCATCATGTCCACCACCAGGTCCACCACGACCATGTCCACCACCACCACGTCCACCACTATGTCCACCACCACCACATCCACCACCATCACCACGTCCACCACCAACACATCTACTACTTCATCCACCACCACATCATCCACCACCATGCCCACCACCAACACATCTACCACCATATACACCACCACCACTTCCACTACCACCACCACATCCACCACCAGATCCACCACCACATCCACCACCACATCTACCACCACCATGTCCACCACCACCACCATGTCTACCACCACCACATCCACCACCACCACATTCACCATCATGTCCACCACCAGGTCCACCACGACCATGTCCACCACCACCACGTCCACCACCACCACATCCACCATCATCACCACGTCCACCACCAACACATCTACTACTTTGTCCACCACCACCTCATCCACCACCACATCCACCAACACCACCATATCCACCACCACATCCACTACCATTACCATGTCCACCACCACCACCATTTCCACCACCACCACCACGTCTACCACAACCACATCCACCACCACCACTTCCACCACCACCACATCCACCACCATATCCACCACCACCTCATTCACCACCTAGTCCACCACTACCACGTCCACCCCCACCACCACATCCACCACCACTACTACCAGATCCACATCACATCCACCACCATGTTCACCAGCACCACGTCTACCACCACCACATCCACCACCATATCCACCAACACCATATCCACCAACACCATATCCACCACCACCACCATGTCCACCACCAACACATCCACCACCACGTCCACTAACACCACCATTTCCACCACCACCACATCCACCACCACCATGTCCACCACCACCACATCCACCACCACATCCACCACCCTGCCCAACTCCACCACCACCTTCACGACCATGTTCACCACCATCACCACATCCACCACCATGCCCACCACTACCATATCTACTACCACATCCACCACCATGTCCACCACCACCATGTCCACCACAACATCCACCACCACCACATCCACCATCACCACTATGTCCACCACTACTACCATGTCCACTACCACCCCCACGTCCACTGCCACCACCACATCCACTATCACCACCACCACATCCACCACCACGTGTACCACCACCACATCCACCACTCTGCCCACCACCACGTCCACCACCAGCACAACATCCACCTCCACCACCACAGCATCCACCACCACCACCATGTCCACCACCACGGCCACCACCACCACGTCCACCACCACCACATCCACCACCACCACATCCACCACCATGTCCACCACCTTGTTCACCACCTTGTCTACCACCACAACCACCACGTCCACCACCCCCACATCCACCACCATCACATCCACCACCACCACCATGTCCACCACCACCACGTCCACCACCACCACCATGTCCACCACCAGATCCACCACCACCACATAAACCACCACCACCATGTCCACCACATCCACCACCACCATGTCCACCACCACCACATCCACCACCACCATGTCCACCACCACCACCACATCTACCGCCACCATGTCAACCACCACCACATCTACCACCACCATGTCCACCACCACCATGTCCACCACCACCACCACCATCCCCACCACCAGATCCACCTCCTCCACATCCACCATGTCCACCACCACCACATCCACCATATCCACCACCTCTACGTCCATCTCCACCACATCCACCACCACCATGTCCACCACCATGTCCACCACCACCACATTCACCACCACCACCATGTCCACCACATCCACTACCACGTACACCGCGATGTTCACTACCACCACCACATCTACCACCACCATGTCAACCCCACCATGTCCACAACCACCACATCAACCAAACCACCACCACATCCACCACTACCACATCCACCACCACGTCCACCAGCATGATGTCCACCACCACCTCGTCCACCACCACCATGTCTACCACCCCCACATCCACCACCACATTCACCACCACCATGTCCACCACCACTTCCACCACCATGTCCAGCACCACCACATCTACAGCAACCACCACATCCACCACCACCACCAAATCCACCACCACCATGTCCACCAACACCACATCCACTACCACATCCACCACCACCACATCCACCACCACATCCACCACCACCACATCCACGTCCATCACCACCATGTCCACCACCACGTGCATCACCACCACACCCACCACGACCATGTACACCACGTCCACCACCTCCATCACCACATCCACCATCACCTCTACCACCACCACTATGCCCAACACCACCACCACATTCACCACCAATACGACAACAGCCGACAGCACCACCACATCTACCACCACCACATCCACCACCATGTCCACCACCACCACATCCACCATCACCATGTCCACCACCACATCCACCAAGTTCACCACCATATCCAACACCATCTTGTCCACCACCACATCAATGTCCACCACCACCATGTCCACCACCACCACTATGTCCATCACCACCAGGTCCACATTCACCATCACGTCCCTCACCACCACCACATCCACATCCACCACCAGCACCACATCCACCACCCCGTCCACCACCACATCCACCACGTCAACCAACATGTCCACCACCATAACCACCACCACCATGTCCACCATCACCACCACATCCAACACCATCACATCTACCACCACCACATCCACCACCACCATGTCCACCACAACCACATCCACCATCACCACCACCACGTCCACCACATCCACCACCATGTCTACCACTTCCACCACCACCACACCATGTCCACCATGTCCACCACCACCACATCCACCACTACCACCACATCCACCACCACATCCACCACCACCAAGTCCACCACCAAGTCCTTCACCACCATGTCCACCACCACCACATCCACCACCACCACATCCACCACCACATCCACCACCACCACATACACGTTCATCACCACCATCTCCACCACCATGTCCACCACCACCACATCCACGTCCATCACCACCATGTCCACCACTACGTCCACCACCACCACCACGTGCATCGCCACCATACCCACCATGACCATGTCCACCACGAACACGTCCACCAACCCCACCACCACCACCATGTCCAACCCCACCACCACATCCACCAACACCACCACAACAGCCACCAGCACCACCACATCCACCATGTCCACCACCACCACATCCACCATCACCATGTCCACCACCACATTCACAACCACATCCACCACCACTAAGTTCACCACCACACCCAACACCATCATGTCCACCACCACAGCAATGTCCACCACTACCATGTCCACCACCACCATGTCCACCACCAACACCATGTCCACCACCACCAGGTTCACATCCACCATCACGTCCCTCACCATGACCACATCCACCAACATGTCCACCACCAAATCCACCAGCACCATGTCCACCATCACCACCACATCCACCACCACCACATCCACCACCACATCCACCACCACCACATTCACCATCACCACATTCACCACCACCATGTCCACCGCAACCACATCCACCATCACCACCACCACATCCACCACCATGTCCACCACCACCACGTCCACCACCACATCCACCACCACCACATCCACCACCACATCCACCACCACCACATCCACGTCCTTCACCACCATGTCCACCACCACATCCACCACCACCACGTGCATCGCCACCACACCCAGCACGACCATGTCCACCATGTCCACCACCTTCACCACCACATCCACCACCACCTCCACCACCACCACTATGCCCAACACCACCACCACATTCACCACCAACCCCACAACAGCCACCAGCACCACCACATCCACCACCACCACATCCACCATTATGTCCACCACCACCACATCCACCATCACCATGTCCACCATCACATCCACCACCACCAAGTTCACCACCATATCCAACACCATAATGTCCACCACCACAGCAATGTCCACCACCACCATGTCCACCACCACCACTATGTCCATCACCACCAGGTCAACATCCACCATCACGTCCCTCAACACCACCACATCCGGATCCACCACCAGCACCACATCCACCACCCCGTCCACCACGACATCCACCACGTCCACCAACATGTCCACCACCATAAACACCACCACCATGTCCACCATCACCACCACATCTACCACCACCACATCCACCACCACCACCACCACATCCACCACCACCATGTCCACCACAACCACATCCACCATCATCACCACCACGTCCACCACATCCACCACCATGTCTACCACTTCCACCACCACCACACCATGTCCACCATGTCCACCACCACCACATCCAGCACCACCAATTCCACCACCAAGTCCTCCACCACCATGTCCACCACCACCACATCCACCACCACCACATACACATCCATCACCACCATCTCCACCACCATGTCCACCACCACCACATCCACGTCCATCACCACCATGTCCACCACTACGTCCACCACCACCACGTCCACCACCACCACGTGCATCACCACCACACCCACCATGACCATGTCCACCACGAACACGTCCACCAACCCCACTGTTGGAATTGGGGGTCTCTGGTTGGCGCAAGTTTTCACTTGTGACAAGCAGGGACCCTCTCCTCCAAGTTAGGGCGGAGGATGACCCCTTAGAATTACCCTTGCTCACCCTCTAGGTGCATGGCGTGAGCAGCCAAGGATATTCTTCAGGTGTTATTAGTTAAGCATTTGTAGCAGCACACACAGTAAAAGGTACCAATCCCCCCACAAATGGACACCACGCAGGTATTATATCAAAATACTTCCTTTATGTAAAAAAAAATATATATATATGTATGAGACTTATCACAAGACAGTATAACAAAGGTTTTGGCCACAAGATCTTAAAAATAGGCAAGCGTTTCTTCTCAGTTACAGTTCAAAAATTGTTCTTTTGGTTGCAAGTTGCTTAAACAGAGGATGCACAATGTTCAGTCTTTCAACGGGTTAAATGCCTCTAAGACCGCTTCACCGTGCTTCAGGCACTGTTTTTAGGGGTAATGCACTGTCTGTTCAAGGCCTGGGCCCTCGGGAGCGCTCCTTCGCGCTCCGTACGATAATCTGCGCCGACCCTACCAACCCTCACGCATCTCGCGTGAGACACGTACACCGAGCCCTATCAATGCTCACGCATCTAGCGTGAGGCGCCGTACGCGACGTACAATGGGGGCCCAGGAGTACGAGGCGTACCAGCCTCAGGGAAGCCAGCGGACGGTGCGAACAGGGGCACAGCGTACTGAGAGGCGTACCAGCCTCAGGGGAGCCAGCGGACGTCGCGCACCGGGTCCCAGCGCACAGGCTATGCACCTCAGTTGGCAGCGTACAGCTCCAGGGATGCAAACGCACAGGTTGAGGCACAGTTCTTTGTAATGAAAACGTACAGTTCACCAGGCAGTGCGAGGCGTACTCAAATCTCAAGCACTACGGAACGCACTTTGTTTCCGATGCAGTGCGAGGCGTACATGGAGCGCACCACGGGGAAACAAGGCGTTGCGGGCCCCGAGCCCGGTGTGGACGAGACGTACCTTTAGACTGTCAATCTTGGTGAAGGCGGATGCGGGCACACAGTGGCTCCTCAGCGGAGGGCGGCACGGCGTCCGGGGCTCCCGAACTTCGATGGGTCTGTTCTCTGAGTCTGGTGCAGACGACAGGCGGGAGCGTGGGGGGTGGCCAGCGAGCCTCCAACGGCGGTGATGCGGCGATCTCCCTCAGCGGGGGGAGAGCGGCTCGACGGAGCGGGGCTCTCCCTCGGCGGGGACGAGGGGGACACAGTAGATCACGGCCTCGAGGAGGGGCTGGGGGCACCACGAAGGTTCCGGTAGCGAGCCTCCCAGGCGAGGTGACTCGGTGATTTCCCTCGGCGGGGGGAGAGCGGCTCGACGGAGCGGGGCTCTTCCTCGGCGGGGACGGGGAAACACGGTTGAGTCACGGCCTCAGGGAGGGGCTGGGGACACCAAAGGTCACAGCTCCGGCGGGGCAGAAGTCTTTGCAAACGAGCAGAGAGCAGGTTGAGCCAGATGGTCCTGTGGCTCAGGTCAGGGGGCAAGCTCAGTCAAGCCCTTGGAGAAAGTTTCAGCACAAATCAGCAAAGTCTTTTTATCAAGTCTTTTCCTCTCCTTCCTCAGCAAGGCAAGCAGCAGGCCAGTCCTTCCAGCGTCTTCTTCTCCTTCTATTCGGGCAGAGGTTCGTTGTGGGAAACAGGATTCTAATTTACAAGGAGCAGGGCTCCTACTTTTATACACAGTTTCTTTTGTTCTCACAGGCCAGGGGGGCCTTTGCATAACTGCTCTCAGCCTCTGAGCACTTGTTGGGGGTACTTCTGGCTTCTGCTTTCAGAGTGAGGGCAGGCACATCAGCCGCTCCCCAGGGGGGCGGAGCCAGCATTGTGTGGACAGGGGCAGCCAGGAGTACTTTGTTGACAGGCTTCGCCCTTCCTGGGCCAGGTGCAGGCTGAGTCATCAGTCGCTCCCCAGGGGGGCGGAGCCAGCATTGTGGTGGCAGAGCACAGCCTGATGTATAGTCCAGGGAAACTCCCACCTCCCACTAAGGTGTAATCCTCCCATTCACCACCTGTCATCCCCCAGCCCTGTCACTCACACAACCCAGACAGTCAGATACACATCCCAGCAGAGGCGGGCTGAAATGGTTAGGCAAGTAAAGGCTAACTTTCTAAAAGTAGCATTTGCAAACACAGGATATTAAAATAAACTTTACTAAAAGAAGTATTTTATTATTCTGAGTTCAGGCATACTAAACATTAATTTCTACCATGTTCCCTGAGCCTGCTGGGATTATAAAGTGTAATAATTCCAGCAGCCCATCTGGCCTAAAGGGAACAGGTAGCCTTACAATAGTGAAAAACGAATTTGGCAGTAATTCACTATTAGGACATGCCACACATATCAGAGCATGTCCTACCTTACACTTACAATGCACCCTGCCCTTGGGCCTACCATAGGGGTGACTAATATGAAGTTAAGGGAAGGTTTAGGGGCTGGCAAGTGTGCGCACTTGCCCAGCCAGCATGACAGTACCAGACTGCACGCAGGTTCTGCAATGGCAGACCCTAGACATATTTTAAAAGGCTGCTTCTGTGGGTGGCGCAACCAGCGCTGCAGGCCCACTAGCAGTATTGGTATTTACAAGCCCTGGCACTCCTGGTGCACTTTACTGGGGACTGACAGTAAATCCAATGAACCAATCATGGACATCAATCACATATACACGTTACAGTAGGGAGCACTTGCACTGCGGCACGGGTTGGCCGTGGCGCAGTGCCCTGAGCAGCGGACACCAGCAAAAACATCTGAGGCACAACAGCAAAAAGTGGAAGGGAAACTCACGCCAAGGTGCCAGGTCTAACACGTGTCCCCTCCAGCTGAAATGTGGGGGGAACTACCCTTCCCCAGGGAGTTCCTCATCACTAAGGTGGAAAAACCTGGACAGACCGTCAGCGTTGGCGTGATATATGCCAGGGCGATGTTCCACCGTGAAGTCCATACCCTGTAGGGAGATGGACCACCTCAACAGTTTTGGGTTCTCACCCCTCATCTGCATCAACCATCTGAGGGGCCTGTGGTCTGTCTGAACCCGGAAGTGAGACCCAAACAGGTAGGGTCTTAGCTTCTTCAGTGCCCAGACCACAGCAAATGCTTCTCGCTCTATTGCACTCCACCTACTTTCCCGTGGAAGTAGCCTCCTACTGATGAAGGCTACAGGTTGGTCCCAGCCCTCCTCAGTCATCTGTGAGAGAACGGCCCCTACACCATGCTCTGAAGCGTCTGTTTGCACTATGAATTCCTTGGAGAAATCAGGAGCCAGGAGCACGGACGCCGTGCACATGGCAGTCTTCAGGGTGTCAAAAGCCTTCTGACAGGTGTCAGTCTAAATCACATTCCTGGGCTGCGTCTTAGAAGTCAGCTCTGTCAAGGGGGTCACAATAGTGCCATAGCCCTTGACAAACCTCCTGTAGTACCCAGTGAGCCCCAGGAAGACTCTCACTGCAGTCTGGGTCTTGGGGGGTTCCCAAGCCAGGATGGTCTCAATTTTGGGTTGCAAGGGTGCCACCTTGCCACTCCCCACTTGGTGTCCCAAGTACACCACTGAACCCTGCCCAATCTGGCACTTGCTTGCCTTGATTGTGAGGCCTGCCTTGCGCAGGGCCGTCAACACTTCCCAGAGGTGCCGCAGGTGTTCTGGCCAGGTACCACTGAACACTGCGATGTCATCCAGGTAGGCGGCGCTGAACTCATCCAGCCCAGCCAACACCTGGTTGACCAACCTCTGAAAGGTGGCAGGGGCATTCTTCATTCCAAATGGCATAACCCGGAACTGGAAATGCCCATCTGGTGTAGAGAATGCGGACCTCTCCTTTGCCCCATCGGTCAAGGCGATCTGCCAGTACCCAGACGTTAAATCAAACGTGCTGAGGAACCGGGCAGCCCCTAGCCGATCAATGAGCTCATCAGCTCTGGGGATAGGGTGCGCGTCAGTCTTGGTGACTGAATTGAGTCCTCTGTAGTCCACACAGAACCGGAGTTCAGGTGTGGCTCCCGGCGCTGCAGCCTTTGGGACCAAGACCACGGGGCTGGACCAGGGACTGCTGGAGGACTCAACCACCCTAAGAGCAAGCATCTTGGAGACCTCCTCCTTGATGCAGGCCCTGACCCTGTCAGTCACTCTGTAAGCCTTATGCTTCACAGGTAAGCTGTCTCCTGTGTCCACATCATGGACGCACCAATCTGTGACACCAGGAACCAGGGAGAACAGATCTGGAAACTGCCCCAGCAATTGGTGGCAGTCTTCCTGTTGCTCAGGCGTCAGGGTGGGTGAGAGGTTAACTCCATCCACTGACCCATCTTTCTCAGAGGCTACTAAGAGGTCCGGTAGAGGCTCAGACTCCTCCTCCATTCCATCATCAGTTGCCAACAACATGCCCACTTTGGACCTTTGCAAGTGGGGCTTCAGGCGGTTAACATGTAGGACCCTCAAAGGGTTCCTGGGAGACTGCATGTCCACCAAGTAGGTTACCGGACTCTTGCGCTCCACAACCTAAAATGGACCTGTCCACTTATCCTGAAGTGCACAAGGCTCCACTGGGGCCAAGACCCACACCTGTTGTCCAGGCTGAAGCTCTACCAGAGTGGCATTCTGGTCGTACCACCGCTTCATTTCTTCCTGGCTGGCTTCCAGATTTGCCTCAGCAAGTTTTCTGAAGCGCCTGGTCTGATTTCTGAAGGCCAGCATGTAACTGTATACATTCTGGGGAGGTTTCCTGGGAGATTGCTCCCAGCCTTCCTTTACCAAACTCAGAGGTCCTCTCACTGGGTGACCATACAGCAGTTCAAAGGGGCTGAACCCTAGGGACTTCTGTGGCACCTCACGGTATGCAAAGAGCAGGCATGGCAAGAGGACGTCCCACTTACGCCTCATTGGACCTTCCAGACCCATGATCATGCCCTTCAGGGTTCGGTTGAATCTCTCAACCAACCCATTTCCTTGGGGATGGTAAGGGGTGGTGAACTTGTAGGTTACACCACACTCTTGCCAAAGGGACTTCATATATTTGGATATGAAGTTGGTCCCCCTGTCGCTCACCACCTCTAGAGGGAATCCCACTCGTGAGAAAATTCCCATCAGTGCACGTCCCACCACGGGGGCCGTCACTGTCCTCAGAGGGATGGCTTCAGGGTACCGGGTGGCATGGTCCACCAAGACCAGGATGAACCTGTTGCCCATGGCTGTCTTGGGGTCCAGAGGCCCAACAATGTCAATACCCACTCGTTGGAATGGAGTACTGACGACAGGGAATGGTTGGAGGGGAGCCTTGTTCTTCCTTCCGCACTTCCCACTTGCCTGGCAAGTCTGACAGGTCCTACAATGAGCATCTGAGCTCTTGTGCATTTGGGGCCAGTAGAAGTGGGTGACAAGCCTGTCATAGGTCTTGTCCATCCCCAAATGTCCTGCGAACGGCACATCATGAGCCAGTCCCAGTAGGAAGGCTCTGAACTTCTGGGGTACCACCAGCACACGGGCTGACCCAGGTTCAGCAGCCTTAGGCTCTGAATACAGGAGGTCATTCTCCCAGTACACATAATGTGTTTTGGCCTGAACACCATTGGCCTGGTCTGCAGCCTGCTGCCGCATACCCACGAGAGAAGGGCATTCTTTCTGCTCCCTGCAGAATTCCTCCCTGGAGGGGCCTCCTTCCTGCTGCCAATGGGTCAGCTCAGGCAGGTCCCCCAGTTCAGCAATCTGTCCCCCAGTAGGCTCCAGGGCATCCCCCTCAAGGTCTGCTTCCTCCTGGACCGTGGGAACAACAGGGGCCGGTTTCCCGCGCCCCCTGCGCCTTCTCTCTAAGGCCGGTTCCTGGGCCTCTCCTTTAGGCCCCAGGATCTCTTGATCACCCCTACTGGCTGCCATTGACCGGGTGGTCACGCACGCCCAGTCAGGCAGACCCACCATCTTCAGGTGAGTCGTCTTCTCCACCTTTTCCCAAGGGGAGTCCTCCAAGTCATTCCCTAGCAAACAGTCTACAGGCATGGTTTTCCTCACACAGACCTGCAGAGTACCAGAGCCCCCCCCCCCCCCACTCGAAGGGAACTTGAGCCATCGGACACTGACTCTCTGAATTGTCAGCGTTGACAACCCTACAGTAGGCATGGGGTACAACCTGCTCTTGAGACACCAGGTGCTGCCTCACTGCAGTCACACTGGCTCCTGTATCTCTAAGAGCCTCAGCTTTCCTACCATTGATGGTCACCACCTGCCCATATTTCTTAGTGTTAGAGGGCAGGTAGTTTGTAGGGACCATTTCACTGTCTCCTAATGAGACTAGGGTCATCTGAACAGGATCTCCACCCCCTGGGACCATCACTTCTTCTCCTAAGTGAACACTAGTCACTTGCCGGGGTGGAGCACCAGTGGGTGCTGCTTTACCAAACAGGCGACACTTGGGGTCACTGGCAATGTGCCCCGGGTCACCACATCTGAAACAATTGAAGGGCCCCTTTGGAACAGGTCTACCTGTCGGGGCCCCGTTCTGCTTCGGGGGTGGGGGAGGCTGAGAACCTTTCTGCTGGTTCCCTTGGGGATTACTTTGGGGGCCTTTAGGGAACCCTTTCTGTTTACCCCTGTCCCCCCCACTCTTCTGCTGGGGACCCTGCCCACCCTTGGCGGAGTCTCCCACTGGACCCTTGTGGACCCTGGTGCTGAGCCAGCGGTCCGCCTCCTCAGCAAGCTTCCTCAGGTTGGACAGCTTGCTATCTATCAGGTGCTGGCGTAGCTCAGGAAAACAGTTTTCAGACAAGTGCTCCCATGCAATTAAATCAAAGAGACTTTGAAAATCATTCACCTTATTACCCTTCACCCAACCATCCAGGGCTCTGCAAAAAAAAGTCACATATTCCACATATGTACTCCCAGGACGCTTCGCACACCCCCTGAACCTCTGTCTATACATTTCAGGGGTAAGCCCATACCTGGTCATTAAGGCCTTTTTCATGTGGGGATAGGAACTCTGTTCTTCAGTGGGCAAATCTAGCAGGGTGTCCCGCCCTTCGCTAAGGAACCTCCCCCACAACCCCACTCCCCAATCCTTGTCAGGGACCCGGTGGGAGGACATGGCTACCTCATATGCCCTAAACCACTGTCCTATGTCATCGCCCCTAAAGAACTCCTTAACTACATCTTTGGGGATGTACACCCTGGACTCTACCTGCACCGGCGTTGTGCTGCCACCAGAAGGAGTTGTTCCCAAACCTCTCAGCTCCAACTCCTTCACTCTTAGGTCATGGTCCAGCTGGCGTTGCTGTGCCTCCATGGCCAATCTTTGCTTGTCCATTTCCATTTTTTGCTTTTCCATTTCTAGTTGCCCAGCTAATTTTGCCATCTCCATTGCATGTGCCCTGTCTGCTGCCTTGTCTGCCAGCTCCTCTGGTGACAGGCCTCTGTTGGGCTCTACAGCGCCATCTGGTGGAATGATATCCACCGGAGTCTGTGGATCTCTTGACTCCTTCCAGGCTCTCAGCGCCTTCACGAGTTGGGCCTTGTTGTTCAATCCATGTTTGGAAATTCTGCACTTCCCGCAGAGTTCTTTCAGCCACTCGTTGGTTAAGCCCCTCAAGGCTTCCTCTCCCCAATCTATGTCATCTTCTCCAGAGAAGGTAGAGAGCGCTCTTCCAGCAGGGAGTGAGCCAGGCATGGCTTCAGTAATGGTAGATGTCTCACAAAATTAAAAACAAATGGAATCTGTGGCTGCGTTATAGGTCTGCTCTCTCTAAGTGGTGATCAGTAATTCACTGTATGTCAACTACAAATGCAAATTCGCAAATCCTCTCGCTGCTGCCAATGTTGGAATTGGGGGTCTCTGGTTGGCGCAAGTTTTCACTTGTGACAAGCAGGGACCCTCTCCTCCAAGTCAGGGCGAAGGATGACCCCTTAGAATTACCCTTGCTCACCCTCTAGGTGCGTGGCGTGAGCAGCCAAGGCTATTCTTCAGGCGTTATTAGTTAAGCATTTGTAGCAGCACACACAGTAAAAGGTACCAATCCCCCCACAAATGGACACCAGGCAGGTATTATATCAAAATACTTCCTTTATGTAAAACAAAATATATATATATATGTATGAGACTTCTCACAAGACCAGTATAACAAAGGTTTTGGCCACAAGATCTTAAAAATAGGCAAGCGTTTCTTCTCAGTTACAGTTCAAAAATTGTTCTTTTGGTTGCAAGTTGCTTAAACAGAGGATGCACAATGTTCAGTCTTTCAACGGGTTAAATGCCTCTAAGACCGCTTCACCGTGCTTCAGGCACTGTTTTTAGGGGTAATGCACTGTCTGTTCAAGGCCTGGGCCCTCGGGAGCGCTCCATTGCGCTCAGTACGATAATCTGCGCCGACCCTACCAACCCTCACGCATCTCGCGTGAGACACGTACACCGAGCCCTATCAATGCTCACGCATCTAGCGTGAGGCGCCGTACGCGACGTACAATGGGGGCCCAGGAGTACGAGGCGTACCAGCCTCGGGGAAGCCAGCGGACGGTGTGAACAGGGGCACAGCGTACTGAGAGGCGTACCAGCCTCAGGGGAGCCAGCGGACGTCGCGCACCGGGTCCCAGCGCACAGGCTATACACCTCAGTTGGCAGCGTACAGCTCCAGGGATGCAAACGCACAGGTTGAGGCACAGTTCTTTGTAATGAAAACGTACAGTTCACCAGGCAGTGCGAGGCGTACTCAAATCTCAAGCACTACGGAGCGCACTTTGTTTCCGATGCAGTGCGAGGCGTACATGGAGCGCACCACGGGGAAACAAGGCGTTGCGGGCCCCGGGCCCGGTGTGGACGAGACGTACCTTTAGACTGTCAATCTTGGTAAAGGTGGGTGCGGGCACACAGTGGCTCCGCAGCGGAGGGCGGCACGGCATCCGGGGCTCCCGAACTTCGATGGGTCTGTTCTCTGGGTCTGGTGCAGACGACAGGCGGGAGCGTGGGGGGTGGCCAGCGAGCCTCCAACGGCGGTGATGCGGCGATCTCCCTCAGCAGGGGGAGAGCGGCTCGACGGAGCGGGGCTCTCCCTCGGCGGGGACGAGGGGGACACAGTAGATCATGGCCTCGAGGAGGGGCTGGGGGCACCACGAAGGTTCCGGTAGCGAGCCTCCCAGGCGAGGTGACTCGGTGATTTCCCTCGGCGGGGGGAGAGCGGTTCAACGGAGCGGGGCTCTTCCTCGGCGGGGACGGGGAAACACGGTTGAGTCACGGCCTCAGGGAGGGGCTGGGGACACCAAAGGTCACAGCTCCGGCGGGGCAGAAGTGTTTGCAAACGAGCAGAGAGCAGGTTGAGCCAGATGGTCCTGTGGCTCAGGTCAGGGGGCAAGCTCAGTCAAGCCCTTGGAGAAAGTTTCAGCACAAATCAGCAAAGTCTTTTTATCAAGTCTTTTCCTCTCCTTCCTCAGCAAGGCAAGCAGCAGGCCAGTCCTTCCAGCGTCTTCTTCTCCTTTTATTCGGGCAGAGGTTCGTTGTGGGAAACAGGATTCTAATTTACAAGGAGCAGGGCTCCTACTTTTATACACAGTTTCTTTTGTTCTCACAGGCCAGGGGGGCCTTTGCATAACTGCTCTCAGCCTCTGAGCACTTGTTGGGGGTACTTCTGGCTTCTGCTTTCAGAGTGAGGGCAGGCACATCAGCCGCTCCCCAGGGGGGCGGAGCCAGCATTGTGTGGACAGGGGCAGCCAGGAGTACTTTGTTGACAGGCTTCGCCCTTCCTGGGCCAGGTGCAGGCTGAGTAATCTGTCGCTCCCCAGGGGGGCGGAGCCAGCATTGTGGTGGCAGAGCACAGCCTGATGCATAGTCCAGGGAAACTCCCACCTCCCACTAAGGTGTAATCCTCCCATTCACCACCTGTCATCCCCCAGCCCTGTCACTCACACAACCCAGACAGTCAGATACACATCCCAGCAGAGGCGGGCTGAAATGGTTGGGCAAGCAAAGGCTAACTTTCTAAAAGTAGCATTTGCAAACACAGGATATTAAAATAAACTTTACTAAAATAAGTATTTTATTATTCTGAGTTCAGGCATACTAAACATTAATGTCTACCATGTTCCCTGAGCCTGCTGGGATTATAGAGTGTAATAATTCCAGCAGCCCATCTGGCCTAAAGGGAACAGGTAGCCTTACAATTGTGAAAAACGAATTTGGCAGTAATTCACTATTAGGACATGCCACACATATCAGAGCATGTCCTACCTTACACTTACAATGCACCCTGCCCTTGGGCCTACCATAGGGGTGACTAATATGAAGTTAAGGGAAGGTTTAGGGGCTGGCAAGTGTGCGCACTTGCCCAGCCAGCATGACAGTACCAGACTGCACGCAGGTTCTGCAATGGCAGACCCTAGACATATTTTAAAAGGCTGCTTCTGTGGGTGGCGCAACCAGCGCTGCAGGCCCACTAGCAGTATTGGTATTTACAAGCCCTGGCACTCCTGGTGCACTTTACTGGGGACTGACAGTAAATCCAATGAACCAATCATGGACATCAATCACATATACACGTTACAGTAGGGAGCACTTGCACTGCGGCACGGGTTGGCTGTGGCGCAGTGCCATGAGCAGCGGACACCAGCAAAAACATCTGAGGCACAACAGCAAAAAGTGGAAGGGAAACTCACGCCAAGGTGCCAGGTCTAACACCCACCACCACATCCACCACCACCACTATGTCCAACACCACCACCACATCCACCAACACCACCACAACAGCCACCAGCACCACCACATCCACCATGTCCACCACCACCACATCCACCATCACCATGTCCACCACCACATTCACAACCACATCCACCACCACCAAGTTCACCACCACATCCAACACCATCATGTCCACCACCACAGCAATGTCCAACACTACCATGTCCACCACCATCATGTCCACCACCAACACCATGTCCACCACCACCAGGTCCACATCCACCATCACGTCCCTCACGACCACCACATCCACCAACATGTCCACCACCAAATCCACCACCACCATGTCCACCATCACCACCACATCCACCACCACCACATCCACCACCACCACCACCACATTCACCATCACCACATTCACCACCACCATGTCCACCGCAACCACATCCACCATCACCACCACCACATCCACCACCATGTCCACCACCACCATGTCCACCACCACCACCACAACATCCACCACCACATCAACCACTACCAAGTCCACCACCACATCCTCCAACACCATGTCCACCACCACCACATCCACCACCATGTCCACCACCACGTTCACCACCATGTCCACCACCACAACCAACACATCCACAACCCCCACGTCAACCACCAGCACATCCACCACCACGTCCACCACATCCACAACCATGTCCATCACCGCCATGTCCACCACCACCATTTCCACCACCACCATGTCCACCACCACCACTCCAACCACCACCACGTCGACCACTACCATGTCCACCACCACTGCCATGTCCACCACCACCACATCCACCACCACCACATCCACCACCATCATCACATCCACCACCAACACCATGTCCACCACCACCACATCTACCACCACCATGTCCACCACCACATCCACCGCCATGTCCACCACCACCACTTCGATGACCACCACGTCCACCACGTCCACCACCACTACGTCCACCACCATATCCACCACCACCACATCCACCACAAGGTCCACCACCACATCCACAACCACCATGTCCACCATCACCACATCCACTGCAACCACATCCACCACCGCCACATCTACCACCACCATCATGTCCATCACGAGGTCCACCACCACCATGTCTACCAGCACCACATCCACCACCACATCCACCACCACGTCTACCACCAACACATCCATCACCTCATCCACCACCACCACATCCACCACCACCCACATCCACCACCACCATGTCCACCACCACCCCTTCCACCACCATGTCACCATGTCCACCACAACCACCAAGTCCACCACCACCATGTCCATCACCAGGTCCACCACCACCATGTCCACCAGCACCACATCCACCACCAAATCCACCACCATGTCTACCACCAACACATCCATCATCTCATCCACCACCACCTCATCCACCTCCACCACATCCACAACCACCTCGTCCACCACCATGTCCACCACCACCACCACTGTGTCCACCACGTCCACAGCCACGCCCACCACCTCGTCCACCAACACCACGTCCACTACCACATCTACCACCACCACATCCACCACCATGACCACCATCACGTTCAACACCACGTCCACCACCACCACATCCACCATGTCCCCAGCCGTGTCCACCACCACATCCATGAACACCACATCCACCCCCACATCCACCACCACCACATCTACCATGTCCACCACCACCGCCATGCTCCCCCACCACATCCACCAACACCACCACGTCCACCATGACCATGTCCACCACAATCACGTCCACCACCCCTAACACCACATCCACCACCACGTCCACCACCATCACCACGTGCAACACCACCACCATATCCACCAACACCACCACATCCACCACCACCACATCCACCACCATGTCCACCACATCCACCACCACCATGTCCACCACCACATCCACCACCACATCCACCACCACCAAGTAAACCACCACATCCAACACCATCATGTCCACTGTCCAACACCACAGCAATGTCCACCATCACCATGTTCATCACCACCAGGTCCACGTCCACCATCACGTCCCTCACCACCACCACATCCACAATCAGCACCACATCCACCACCACCACCCCGTCCACCACCATGTCCACCACCACATCCACCAAATCCACCACCACCATGTCCACCAGCACCACATCAACCACCATGTCCACCACCATGTCCACCACAACCGTATCCACCACCACCACATCCACCACGTCTACCACCATGTCCACCACCACCACATCCACCACCACCACATCCACATCCACCACCACGTCCACAACCACTACGTCCACCACCACCAACACACCTACAACCACCAAGTCCACCACCACAGCAATTTCCACCACCACCATGTCCACCACCATATCTGCCACCACGTCCACCACCACATCCACCACCACGTCCATCACTACCACATCCACATCCACCTCCACATCCACCACCAAATCCACCACCACATCCACCACCATGTCCACCACCACCATGTCCAACAACCACCTCGTCTACCACCACCACCACATCCACCACCATCATGTCCACCATAACCATGGCCACCACCACCACACCTACCACCACCACCACATCCACCACCACCATGTCCACCACTACCATGTCCATCACAACCACATCCACCACTACCATGTCCACAACCATATCCACCACAACAACATCCACCACCACCACATCCACCACCATGTCCACCCCCACATACTCAACCACCACAAGCAGCAAATCCACCATTTCTGCCACCACCACGTCCACCACCATGTCCACCACCCCCACATCCACCACCACTACGTCCACCACCACCATGTCCACCACCACCACGTCCACCACCACATTCACCACCACCATGTCCACCACCACCACGTCTACCACCACCATGTCCACCACCATATCCACCACCATGTCCACCACCACCACTCTGACCACCACCATGTCCACCACCACGTCCACCACCACCATGTCTACCACCACAATCTCCACCACCACATCCACCATGTCCGCCGCTATCACTACGACCTCCACCATGTCCACCACCACCACATCTACAACCACCAAATCCACCATTTCTACCACCACCATGTCCACCTCCCCCGCATCCACCACCATGTCCACCAACCCCATGTCCACCACCACCATGTCCACCACCACCACCATGTCCACCGGCACCACATCCACCACCACCACATTCACCACCATGTCCACCACCAGGTCCACCACGACCATGTCCACCACCACCATGTCCACCACTATGTCCACCACCACGTCCACCACCACCACATCCACCACTTCATCCACCACCACCTCATCCACCACCACATCCACCAACACCACCATATCCACCACCACCACCACATCCACTACCATTACCATGTCCACCACCACCACCATTTCCACCACCACTACCACATCCACCACCACCTCACCCACCACCACCCTATCCACCACCACTCCACATCCACCACCATGTCCACCACCACATCCACCACCATGTCCACCACCACCACAACCACATCCACCATGCACACCAGCACGTTCACCACCACCACATCATCCACCACCACACCCACCACCAACACATCCACCACCATATCCACCATCACCACTTCCACTACCACCACCACATCCACCACCAGATCCACCACCATATCCACCACCACATCTACCACCACCATGTCCACCACCACCATGTCCACCACCACCACCATGTCCACCGCCACCACATCCACCACCACATTCACCCCATGTCCACCACCAGGTCCACCACGACCATGTCTACCACTACCACGTCCACCACTATGTCCACCACCACCACATCCACCACCATCACCATGTCCACCACCAACACATCTACCACTTCATCCACCACCACCTCATCCACCACCACATCCACCAACACCACCATTTCCACCACCACCACCACATCCACTACCATTACCATGTCTACCACCACTACCATTTCCACCACCACCACGTCTACCACAACCACATCTACCACCACCACTTCCACCACCACCACATCCACCACCATATCCACCGCCACCTCATCCATCACCAAGTTCACCACTACCACGTCCACCCCCACCACCACATCCACCACATCCACCACCACTACTACCAGATCCACCATCACATCCACCACCATGTTCACCAGCACCACGTCTACCACCACCACGTCCACCACCATATCCACCAACACCATATCCACCAACACCATGTGCACCACCACCACCATGTCTACCACCAACACATCCACCACCACCACCACGTCCACCAACACCACCATGTCCACCACATCCACCACTACCATGTCCTCCACCACCACATCCACCACCACCACATCCACCACCGTGCCCAACTCCACCACCACCACCACCTTCACGACCATGTCCACCACCATCACCACATCCACCACCATGCCCTCCATTACCACATCCACAACCACATCCACCACCATGTCCACCACCACCATGTCCACCACCACATCCACCACCAGCACCACATCCACCATCACCACTATGTCCACCACCACTACCATGTCCACTACCACCCCCACGTCCACTGCCACCACCACATCCACTATCACCGCCACCACATCCACCACCACGTGCACCACCACCACATCTACCACTCCGCCCACCACCACCACCACGTCCACCACCAGCACCATGTCCACCTCCACCACCACAGCATCCACCACCACCACCATATCCACCACTACGGCCACCACCACCACGTCCACCACCACCACATCCACCACCACCACCACATCCACCCCTATGTCCACCACCTTGTTCACCACCTTGTCTACCACCGCAACCACCACGTCCACCACCCCCACATCCACCACCACAACCATATCCACCACCTCTACGTCCATCTCCACCACATCCACCACCACCATGTCCACCACCATGTCCACCACCACCACATTCACCACCACCACATTCACCACCACCACCATATCCACCACATCCACCACCACCACGTACACCACGATGTTCACTACCATCACCACATCTACCACTACGTCCACTACCACTACCACCACATCCACCACTCCATCCACTACCACGTCAACCACCACTACGTCCATCACCACTAGGTCCACCACCAGCACCACATCCACCACCACCACCACGTCCACCACCACCACGTCCGCCACAACCACATCTACCACCACCATGTCCACCACCACCATGTCCACCACCACCATGTCCACCACCTTGTTCACCACCACATCCACCACCGCAACCATCATGTCCACCACCCCCAAATCCACCACCACCACGTCCACCACCACCACATCCACCACCACCATGTCCACCACCACCATGTCCACCACCACATCCACCACCACCTCATCCACCACCACCACCATGTCCACCAAGTCCACCACCACCTTGTCCACCATCACCATGTCCACCCCCTCCACCACCATCACATCCACCACCATGTCCACCACCTTGTTCACCACCACAACCACCACATCCACCACCCCCACATCCACTACCACCACCACATCCACCACCACCACCATGTCCACCACCACCACGTCTGACACCACCATGTCCACCATCACCACGTCCACCACCACATCCACCACCACCACCACACCCTCCAGCACATCCAGCACATCCACCACCACAACCACATCCACCATAACATCCACCACCACCACATCCACCACCAGGTCCACCACGTCTACCACCACCATATCCACTGCCACCAAGTCCGCCACATCCACCAAAACCACATCCACCACTACCACCACATCTACCACCAAAACATCTACCACCACCACGTTCACCACCACCACATCCACCACCATGTCCAGCAACACGTCCACCACCACCATGTCCACCACCACGTCCACCACCACATCAACCACCACGTCCACCACTGCCACATCCACCACCACGTCCACCACCATGTCTACCACCACCACATCCACCACCATATCCTCCACGTCCACCACCACCACCACCACCACATCCACCACCACGTCCACCACCACTTCCACTACCACATCCACCACCACCATGTCCACTACCATGTCCACCACCACTACCACCACGTCCGCCACCACCATGTTCACCACCACCATCATGTCCACCACCACCATGTCATCCACCACCACCACCAGGTTGACCAAGTCCACCACCACCTTGTCCACCACCACCATTTCCACCACCACCACCACATCCACTACCATGTCCACCACCACATCCACATCCATCACATCCACCACCATGTCCACCTCCTTGTTCACCACCATAACCACCACATCCAGCACCCCCACATCCACCACCACCACCACATCCACCACCACCACCATGTCCACCACGTCTGACACCATCATGTCCACCACCACCACCAAGTCCACCACCAACACATCCACCACCACCATGTCCACCACCACTACCAAGTCCACCACCAACACATCCACCACCACCATGTCCACCACCACCACCTCATCCACCACCACGTCCACCACATCCACAACCATGTCCATCACCGCCATGTCCACCACCACCATTTCCACCACCACCATGTCCACCACCACCACTCCAACCACCACCACGTTGACCACTACCATGTCCACCACCACTGCCATGTCCACCACCACCACATCCACCACCACCACATCCACCACCATCATCACATCCACCACCAACACCATGTTCACCACCACCACATCTACCACCACCATGTCCACCACCACATCCACCGCCATGTCCACCACCACCACTTCGATGACCACCATGTCCACCACGTCCACCACCACTACGTCCACCACCATATCCACCACCACCACATCCACCACAAGGTCCACCACCACATCCACAACCACCATGTCCACCATCACCACATCCACTGCAACCACATCCACCACCGCCACATCTACCACCACCATCATGTCCATCACGAGGTCCACCACCACCATGTCCACCAGCACCACATCCACCACCACATCCACCACCACGTCTACCACCAACACATCCATCACCTCATCCACCACCACCACATCCACCACCACCCACATCCACCACCACCATGTCCACCACCACCCCTTCCACCACCATGTCACCATGTCCACCACAACCACCACCACCACCACATCTACCACCACCACCATGTCCACCACGTCTGACACCACCATGTCCACCACCACCGTCACATCCACCACCACCACCACACCCTCCAGCACATCCACCACATCCACCAGCACCACCACATCCATCACCACATCCACCACAACATCCACCACCACCACATCCACCACCAGGTCCACCACGTCCACCACCCCCATATCCACTGCCACCAAGTCCACCACTTCCACCAAAACCACATCCACCACCACATCTACCACCAACAGGTCCGATACCACCATGTCTACCACCACCACGTCCACAACCACCATGTCCACATCTACCACGTCCACCATCACATCCACCACCATGTCCACCACCTCCATGTCCACCACCACCATGTCCACCACCACGTCCACCACCACATCAACCACCATGTCCACCACCAATACCACATCCACCACCACCACATCCACCACCATATCCACCACCACCGCATCCACCACCACATCCACCACCACGTCTACCACCACCACCACTTCCACTACCACATCCACCACCACCATGTCCAGCACCATGTCCACCATCACCACGTCCACCACCACATCCACCACCACCACCACACCCTCCAGCACATCCAGCACATCCACCACCACAACCACATCCACCATAACATCCACCACCACCACATCCACTACCAGGTCCACCACGTCTACCACCACCATATCCACTGCCACCAAGTCCGCCACATCCACCAAAACCACATCCACCACCACCACCACATCTACCACCAAAACATCCACCACCACCACGTCCACCACCACCACATCCACCACCACCACCATGTCCACCAACACGTCCACCACCACCACGTCCACCACCACATCAACCACCACGTCCACCACTGCCACATCCACCACCATGTCCACCACCATGTCTACCACCACCACATCCACCACCATATCCACCACGTCCACCACCACCACCACATCCACCACCACGTCCACCACCACTTCCACTACCACATCCACCATGTCCACCACCACTACCACCACGTCCGCCACCACCATGTCCACCACCACCACCATGTCCACCACCACCATCTCATCCACCACCACCACCAGGTTGACCAAGTCCACCACCACCTTGTCCACCACCACCATGTCCACCACCACCACCACATCCACTACCATGTCCACCACCACCACATCCACATCCATCACATCCACCACCATGTCCACCTCCTTGTTCACCACCATAACCACCACATCCAGCACCCCCACATCCACCACCACCACTTCCACCACCACCACCACATCCACCACCACCACCATGTCCACCACGTCTGACACCATCATGTCCACCACCACCACCAAGTCCACCACCAACACATCCACCACCACCATGTCCACCACCACTACCAAGTCCACCACCAACACATCCACCACCACCATGTCCACCACCACCACCACCACCTCATCCACCACCACCACCAGGTTGACCAAGTCCACCACCACCTTGTCCACCACCACCATGTCCACCAGCACCACCACATCCACTACCATGTCCACCATGTCCACCACCACCACATCCACATCATCCACCACCATGTCCACCTCCTGGTTCACCACCATAACCACCACCCCCACCACCCCCACATCCACCACCACCACATCTACCACCACCACCACCATGTCCACCATGTCTGAGACCACCATGTCCACCACCACCATCACATCCACCACCACCACCACACCCTCCAGCCCATCCACCACATCCACCAGCACCACCACATCCATCACCACATCCACCACAACATCCACCACCACCACATCCACCACCAGGTCCACCACGTCCACCACTCCCATATCCACTGCCACCAAGTCCACCACATCCACCAATACCACATCCACCAAAACCACATCCACCACCACATCTACCACCAACAGGTCCACTACCACCATGTCTACCACCACCACGTCCACAACCACCATGTCCACATCTACCACGTCCACCATCACATCCACCACCATGTCCACCACCCCCATGTCCACCACCACCATGTCCACCACCACGTCCACCACCACATCAACCACCATGTCCACCACCAATACCACATCCACCACCCCCACATCCACCACCATATCCACCACCACCGCATCCACCACCACATCCACCACCACATCTACCACCACCACCACTTCCACTACCACATCCACCACCACCATGTCCAGCACCATGTCCACCACCACCACGTCCACCACCACCATGTCCAACACCACCACCATGTCCACCACCACTATGTCTACCACCACCACATCCACCACCACCTCATCCACCACCATGTACACCAATTGCACCATCACCTTGTCCACCACCACCATTTCTACCACCACCATGTCCACCACCACCATCACATCCACCACCATGTCCACCACCATCACCTCTACCACCATCACATCCACTACCATGTCCACCACCTTGTTCAACACCATAACCACCATGTCCACCACCACCATGTCCACCACCACCACATCCACCACCACCTCATCCACCACCACTTCCACTACCACATCCTCCACCACCATGTCCACCACCACCATCACGTCCACCACCACCACGTCCACCACCACCACATCCACCATCACCACATCCACCACCATGTCCACCACCATGTCCACAACCACCACATCAACCACCATGTCCACCACCAATACCACATCCACCACCACCACATCCACCACCATATCCACCACCACCACATCCACCACCACCACATCCACCACCATATCCACCACCACCACCACATACACCACCACCACATCCACCACCACGTCTACCACCACCAGCACTTCCACTACCACATCCACCACCACCATGTTCAGCACCATGTCCACCACATCCACCACCACCATGTCCAACACCACCACCATGTCCACCACCATGTCCACCACCACCACATCCACCACCACCTCATCCACCATGTTAGAATTGGGGGTCTCTGGTTGGCGCAAGTATGCACTTGTGACAAGCAGGGACCCTCTCCTCTAAGTCAGGGCGAAGGATGACCCCTTAGAATTACCCTTGCTCACCCTCTAGGTGCGTGGCGTGAGCAGCCAAGGCTATTCTTCAGGCGTTAGTTAGTTAAGCATTTGTAATCTCACACACAGTAAAATATACCAATCCCCCCACAAATTGACACCAGGCTGTGAATATATAAAAATACGCTTCTTTATGTAAAAAATTATATATCTCTCAGATCAGACTCATCACAAGATCAAATAACGTCTTTGGATGCCAACAGGTTGAAAATAGGCAAGCTTTCTTTTAGTTGCTGTTCAAATCTACTCTTAGTCCTTTAAAAATGGCTTTTCTTTTTCAGGCTACCTTCCAGAACAGTTCTCTTAGTTCCTGGGGGGTCCTTTGTTCACACTGCTCCCCTCTATCTCCCTTCAGCCTGCCCAGGGGCTCCTCGATGCCTTCAGTCCGTTCCGGGCCGAGATCCGGGCCCGACCGCCCAAAGCTCACGCTTCCCGCGTGGGGCGCGTTCGGCCCAGCCGGGTCTAGTAGAGCGCGCGGCCCCCACTGGTCTGCGGGACTCACCCGGGGGGTAGCGCCGACCTCAGAGCGGCCCAAGGGGGGAAAAGGCAAAAGAACCAGGAGCAGCCCCCGTCACTCTGGCCGGGGCGCGGAGTGCAGCCTGCGGCTTCCCCTTCCCGTCTCTCGTCAAATTCCGACGGAAGGGGCTGGAGCACTCTCGCAGAGCGGAGCGGCGCTGCAGGCAGGCACACAGAGCGGTGCGAGTCAGCTGGCGAGGGCGGCTCGCACCACAGCTGATTCTCAAACCCAGTCACTCGTAGGCAGGGCGGCTGGTGTCAACAAAAGGGGAAAACAAACGTTGCGGGCCCCGAGCCCGATGAAGGTCTCAGTGGCAACTTTTTCTCCGCCGGCAGATGCGAGGTGCCTAGCGGCTCTCTGGCAGAGCGAGGCTGGCACCCGAGGCGTCCGGACAGCGGAGATCTGTCCTCTGGGTCTGGGAACGTCCGGTGGGGATTTCTGGCGGGAGCGTGGGGGCACAACAGCGAGCCTCCGTGGGCGGTGGGTTCAGTGGTTTCCCTCGGCGGAGGGGGAGCGGCTCAGCAGAGCGGGACTCTCCCTCGGCAGGGATGGGGAAACCTGGCGATCACGGCCTCTAGGAGGGGCTGGGGGGCACCACGACAGCGAGCCCTCCAAGGTGGGGTGACACAGCGATCTCCTCAGCGGGGAGACACGGTCGGTCACGGCCTCAGGCAGGGGCTGGGGGGACCAGGGTCACAGCTCCGGCAGTTGTAGAAATCCTTGATAATACCGGCAGACGAGCAGAGGGCAGGTTGAGCCAGATGGTCCTGTGGCTCAGGTCAGGGGGCAAGCTCAGTCAAGCCCTTGGAGAATGTTTAAGCACAAAGCAGCAAAGTCTTTTCTCATCAAGTCTTTTCCTCTCCTTTCTCAGCAAGGCAAGCAGCAGGCCAGTCCTCCCAGCGTCTCTTCTCCTTCTAGGCGGGCAGAGGTCCTTCGTGGTAAAACAGGATTCTCATTTACAAGGAGCAGGGCTCCTACTTTTATACCCAGTTTCTTTTGTTCTTACAGGCCAGGGGGGCCTTTGCATAACTGCTCCCAGCCTCTGAGCACTTGTGGTGGGTACTTCTGGCTTCTGCATTCAGTGTGAGGACAGGCACATCAGCCGCTCCCCAGGGGGGCGGAGCCAGCATTGTGTGGACAGGGGCAGCCAGGAGCACTTTGTTGACAAGCTTCGGTCCTTCCTGGGCCAGGTGCAGGCTGAGTCATCAGTCGCTCCCCGGGGGGCGGAGCCAGCATTGTGGTGGCAGAGCACAGCCTGATGCATAGCTCAGGGAAACTCCCACCTCCCACTAAGGTGTCATCCTGCCATTCACCACCTGTCACCTCCCAGCCCTGTCACTCACACAACTCAGACAGTCAGATACACACAAAAGCAGAGGCGGGCTGAAATGGTTTAGGCAAGCAAATGCTAGCTTTCTAAAAGTAGCACTTGCAAACACAGGATATTAAAATAAACTTTACTAAAATAAGTATTTTATTATTCTGAGTTCAGGCATACTAAACATTAATTTCTACCAGGTTCCCTGAGCCTGCTGGGATTATAGAGTGTAATAATTCCAGCAGCCCATCTGGCCTAAAGGGAACAGGTAGCCTTACAATAGTGAAAAACGAATTTGGCAGTAATTCACTATTAGGACATGCTACACACATCAGCGCATGTCCTACCTTACACTTACAATGCACCCTGCCCTCAGGCCTACCATAGGGGTGACTAATATGAAGTTAAGGGAAGGTTTAGAGGCTGGCAAGTGTGTGCACTTGCCCAGCCAGCATGACAGTACCAGACTGCATGCAGGTTCTGCAATGGCAGACCCTAGACACATTTTAAGGCTGCTTCTGTGGGTGGCGCAATCAGCGCTGCAGGCCCACTAGCAGTATTGGCATATACAAGCCCTGGCACTCCTAGTGCACTTTACTAGGGACTGACAGTAAATCCAATGAACCAATCATGGACATCAATCACAGATATACTTTACTGTAGGGAGCACTTGCACTGCGGCACGGGTTGGCCGTGGCGCAGTGCCCTGAGTAGCGGACACCAGCAAAAACATCTGAGGCACAACAGCAAAAAGTGGAAGGGAAACTCACGCCAAGGTGCCAGGTCTAACACGTGTCCCCTCCAGCTGAAATGTGGGGGGAACTACCCTTCCCCAGGGAGTTCCCCATCACTAAGGCGGAAAAACCTGGACAGACCGTCAGCGTTGGCGTGATCTGTGCCAGGGCGATGTTCCACCGTGAAGTCCATACCCTGTAGGGAGATGGACCACCTCAACAGTTTTGGGTTCTCACCCCTCATTTGCATCAACCATCTGAGGGGCCTGTGGTCTGTCTGAACCCGGAAGTGAGACCCAAACAAGTAGGGTCTTAGCTTCTTCAGTGCCCAGACCACAGCAAATGCTTCTCGCTCTATTGCACTCCACCTACTTTCCCGTGGAAGTAACCTCCTACTGATGAAGGCTACAGGTTGGTCCCAGCCCTCCTCAGTCATCTGTGAGAGAACAGTCCCTACACCATGCTCTGAAGCGTCTGTTTGCACTATGAATTCCTTGGAGAAATCAGGAGCCAGGAGCACGGGCGCCGTGCACATGGCAGTCTTCAGGGTGTCAAAAGCCTTCTGACAGGTGTCAGTCCAAATCACATTCCTGGGCTGCTTCTTAGAAGTCAGCTCTGTCAAGGGGGTCACAATAGTGCCATAGCCCTTGACAAACCTCCTGTAGTACCCAGTGAGCCCCAGGAAGGCTCTCACTGCAGTCTGGGTCTTGGGGGGTTCCCAAGCCAGGATGGTCTCAATTTTGGGTTGCAAGGGTGCCACCTTGCCACTCCCCACTTGGTGTCCCAAGTACACCACTGAACCCTGCCCAATCTGGCACTTGCTTGCCCTGATGGTGAGGCCTGCCTTACGCAGGGCCGTCAACACTTCCCAGAGGTGTCGCAGGTGTTCTGGCCAGGTACCACTGAACACTGCGATGTCATCCAGGTAGGCGGCACTGAACTCATCCAGCCCAGCCAACACCTGGTTGACCAACCTCTGAAAGGTGGCAGGGGCATTCTTCATTCCAAATGGCATCACCCTGAACTGGAAATGCCCATCTGGTGTAGAGAATGCGGACCTCTCCTTTGCCCCATCGGTCAAGGCGATCTGCCAGTACCCAGACGTTAAATCAAGCGTGCTGAGGAACCGGGCAGCCCCTAGCCGATCAATGAGCTCATCAGCTCTGGGGATAGGGTGCGCGTCAGTCTTGGTGACTGAATTGAGTCCTCTGTAGTCCACACAGAACCGAAGTTCAGGTGTGGCTCCCGGCGCAGCAGCCTTTGGGACCAAGACCACGGGGCTGGACCAAGGACTGCTGGAGGACTCAATCACCCTAAGAGCAAGCATCTTGGAGACCTCCTCCTTGATGCAGGCCCTGACCCTGTCAGTCACTCTGTAAGCCTTATGCTTCACAGGTAAGCTGTCTCCTGTGTCCACATCATGGACGCACCAATCTGTGACACCAGGAACCAGGGAGAACAGATCTGGGAACTGCCCCAGCAATTGGCGGCAGTCATCCTGTTGTTCAGGCGTCAGGGTGGGTGAGAGGTTAACTCCATCCACTGACCCATCTTTCTCAGAGGCCACTAAGAGGTCCGGTAGAGGCTCAGACTCCTCCTCCATTCCATCATCAGTGGCCAACAACATGCCCACTTCGGACCTTCGCAAGTGGGGCTTCAGGCGGTTAACATGTAGGACCCTCAAAGGGTTCCTGGGAGACTGCATGTCCACCAAGTAGGTTACCGGACTCTTGCGCTCCACCACCTTAAATGGACCTGTCCACTTATCCTGAAGTGCACAAGGCTCCACTGGGGCCAAGACCCATACCTCTTGTCCAGGCTGAAGCTCTACCAGAGTGGCATTCTGGTCGTACCACCGCTTCATTTCTTCTTGGCTGGCTTCCAGATTTGCCTCAGCAAGTTGTCTGAAGCGCCTGGTCTGGTTTCTGAAGGCCAGCATGTAACTGTATACATTCTGGGGAGGTTTCCTGGGAGATTGCTCCCAGCCTTCCTTTACCAAACTCAGAGGTCCTCTCACGGGGTGGCCATACAGTAGTTCAAAGGGGCTGAACCCTAGGGACTTCTGTGGCACCTCCCGGTATGCAAAGAGCAGGCATGGCAAGAGGACGTCCCACTTACGCCTCATTGGGCCTTCCAGGCCCATGATCATGCCCTTCAGGGTTCGGTTGAATCTCTCAACCAACCCATTTCCTTGTGGATGGTAAGGGGCGGTGAACTTGTAGGTTACACCACACTCTTGCCAAAGGGACTTCATATATTTGGATATGAAGTTGGTCCCCCTGTCGCTCACCACCTCTAGAGGGAATCCCACTCGTGAGAAAATTCCCATCAGTGCACGTCCCACCACGGGGCCATCACTGTCCTTAGAGGGATGGCTTCAGGGTACCGGATGGCATGGTCCACCAAGACCAGGATGAACCTGTTGCCCATGGCTGTCTTGGGGTCCAGAGGCCCAACAATGTCAATACCCACTCGTTGGAATGGAGTACTGACCACAGGGAATGGTTGGAGGGGAGCCTTGTTCTTCCCTCCGCACTTCCCACTTGCCTGGCAAGTTTGACAGGTCCTACAATGAGCATCTGAGCTCTTGTGCATTTGGGGCCAGTAAAAGTGGGTGGCAAGCCTGTCATAGGTCTTGTCCATCCCCAAATGTCCTGCTAACGGCACATCATGAGCCAGTCCCAGTAGGAAGGCTCTGAACTTCTGGGGTACCACCAGCACACGGGCTGACCCAGGTTCAGCAGCCTTAGGCTCTGAATACAGGAGGTCATTCTCCCAGTACACATAATGTGTCTTGGCCTGAACACCATTGGCCTGGTCTGCAGCCTGCTGCCGCATACCCGCGAGAGAAGGGCATTCTTTCTGCTCCCTGCAGAATTCCTCCCTGGAGGGGCCTCCTTCTTGCTGCCAATGGGTCAGCTCAGGCAGGTCCCCCAGTTCAGCAATTTGTTCCCCAGTAGGCTCCAAGGCATCCCCCTCAAGGTCTGCTTCCTCCTGGACCGTGGGAACAACAGGGGCCGGTTTCCCGCGCCCCCTGCGCCTTCTCTCTAAGGCCGGTTCCCGGGCCTCTCCTTCAGGCCCCAGGACCTATTGATCACCCCTACTGGCTGCCATTGACCGGGTGGTCACGCACGCCCAGTCAGGCAGACCCACCATCTTCAGGTGAGTCGTCTTCTCCACCTTTTCCCAAGGGGAGTCCTCCAAGTCATTCCCTAGCAAATGGTCTACAGGCATGGCTTGTCTCACACAGACCTGCAGAGTACCAGAGACCCCCCCCCACTCGAAGGGAACTTGAGCCATCGGACACTGACTCTCTGAATTATCAGCATTGATAACCCTACAGTAGGCATGGGGTACAACCTGCTCTTGAGACACCAGGTGATGCCTCACTGCAGTCACACTGGCTCCTGTGTCTCTAAGAGCCTCAGCTTTCTTACCATTGATGGTCACCACCTGCCCATATTTCTTAGTGTTGTTGGGCAGGTAGTTTGTAGGGACCATCTGTTAGAATTGGGGGTCTCTGGTTGGCGCAAGTATGCACTTGTGACAAGCAGGGACCCTCTCCTCTAAGTCAGGGCGAAGGATGACCCCTTAGAATTACCCTTGCTCACCCTCTAGGTGCGTGGCGTGAGCAGCCAAGGCTAATCTTCAGGCGTTAGTTAGTTAAGCATTTCTAATCACACACACAGTAAAATATACCAATCCCCCCACAAATGGACACCAGGCTGTAAATATATAAAAATACGCTTCTTTATGTAAAAATATATATATGTAACTCAACAGACTTATCACAAGACCAAATAACGTTTTTGTTGCACCACAGGTTGTAAATAGGCAAAGGCTCTTAGTTGTAGCTTTCAATGGTTGTTTGTTTGTTCCACGAAAATAATTCAATTGGTTTCCTTCAGAAAAATAGTTCTGTAAGTGTTCTCTCCGTGTTATCCCCTTTCAAAGGAGAGTCTCTCTCTGTCCTGGGGCTTTGGGACCCTCCCCGGGCCTGGAGCGCCTCTCCTGCCTTCAAGGGTGAAACTGACACAGCCCCTACCAACTCTCACGCATCTCGCGGTATGCTTGGAATGGATACCAGAGAGGGCCTCGAAGAAACCCTGGGCCTTTTCCAGAGGTGGGGGCTGAGCTCAGAGCAGAGCAGCAAGCAGGCGATGAGAGGAGCCCCGGACCTTTTCCAGAGGTGGGGGCTCTCAGCTGCAGTGAGGAGCAGGGAGGGGTGAGAGGAGCCTCTGGGGCCAAGGCACCTTCAGGAATGCTTTCTTTCAGGAATTGTCAGTGCAGAGGGGTCCCTTCTGACAGCGGAGGATCTCCGGGAGGCAAGGCACCCTTCACAGTGCAGGGTGCGGCCTCTCCTGGGGGGCAGAGCAAGGCAGGGCAGCCGGGTGCAATCAGATGCACGGGGTCCAGGCTGCTCAAGTCCCCGGGATTCCGGCGGGAGGGGCTGAAGTCTCCTCAAGGGCTCCGTGAAGCAGGCAGGGGTAGAGGAGCAGCCGGCCTTAGCCCTGGGGCAGAGAGCGACTCCGGGTGGAGCGAGGCTCTCAAGGGCAAGAGGGCAGGCTGGCTCCCGAGTACCACGGCCCTAGGAGGGGGCGAGAGGGGGCAGACTTCACCTCCGGCGGGAGGAAATACTCGGCCTCAGGCAGGGGACGAGCCAAAGCACAGGAGAACCCACTGGTCCTGGGGTTCAGTTCAGGGGGCAAGCTCAATCAAGCCCTTGGAGAAAAGTTTCAAGCACAAATCAGCAAAGTCTTTTAGCAAAGTCTTCTCCTCTCCTTCCTCAGCAAGGCAAGCAGCAGGCCAGTCCTTCCAGCGTCTTCTTCTCCTTCTATTCGGGCAGAGGTTCTTTGTGGTAAAACAGGATTCTGATTTACAAGGAGCAGGGCTCCTACTTTTATACACAGTTTCTTTTGTTCTCACTGGCCAGGGGGGCCTCTGCATAACTGCTCTCAGCTCCTGAGCACTTGTGGTGGGTACTTCTGCTTCTGCATTCAGGGTGAGGGCAGGCACATCAGCCGCTCCCCAGGGGGGCGGAGCCAGCATTGTGTGGACAGGGGCTGCCAGGAGCACTTTGTTGACGAGCTTCGGTACTTCCTGGGCCAGGTGCAGGCTGAGTCATCAGTCGCTCCCCAGGGGGGCGGAGCCAGCATTGTGGTGGCAGAGCACAGGCTGATGCAGAGCCCAGGGAAACTCCCACCTCCCACTAAGGTGTAATCTTCCCATTCACCACCTGTCATTCCCCCCGCCCTGTCACTCACACAACTCAGACAGTCAGATACACACAAAAGCAGAGGCGGGCTGAAATAGTTAGACAAGCAAATGCTAGCTTTCTAAAAGTAGCATTTGCAAACACAGGATATTAAAATAAACTTTACTAAAAGAAGTATTTTATTATTCTGAGTTCAGGCATACTAAACATTAATTTCTACCAGGTTCCCTGAGCCTGCTGGGATTATAGAGTGTAATAATTCCAGCAGCCCATCTGGCCTAGAAGGGAACTGGTAGCCTTACAATAGTGAAAAACGAATTTGGCAGTAATTCACTATTAGAACATGCCACACACATCAGGGCATGTTCTACCTTATACTTACAATGCACCCTGCCCTCAGGCCTACCATAGGGGTGACTAGTATGAAGTTAAGGGAAGGTTTAGGGGCTGGCAAGTGTGTGCACTTGCCCAGCCAGCATGACAGTACCAGACTGCACGCAGGTTCTGCAATGGCAGACCCTAGACACATTTTAAGGCTGCTTCTGAGGGTGGCGCAATCAGCGCTGCAGGCCCACTAGCAGTATTGGCATTCACAAGCCCTGGCACTCCTGGTGCACTTTACTAGGGACTGACAGTAAATCCAATGAACCAATCATGGACATCAATCACATGTATACTTTTCACAGGGAGAGCATATGCACTTTAGCACTGGTCAGCAGTGGTAAAAGTGCCCAGAGTCATTAAACCAACAAAAACAGGTCAGAGAGAGTATTGGAGGAAGGCAAAAAGTTTAGGGATGACCCTGCCAAGAGGCCCAGGTCCAACACAACCCCCTTCCAGCCAAAACGCAGGGTAGACCAATCACCACCGTGATGGGCTTCCCTGCTTTGGGCGATAGAACCTGGACCTGGCCCGCAACAGCAGGGGCACATTCCAGTTCTACGCCAATCTGAACCTATTTCAAATCCTCTGTCCATACTCTCAGGGTCCACCAAGCCAATCCCTGGGGCACCCTTTTCTTCCTCTGTGGACACCACCTGTGCAGCCTCTAACCTTAACTGGCTCACAGGTGTGTCCCAACAGGCAGTCATCAAATCACAGTGGCCACTGACGGTAGTCAGGGCTGAGACCCAGGCCTCATGCCTCTCAGGGCTCTCAAACCTCTGTGGCCTCAGAGAGCGGGGGGCAGTAGCCCCAGGTGCTTGGCACCCTTTGTCCACTCTCCCTCCTGTCAGGTCAGGTATGCCATCCTGGCACTGACTCACCAGCCCCAGGCCTGTACCTGGCTGCTGGACCAAAGACTGGGATGGGCTCTCCCACAACCGGTCCTCCTCCTTGGGGCTCTGCACCCTCCCACCTGGAGTGGTACCCCCTTCCAGAATTGTCAGGGCACCTGTGGCAGGTGATCTGCACAATTCTCCCACCAGTTCAGGGGTGCTATCCTGCAACTGGGGCACCAGGTCAGGGGGGACACCCTGCACCTGGCCCTTAAACCTAGGGTCTAAACCCTCAAGTCGCACCGGGGTCAGAGGCGAGGACTCCCTCCCTCTGCACCCCCTTCCAGAGTACTGCCCACTCCCAACTGGAGTGGTACCCCTAGAAGGGACATGGGCCAGGACACTGATTACAGTGGTCCCACCCTCCAGGTCAGACAACACCTGAACCTGACGCTCCAACTCAGGGACCCAACCCTGCAGTTGAACACTTGCCTGGCGCACCAGGACTTCCCGGGGAGCACGCATGCCCCCCCTGAGGGTGGCACATCGCTCATGTGCCGTGCGACAGTCTACCTGGCGCAGATCTCCCAACCCCTGTCCCTCTGACAGTGTGGGAAGATCCCCCAGGACAGAAGTGGTGTCCCCCTGGTCATTCACTGGGGACGCAGCCCTGCTGGCTGGCCCCTGACCCACTGGTTCTTCCACTGGGGACTCTTTCCCCCTCTCGTCCCTCTTTCTGGACCTCTGCACCCTCCCAACTGGAGCGGTACAGCCAGACACCAGAACTACTGGAGCTCTGCTTACAGGGCCTCCACGTTCTCTAGCCACTGGGGGATCCCCCTCAGCGGGTGACTCATCCGGACAGCCTAGGCTCCCCACCTGGTGTTCCCTTAAAGAACCATCCAGGGTCTGAGACTGAGGTTGGGCACTACAGGGACAAAACCCATTCTCACTCCTTCCCCTTAAGGACAGGACGTGAGGCCCTACACCCCTCTCACTACTACAGGACCTAGCTGGGCTACTCTGCGCCACTTCCACCACTCTGGGCTGGAAGATACCTGAGCCACTCCCCACAGGAACACACCCCAATGCCTCTCCAGACCCTCTGGAATCCACCACAAGGTCTGCCTCCAATGTGAGCTCCCTGGGGTCAGAGAACTCACTCTCAAACAGGTGTTGGCATAGCTCTGGAAAACTGGGACTTACAATATGCTCTCCCACAATTGGATTACACAGCCCCCTAGCAGGGTTAACCAAACTATCCTTCACCTCCTCATCCAGCGCCTCACACACATACTCCACACCATTCTCCTGAGACTGGCCAGACAGTAGCGGACTGTCTCTGTCACACAACCCACACTCTTCTGGGCGGTCCTTACACTCACCCACCAGGACCTCAACCATGGGGGAATCCCTCCCACCACTAGGACCATGAACTCCTACGCCAGCCACCCTATTCCCTTCAGGGACGCTGCGCACTACTGGAGCTACCTCATGCCCTTGAACCTCCTGGTGTAAGTTAACCCCCTCCAAGTCAGGTGCCATATCTCTAGGTGCGCGCACTATGCTGTCAGCACTAGATACCTGAATGTTGCTGCCACCAGCTGAGCTGGACTCCACCTCCAACTCAGCAAAGCTCCATCTGTGAGCTACACAAATCTCTGGATGTTGGGCTGAAGCCCTCCTGGCTTCAAGCTCCAAATCAAGTTCTCTCATCCTCAAGTAGTGAGTTCTTTGGCGTTCTTGCGCTTCCATTGCCAATTTCTGCTTCTCCATTTCCAATTGTCCTTTTAATCTCGCCATCTCCATTTCATGTGCCCTGGTTGCTGCCCTGTCTGCCAACTCCTCTGGCGACAGGCATCTGCTTGCTGCCTTTTCCATCCTCACTGAACCAGGCATGACGTTTCACCAGCACATGGAGATCTCCCAGCAAAATTAAACAAAATGGAAATCTGTGGCTGCGTTATAGGTCTGCTCTCCCTATGTGGTGATCAGCAATTCACTGTATGTCAACTACAAATGCAAATTCGCAAATCCTCACCGCTGCGTCCAATGTTAGAATTGGGGGTCTCTGGTTGGCGCAAGTATGCACTTGTGACAAGCAGGGACCCTCTCCTCTAAGTCAGGGCGAAGGATGACCCCTTAGAATTACCCTTGCTCACCCTCTAGGTGCGTGGCGTGAGCAGCCAAGGCTAATCTTCAGGCGTTAGTTAGTTAAGCATTTGTAATCACACACACAGTAAAATATACCAATCCCCCCACAAATGGACACCAGGCTGTAAATATATAAAAATACGCTTCTTTATGTAAAAATATATATATGTAACTCAACAGACTTATCACAAGACCAAATAACGTTTTTGTTGCACCACAGGTTGTAAATAGGCAAAGGCTCTTAGTTGTAGCTTTCAATGGTTGTTTGTTTGTTCCACGAAAATAATTCAATTGGTTTCCTTCAGAAAAATAGTTCTGTAAGTGTTCTCTCCGTGTTATCCCCTTTCAAAGGAGAGTCTCTCTCTGTCCTGGGGCTTTGGGACCCTCCCCGGGCCTGGAGCGCCTCTCCTGCCTTCAAGGGTGAAACTGACACAGCCCCTACCAACTCTCACGCATCTCGCGGTATGCTTGGAATGGATACCAGAGAGGGCCTCGAAGAAACCCTGGGCCTTTTCCAGAGGTGGGGGCTGAGCTCAGAGCAGAGCAGCAAGCAGGCGATGAGAGGAGCCCCGGACCTTTTCCAGAGGTGGGGGCTCTCAGCTGCAGTGAGGAGCAGGGAGGGGTGAGAGGAGCCTCTGGGGCCAAGGCACCTTCAGGAATGCTTTCTTTCAGGAATTGTCAGTGCAGAGGGGTCCCTTCTGACAGCGGAGGATCTCCGGGAGGCAAGGCACCCTTCACAGTGCAGGGTGCGGCCTCTCCTGGGGGGCAGAGCAAGGCAGGGCAGCCGGGTGCAATCAGATGCACGGGGTCCAGGCTGCTCAAGTCCCCGGGATTCCGGCGGGAGGGGCTGAAGTCTCCTCAAGGGCTCCGTGAAGCAGGCAGGGGTAGAGGAGCAGCCGGCCTTAGCCCTGGGGCAGAGAGCGACTCCGGGTGGAGCGAGGCTCTCAAGGGCAAGAGGGCAGGCTGGCTCCCGAGTACCACGGCCCTAGGAGGGGGCGAGAGGGGGCAGACTTCACCTCCGGCGGGAGGAAATACTCGGCCTCAGGCAGGGGACGAGCCAAAGCACAGGAGAACCCACTGGTCCTGGGGTTCAGTTCAGGGGGCAAGCTCAATCAAGCCCTTGGAGAAAAGTTTCAAGCACAAATCAGCAAAGTCTTTTAGCAAAGTCTTCTCCTCTCCTTCCTCAGCAAGGCAAGCAGCAGGCCAGTCCTTCCAGCGTCTTCTTCTCCTTCTATTCGGGCAGAGGTTCTTTGTGGTAAAACAGGATTCTGATTTACAAGGAGCAGGGCTCCTACTTTTATACACAGTTTCTTTTGTTCTCACTGGCCAGGGGGGCCTCTGCATAACTGCTCTCAGCTCCTGAGCACTTGTGGTGGGTACTTCTGCTTCTGCATTCAGGGTGAGGGCAGGCACATCAGCCGCTCCCCAGGGGGGCGGAGCCAGCATTGTGTGGACAGGGGCTGCCAGGAGCACTTTGTTGACGAGCTTCGGTACTTCCTGGGCCAGGTGCAGGCTGAGTCATCAGTCGCTCCCCAGGGGGGCGGAGCCAGCATTGTGGTGGCAGAGCACAGGCTGATGCAGAGCCCAGGGAAACTCCCACCTCCCACTAAGGTGTAATCTTCCCATTCACCACCTGTCATTCCCCCCGCCCTGTCACTCACACAACTCAGACAGTCAGATACACACAAAAGCAGAGGCGGGCTGAAATAGTTAGACAAGCAAATGCTAGCTTTCTAAAAGTAGCATTTGCAAACACAGGATATTAAAATAAACTTTACTAAAAGAAGTATTTTATTATTCTGAGTTCAGGCATACTAAACATTAATTTCTACCAGGTTCCCTGAGCCTGCTGGGATTATAGAGTGTAATAATTCCAGCAGCCCATCTGGCCTAGAAGGGAACTGGTAGCCTTACAATAGTGAAAAACGAATTTGGCAGTAATTCACTATTAGAACATGCCACACACATCAGGGCATGTTCTACCTTATACTTACAATGCACCCTGCCCTCAGGCCTACCATAGGGGTGACTAGTATGAAGTTAAGGGAAGGTTTAGGGGCTGGCAAGTGTGTGCACTTGCCCAGCCAGCATGACAGTACCAGACTGCACGCAGGTTCTGCAATGGCAGACCCTAGACACATTTTAAGGCTGCTTCTGAGGGTGGCGCAATCAGCGCTGCAGGCCCACTAGCAGTATTGGCATTCACAAGCCCTGGCACTCCTGGTGCACTTTACTAGGGACTGACAGTAAATCCAATGAACCAATCATGGACATCAATCACATGTATACTTTTCACAGGGAGAGCATATGCACTTTAGCACTGGTCAGCAGTGGTAAAAGTGCCCAGAGTCATTAAACCAACAAAAACAGGTCAGAGAGAGTATTGGAGGAAGGCAAAAAGTTTAGGGATGACCCTGCCAAGAGGCCCAGGTCCAACACCATCTCACTGTCTCCTAGTGAGACTAGGGTCATCTGAACAGGATCTCCACCCCCCGGGACCATCACCTCTTCTCCTAAGTGAACACTAGTCACTTGCCGGGGTGGAGCACCAATGGGTGCTGGTTTTCCAAACAGGCGACACTTGGGGTCACTGGCTATGTGTCCCGGGTCACCACAACTGAAACAATTGAAGGGCCCCTTTGGAACAGGCCTACCTGTCGGGGCCCCATTCTGCTTTGGGGGTGGGGGAGGCTGAGAACCTTTCTGCTGGTTCCCTTGGGGATTACTTTGGGGGCCTTTAGGGAACCCTTTCTTTTTACCCCTGTCCCCCCCACTCTTCTCCTGGGGACCCTGCCCACCCTTGGCGGAGTCTCCCACTGAACCCTTGTGGACCCTGGTGCTGAGCCAGCGGTCCGCCTCCTCAGCAAGCTTCCTCGGGTTGGACCGCTTGCTATCAATCAGGTGCTGGCGTAACTCAGGAAAACAGTTATCAGACAAGTGCTCCCATGCAATTAAATCAAAGAGACTTTGAAAATCATTCACCTTGTTACCCTTCACCCAACCATCCAGGGCTCTGCAAAAAAAAGTCACATACTCCACATATGTAGTCCCAGGACACTTTGCACACCCCCTGAACCTCTGTCTATACATTTCAGGGGTAAGCCCATACCTGGTCATTAAGGCCTCTTTCATGTGGGGATAGGAACTCTGTTCTTCAGTGGGCAAATCTAGCAGGGTGTCCCGCCCTTCGCTAAGGAACCTCCCCCACAACCCCGCTCCCCAATCCTTTTCAGGGACCCGGTGGGAGGACATGGCTACCTCATATGCCCTAAACCACTGTCCTATGTCATCCCCCCTAAAGAACTCCTTAACTACATCTTTGGGGATGTACACCCTGGACTCTACCTGCACCGGCATTGTGCTGCCACCAGAAGGAGTTGTTCCCAAACCTCTCTGCTCCAACTCCTTCATTCTTAGGTCATGGTCCAGCTGGCGTTGCTGTGCCTCCATGGCCAATCTTTGCTTGTCCATTTCCATTTTTTGCTTTTCCATTTCTAGTTGCCCAGCTAATCTTGCCATCTCCATTGCATGTGCCCTGTCTGCTGCCCTGTCTGCCAGCTCCTCTGGTGACAGGCCTCTGTTGGGCTCTACAGCGCCATCTGGTGGAATGATATCCCCCGTAGTCTGTGGATCTCTTGACTCCTTCCAGGCTCTCAGCGCCGTCACGAGTTGGGTCTTGTTGTTCAATCCACTTTTGGCAATTCTGCACTTCCCGCAGAGTTCTTTCAGCCGCTCATTGGTTAAGCCCCTCAAGGCTTCCTCCCTCCAATCTATGTCATCTTCTCCAGAGAAGGTAGAGAGCGCTCTTCCAGCAGGGAGTGAGCCAGGCATGGCTTCAGTAATGGCAGATGTCTCAACAAAATTTAAAAAAAATGGAAACCTGTGGCTGCGTTATAGGTCTGCTCTCACTATGTGGTGATCAGCAATTCACTGTATGTAAACTACAAATGCAAATTCGCAAATCCTCACCGCTGCGTCCAATGTTAGAATTGGGGGTCTCTGGTTGGCGCAAGTATGCACTTGTGACAAGCAGGGACCCTCTCCTCTAAGTCAGGGCGAAGGATGACCCCTTAGAATTACCCTTGCTCACCCTCTAGGTGCGTGGCGTGAGCAGCCAAGGCTATTCTTCAGGCGTTAGTTAGTTAAGCATTTGTAATCTCACACACAGTAAAATATACCAATCCCCCCACAAATTGACACCAGACTGTGAATATATGAAAATACGCTTCTTTATGTAAAAAATTATATATCTCTCAGATCAGACTCATCACAAGATCAAATAACGTCTTTGGATGCCAACAGGTTGAAAATAGGCAAGCTTTCTTTTAGTTGCTGTTCAAATCTACTCTTAGTCCTTTAAAAATGGCTTTTCTTTTTCAGGCTACCTTCCAGAACAGTTCTCTTAGTTCCTGGGGGGTCCTTTGTTCACACTGCTCCCCTCTATCTCCCTTCAGCCTGCCCAGGGGCTCCTCGATGCCTTCAGTCCGTTCCGGGCCGAGATCCGGGCCCGACCGCCCAAAGCTCACGCTTCCCGCGTGGGGCGCGTTCGGCCCAGCCGGGTCTAGTAGAGCGCGCGGCCCCCACTGGTCTGCGGGACTCACCCGGGGGGTAGCGCCGACCTCAGAGCGGCCCAAGGGGGGAAAAGGCAAAAGAACCTGGAGCAGCCCCCGTCACTCTGGCCGGGGCGCGGAGTGCAGCCTGCGGCTTACCCTTCCCGTCTCTCGTCAAATTCCGACGGGAGGGGCTGGAGCGCTCTCGCAGAGCGGAGCGGCGCTGCAGGCAGGCACACAGAGCGGTGCGAGTCAGCTGGCGAGGGCGGCTCGCACCACAGCTGATTCTCAAACCCGGTCACTCGTAGGCAGGGCGGCTGGTGTCAACAAAAGGGGAAAACAAACGTTGCGGGGCCCGAGCCCGATGAAGGTCTCAGTGGCAACTTTTTCTCCGCCGGCAGATGCGAGGTGCCCAGCGGCTCTCTGGCAGAGTGAGGCTGGCACCCGAGGCGTCCGGACAGCGGAGATCTGTCCTCTGGGTCTGGGAACGTCCGGTGGGGATTTCTGGCGGGAGCGTGGGGGCACAACAGCGAGCCTCCGTGGGCGGTGGGTTCAGTGGTTTCCCTCGGCGGAGGGGGAGCGGCTCAGCAGAGCGGGACTCTCCCTCGGCAGGGATGGGGAAACCTGGCGATCACGGCCCCTAGGAGGGGCTGGGGGGCACCACGACAGCGAGCCCTCCAAGGTGGGGTGACACAGCCATCTCCTCAGCGGGGAGACACGGTCGGTCACGGCCTCAGGCAGGGGCTGGGGGGCACCAGGGTCACAGCTCCGGCAGTTGTAGAAATCCTTGATAAATACCGGCAGACGAGCAGAGGGCAGGTTGAGCCAGATGGTCCTGTGGCTCAGGTCAGGGGGCAAGCTCAGTCAAGCCCTTGGAGAATGTTTAAGAACAAAGCAGCAAAGTCTTTTCTCATCAAGTCTTTTCCTCTCCTTTCTCAGCAAGGTAAGCAGCAGGCCAGTCCTCCCAGCGTCTCTTCTCCTTCTAAGCGGGCAGAGGTCCTTTGTGGTAAAACAGGATTCTCATTTACAAGGAGCAGGGCTCCTACTTTTATACCCAGTTTCTTTTGTTCTTACAGGCCAAGGGGGCCTTTGCATAACTACTCCCAGCCTCTGAGCACTTGTGGTGGGTACTTCTGGCTTCTGCATTCAGTGTGAGGACAGGCACATCAGCCGCTCCCCGGGGGGGCGGAGCCAGCATTGTGTGGACAGGGGCAGCCAGGAGCACTTTGTTGACAAGCTTCGGTCCTTCCTGGGCCAGGTGCATGCTGAGTCATCAGTCGCTCCCCGGGGGGCGGAGCCAGCATTGTGGTGGCAGAGCACAGCCTGATGCATAGCTCAGGGAAACTCCCACCTCCCACTAAGGTGTCATCCTGCCATTCACCACCTGTCACCTCCCAGCCCTGTCACTCACACAACTCAGACAGTCAGATACACACAAAAGCAGAGGCGGGCTGAAATGGTTTAGGCAAGCAAATGCTAGCTTTCTAAAAGTAGCATTTGCAAACACAGGATATTAAAATAAACTTTACTAAAAGAAGTATTTTATTATTCTGAGTTCAGGCATACTAAACATTAATTTCTACCAGGTTCCCTGAGCCTGCTGGGATTATAGAGTGTAATAATTCCAGCAGCACATCTGGCCTAAAGGGAACAGGTAGCCTTACAATAGTGAAAAACGAATTTGGCAGTAATTCACTATTAGGACATGCTACACACATCAGCGCATGTCCTACCTTACACTTACAATGCACCCTGCCCTCAGGCCTACCATAGGGGTGACTAATATGAAGTTAAGGGAAGGTTTAGAGGCTGGCAAGTGTGTGCACTTGCCCAGCCAGCATGACAGTACCAGACTGCACGCAGGTTCTGCAATGGCAGACCCTAGACACATTTTAAGGCTGCTTCTGTGGGTGGCGCAATCAGCGCTGCAGGCCCACTAGCAGCATTGGCATATACAAGCCCTGGCACTCCTAGTGCACTTTACTAGGGACTGACAGTAAATCCAATGAACCAATCATGGACATCAATCACAGATATACTTTACAGTAGGGAGCACTTGCACTGCGGCACGGGTTGGCCGTGGCGCAGTGCCCTGAGTAGCGGACACCAGCAAAAACATCTGAGGCACAACAGCAAAAAGTGGTAGGGAAACTCACGCCAAGGTGCCAGGTCTAACACACCACCACCATGTCCACCAATTCCACCACCACCTTGTCCACCACCATGTCCACCACCACCATCACATCCACTACCATGTCCACCACCATCACATCTACCACCATCACATCCACCACCATGTCCACCACCTTGTTCAACACCCTAACCACCATGTCCACCACCACCACATCCACCACCACCTCATCCACCACCACTACCACATCCACCACCACCAAGTCCATCACCACCATCACGTCCACCACCACCACGTCCACCACCACCACATCCACCATCACCACATCCACCACCATGTCCACCACCACCATGTCCACCACCATGTCCACCACCACCATATCCACCACCACGTCCACCACCAACACATCCACCACCTCATCCACCACCACCTTATCTACCACCACACCACTTCCACCACCATGTCCACCACCACATCCACCACCACCATGTCCACCACTTCCACTACCACATCCACCACCATGTACACCAGCATGTTCACCACCACCACGTCCACCGCCACACCACGCCCAGCATCAACACATCCACCACCATATCCACACCACCACTTCCACCACCACCACCACATCCGCCACCAGATCCACCACCTTATCCACCACCACATCCACCACCACCATGTCCACCACCACTACGTCCACCACCACCACCACCACCACGTCCACCACCACCACGTCCACTGCCACCACATCCACCACCACCACATCCACCACCATGTCCACCACCACCACGTCCACCACCACCACCATGTCAACAACCACCACATCCACCACCACCATTACTACCAGGTACACCACCACCACATCCACCACCACCACGTCTACCACCACCACCACGTCCATCACCACCACGTGCACCATCACATTCACCACCATCCTGTCCACCACAACCACCACCATGTCCACCACATCCACCACTACCATGTCAAACACCAGGTTCACCAGCACCACATCCACCACCACCACCACATCCACCACCATGTCCACCACCACCACATCCACCACCCTGTCCACCACCACCACCACATCCACCACCACCATCACGTCCACCATGTCCATCAACATCACATTCACCACATCCACCACCACCACCACGTCCACCAAGTCCACCGCCACCACATCTACCACCACCATGTCCACCACCACATCCACCCCAGGTCCATCACCACCATGTCCACCACATCCACTACCATGTCCACCAGCACCATGTCCACCACCAAAACATCCACCACCTCCTCCACCACCACCACATCCACCACCATACCACATCCACCCCCACCACGTCCACCACCATCACCATGTCTACCACCATCACCACGTCCACCACCACATCCACCACAACCACATCCACCACCCCCACATCCACCATCACCACATTCACCACCACTTCCACCACCACCACGTCCACTACCCACCACTACTACCAGGTCCACCACCACATCCTCCACCACCACCATGTCCATCACCACCACATCCACCACTACCATGTCCACCACCACCATGTACAAAACTACCACATCCACCATCAACACATCCACCACCACCACCACCACGTCCACCACCTTCACTACATCCACCACCACTACCACGCCCACCTCCACCACCACCACCACACCCACCACCACGTCCACCACCATCACCACATCCACCACCATGTCCACCACTACCATGTCCACCACCATATCCACCACTACCATGTCCACCACTACATCCACCACATCTACCACCACCACCACCACGTCTACCACGACCACCACGTCCACCACCATGTCCACTATCACCACCACATCCACCACCAACACCATATCCACGTCCACCACCACATCCACCACCACCACCGCATCCACCACCACCACCATGTCCACCACCACCACGTCCATCACCACCATGTCTACCACCACTACCACGTCCACCACGTCTACCACCCCCACAACCATATCTACCACCACGTCCACCTCCACCACCATGTCCAACACCACCACCACCACCACATCCACCACCACCACATCCACCACCATGTCCACCACCACCACATCCAGCACCACCACATCCACCACCACATCCACCACCATGTCCACCACCACAATGTCCACCACCACCATTTATTGTAATTGTAATTGCATTTATATAGCGCTTACTACCCCTGACAAGGCGTCAAATCGCTTTTTTGGCGAGTAGCACGTTACTCCGGGACCCATAGAGGATTAGTGTTGAATTAGTATAGTGAAACATGCAAGTACATTTTAAGTGGTGGATAGGTTAGTCAGTTATTTGGATTTGGAATGATAGCAGAAGGATAGAGGTCAAAGATTTGTATTTATATAGCGCTTGTTGACGCACGCTATTCAGGAAGCCTACAAAGGATTAGTGGTGAATTAATATGGTGAAATGTGAAGTAATTTCAGTGGTGGATATTAGTCAGTTACTTGGAATGAGAAGGATAGCAAAGGGATAAAAGAAGAAGAAAGATTTGCATTCTTTTTTAAAAATATTTTTATTGCAGTTTTAGTTGTGCAACGTAATGACGCTTATGCAAAATAATCAAGCTGCAATACAGGATACACATTACATATCGCTTCAATTGGATATACACATGTATGAACATGACTGAAAGGAGCAAGAATAAAAGCAAATTATTTAGTACAGCTTTATAATATCATTGGCTACAGTTATGCTAATGAAAGAATAGAAATCAACAGTGGTTGTTCACATAATAAATCAACTGTTTCCACATATCTCACCAGTGAATTGTTTAGCTGGGGGCACTTGTTATGCTATGTCAATAGATCTATAACAAAAAACACAAATGCCCACACTCTCTTTGTTTATAATACAATTATCATACGGACCAAATAAAAAAGTTCATAAAATCTGGTCGGGTATTTTTATTTATACCGGTCACTTCTATTTTTTAGCAAAAACTTTTGTCTGGAGTTTCTTTCTAGGCAAGAAAAGTTTACATATATACAATACAAATGAATCACTATTTACACGTCTATGACCATTACATTTAACACAAAGCAAACATTACGCAAATTACAAATAAAGCAAAAACATCCAAATGACAATAGACAATAAGATTTCCTTTTTTTTCAATGTATCCAAATCAATTCTCATTCAGAATTATACAAAGCAAACGTCAATTAACAAGAGCAACGAAACATATGTCTATTTTTCATAACACTTTGTGATATTTGGCTCTTGTGGATGTGGCAAACTTGTAGGTTACACCACCCTCTTGCCACAGGGATTTCATATACTTGGATATGTGTTGGACTTGGCCCTTCTGGCAGGTTCACCCCTGAACTTTTTGCCTTGAATTATAGTGATTTCTGGTCTTTGCGCACTTTGACACTGTGGCGCAGTGTAAAGTGCGCGCGCTCCCTGAGTGCATGTGATGAGATAGGCCTGCCCTCCCATAGGAATGCATGGGGAATGTATGTGTCCCTCGTAGTTCCTGATGCGTGGGGTGTACAGACTCGAGTCTGGTATGTGCGAACTCGTGTGATTGAATGCTGCAAAATGATGTATGCGGTGTGTGTGTGTCTAGTATGGAAGTGCCACTTCTAGACGTGTGCCTGCGTGTGCAGTAAGTATGCTGGCGCGTGATTGGCTGAAGCTGGCTGGGGAGCCTGGCTCCAGGAGTCTGTGTGGGTCTGCCCCGGTGGTGAATGGAGAGATTAGCATGCTGATGTGAGGGAGGGGCTGCACCTGTGTCCTGAATGGGGATGGGCTTTTCCCACACAATGCTGGCTCCGGCCCTGTGGTGCGACTGATGACCCTAGCCTGCCTGGTGAATGGAAAGGGTGGCTGAGGTAAACACAATGCTCCAAAACCAGCTGCGACTGGTTCTCCCCCCACCCTGCACCTGAAGACAAAGGGAAAATGTGTATAAAAGAGGGGCTGTGACCCCATGAAAAGGTTCTTGTTTCTGCCTGGAATCTGCCAGGGGCATGCTGCTGCTTGGGCCCAGGGTAAGGCTTGCCTCCCTGGGCCCCCAGCCCCTGGACACCAGATGGACCTTCATTTCTAGGAGCTGCGGTACTCCACCTGAGGTCCTGGACCCCTTAAGGACTTTGCTGTTTTCTGTGTACCTAGCGCTTGGGAGCGTTTTCCTTTGACCCCTAGGGCTTGAGAGCACTTTTCGTGCACACAGCGCTTGGGAGCGCTGTTTATCTCAGCCAGTGCTCACCCGGCATTGCCCCGGTTTTGCGAGGGTTTCTGGACCCCCCAGCGAGTGCCCACCTTGCTTTATTTCTTTATGGTCCTATTTACGAGGGAGCCTACTCCTCGTCGATTCCCCCCCGAGTTCACCGCCGCTGACCCGGACCTCTCGTGACGTCTGCCCCGGGCCGCGCTGGGATTGGCTGCCGGCCCGGGATTCCCTCGTGATGTCATTCCCCAGGCCGCGCCGTGATTGGCTGCCGGCCCGAGGAGATTGCCAGGTCCCGTCCACGGAGGAAGATGAAGCAGGGAGCGGCAGGAGCCTACTCCGCGCTCCTGCATTGCCCCCGAGAAGCTGACGACCCCCCCCCCCCCGGGGCTCCTAAGAGCGAGGGAGAGCCCCGGAGAGTGAGATGAGGCCGTGACACCTGAGAGTCCCGAGGAGCGGGAGCTCTCATGACAGCCGCCGGAGACACGACCCGTGAGTGCAGAGAAGGGGAGGAGGGGCGTCGGGGCACATTGCCGGTGCCTGCCCCTCTCCTCCAGCGAGTCCCTTGTTGTGCTAAGAGGTCTGTGGGGCCTCAAGCGATGCCGAGTCCCCCGAGAGGGACTCCGCCTAACCCCTACCTTGAGCCTCAAGCCCGAGAGGCTCCACCATGGGCATTTGTTCGTCAAGAGCCTGCGAGGCTCAGTCCCAGCCTCCCCGTTGTTGAGCCCAGAGAGGCTCCGCCTTTGGCACATTTGTTCTCGAGCCCCGAGAGGCTCAAGCGCCAGTTTGTTCTCAGAGCCCCTAGAGGCTCTAGCGCCAGTTCGTTCTTCGAGCCCCGAGGGGCTCCAGGCGCCACATTGTGTTTAGAGCCCAGCGAGGCTCTTTGGGGGGACAGTAGATTTGGCCAGAGCTTGCGAGGCTCCAGCGTTGGCCCTCATTGTCTGCACAGCTGCCCAGCACTTCGTGGGCAGCTGCTATGTTTAGGTTTTGGCGCAGTGGCGCAACCTGGACCCTGGACTTTTGATGTAAGTTCTGTGTTAATGTGATTTCTGCAAACTGTTCTTTGCTACACCTCTGAATGTGTGTTTATGCATCATGTGTTCTCCTGTGCTGCACCTCTGAATGTGTTGTAGATGCATCATGTACCTTGTTCCTTACACCGCTGAATGTAGGTTCTGCATCATGTGTTTTCCTTCCCTGCACCTATGAATGTGTTGTGACGCATCATGTGTAATGTGCCTATGCCCCTACATGTATTGTGATACTTAGGTGGTTGTTCTTGCTAGTACAGGTGGTGCTAGTGAGGTCTGGTTCCCTGCGTGACCTGTTCCTAAGGTGGTTAGGATTGCGTAGGTGGTACTTACCTGATTACCAGTAGTTACTGGTGGTGTGCTATTTTGTGCTACAGTGATTTTCTATATTATGTTCTAAGTGATATTCCAAGGGCTTGATACTGAGCTCGCCCCCTGACCAGAGTCCCAGGACCAGTGGACTCCATTGTGCCTTCCCTGACAAATTGCTGGGACTTGTCTGATCTCCCTGGGCCAATGGGGCCTCGCTGAAGTGTGCCTCGCTCACTCCCCTCGGCAGCTCGTGCCCGGCCGCCCGTCCAAGCCTCGAGCCGCGCCGCTCTCCCCTGAGCCGCGCCGCTTCGCTGGGCTGCCCGCATCCTGCCTCCCCCTCCTCCTCTGAGCCGCACACATTGGTCGCCCCAGACAGACGCTTGTAGCTAGCCGGCCGCCCGCTCAAGCCTACTAAGGAGATCACTCGCATTATCATGCGCAACCAGGACGGGAGGTACTGTCCGATAGACCCTATGTTCTAAGTTCTAGGCCTACAAGTATTGTATTCTAAGTTCTAAAAGTGCTGATCCCTGACAGTGGTCCAGGTGGCCCTGTCTTGTACATATCCCCTGTAAATTCTGCCCGTGCCTGTTGGCACATTGTAAAGTGTGTGTTTTTATCTAATGTGTTTTGGTGTAATACAAAGGCTATTTTTATATAACTTTGTGTGGAGTTTCCTTTGTGGGGGGCCTTGCGTGTTGTTGCTGGGGTATGTGCGCAAATACATAACTCACATCGCCTCCAAGTTTAGCCTTGCTGCTCGCGCCACGTTACCTAGAGGGTGAGCAGGGGTTATCTTGGCGTGTAACTCCCTTGCCCTGACTTAGGAGTGGTGGTCTCTGACCGACTTTGGCGAAAGCCCTGGCCAGCCAGGGATCCCATTTCTAACAATATGAAATTGGTCCCCCTGTCACTCACCACCTCTAGAGGGAATCCCACTCGTGAGAAAATTCCCATCAGTGCTCGTTCCACCACGGGGGCCGTCACTGTCCTCAGAGGGATGGCTTCAGGGTACCGGGTGGCATGGTCCACCAAGACCAGGATGAAAATGTTGCCCATGGCTGTCTTGGGTCCAGAGGCCCAACAATGTCAATACCCACTCGCTGGAATGGCGTACCGACCACTGGGAAGGGTTGCAGAGGAGCCTTGTGCCTCCCTCCGCTCTTACTACTTGCCTGGCAAGTCTGACAAGATCTACAATGAGCGTCTGAGCTCTTGTGCATTTTGGGCCAGTAAAAGTGGGTGACAAGCCTGTCATAGGTCTTGTCCATCCCCAAATGTCCTGCTAACGGCACATCATGAGCCAGCCCCAGTAGGAAGGCTCTGAACTTCTGGGGTACCACGAGCACACGGGCTGACCCAGGTTCAGCAGCCTTAGGCTCTGAATACAGGAGGTCATTCATAATGTGTCTTGCCTGAACACCATTGGCCTGGTCTGCAGCCTGCTGCCGCATACCCACGAGATAAGGGCATTATTTCTGCTCTCTGCAGAATTCCTCCCTGGAGGGGCCTCCTTCTGGCTGCCAATGGGTCAGCTCAGGCAGGTCCCCCAGTTCAGCAATCTGTTCCCATGTAGGCTCCAGGGCATCCCCCTCAAGGTCTGCTTCCTCCTGGACCATGGGAACTTCAGGGGCTGGTTTCCCGGGCCCCCTGTGCCTTCTCCCTAAGGCCGGTTCCTGGGCCTCTCCTTCAGGCCCCAGGATCTCTTGAGCACCCCTACTGGCTGCCATTGACCGGGTGGTCACGCACGCCCAGTCAGGCAGACCCACCATCCTCAGGTGAGTCGTCTTCTCCACCTTTTCCCAAGGGGAGTCTTCCAAGTCATTCGCTAGCAAACAGTCTACAGGCAAGGCTTTCCTCACACAGACCTGCAGAGTACCAGAGACCCCCCCCCACTCATGGGAACTTGAGCCATCGGACACTGACTCTCTGAATTATCAGCATTGATAACCCTACAGTAGGCATGGGGTACAACCTGCTCTTGAGATACCAGGTGCTGCCTCACTGCAGTCACACTGGCTCCTGTATCTCTAAGAGCCTCAGCTTTCTTACCATTGATGGTCACCACCTGCCCATATTTCTTAGTGTTAGAGGGCAGGTAGTTTTCAGGGACCATCTCACTGTCTCCTAAAGAGACTAGGGTCATCTGGACAGGATCTCCACCCCCGGGGACTACTACTTCTTCCCCCAAATTAACACTAGTTACTTGCCGGGGTGGAGCACCAGTGGGTGCTGGTTTACCAAACAGGCAACACTTGGGGTCACTGGCAATGTACCCTGGGTCACCACACCTGAAACAATTGAAGGGCCCCTTTGGAACAGGTCTACCTGTCGGGCCCCAGTCTGCTTTGGGGGTGGGGGAGGCTGAGAACCTCGCTGCTGGTTCCCTTTGGGATTACTTTGGGGGCCTCGCTGGAACCCTCTTTGTTTACCCCTGTCCCCCCACTCTTCTGCTGGGGACCCTGCCCACCCTTGGCTGAGTCTCCCACTGGACCCTTGTGGACCCTGGTGCTGAGCCAGCGGTCCGCCTCTTCAGCAAGCTTCCTCTGGTTTGACAGCTTGCTATCAATCAGGTGCTGGAGTAGCTCAGGAAAACAGTGATCAGACAAGTGCTCCCATGCAATTAAATCAAGAAGCCCCTGAAAATCATTTACCTTACTACCCTTTACCCATCCATCCAGTGCTCTGCAAAAATCGGTCACATACTCCACATACGTATTCCCAGGACGCTTGTCACTCCCCCTGAACTTCTGTCTGTACATTTCAGGGGTTAGCCCATACCTGGTCATTAAGGCCTCTTTCATGCGGGGATAGGAACTTTGTTCTTCAGTGGGCAAATCTAGTAGGGTGTCCCGCCCTTTACTAAGGAACCTCCCCCACAACCCCGCCCCAATCCTTGTCAGGGACCCGGTGGGAGGACATGGCTACCTCATATGCACTAAACCACTGTCCTATGTCATCCCCCTTAAAGAACTCCTTAACTACATCTTTGGGTATGTACACCCTGGACTCTACCTGCACCGGCGTTGTGCTGCCACCAGAAGGAGTTGTTCCCGAACCTCTCAGCTCCAACTCCTTCAATCTCAGGTCATGGTCCAGCTGGCGTTGCTGCACCTCCATGGCCAATCTTTTCTTGTCCATTTCCAATTTTTGCTTCTCCATTTCCATTTGCCCAGCTAATTTTGCCTTATCCAGTATTGGGGTATCTTTCATAGATTCACATGCCTGAATCATTCCCCGTCGTCGAGGCGGGAGTCTCACGGTAAATAAAATATATAATAGCAGTGCCTAAAATTTCTTGTAGTAGGCTGGAAAAGCCTAAAGGCCTAACTAGGCCTCAAAACTTAGCAGCCTATCTACATCATTATGTAAAAAGACCTGAAATAGTAGCCTCAGCCAATCAGCGGTCCTCACCCTCTAGAACCTTCCCAGCTCAGGCAGTTCTCCTCAGATTTTCACCGCACTTCGTGTGTAAGGGAGTCTCCCTGAGTGCCTACTCAGTTTTTGGAATTTCAAACCTTAAAATGTCTGAAAGGAAGGCTCTTTTCAAACCTTGTGGAACCTGCTTCAAGAAGAGAGTCCATGAGGATGACAAGCACTCGGATTGTATTTATTGCCTGCACCCTTCACATGTGGTGAAGGACTGTCGAATTTGCCGTACCTTCCCTCAGAAAACCATCAGGGATAGGGAGGCAAGGGTTCTTTTGTGGCTGAAGTCTTCATCCACTGATGAGGAGGACAAAGCCTCTACTTCTAGCAAGAGAGCTAGATCCACGGACAATGCTTCTCCTGAGAGAAAGAAAATGTTGAAAACCTCTCAGAAAGCTTCAGAACCCTCTAAGAGTGCATCGGCTTCTTCACATGTGAGTACAACCCAGGCTAAGACTATCTCTCTGGTGTCTGTACCTACTACTACTTGGACTTCTACCTCCTCTTCTACTTCTGTGGTTACCACTTCAGCTATCACGTCACCTTTGATGTCTGTACCACCTTTGCTGTCAAAAACCAAGTTACCGTCGTCGAAATCCTTCTCAACGAAGGCTCCGTCGACTAAATCGTCTGCTCCGTCGACGACCGCAAGGCCGTCGTCGACGAAGACATTGTCACCAAAGGACTCGTCGTCGAAGCCACCATCGACGGCCTCGTCGTCAACGAAGACGTCATCGACAGCCTCGTCGACGAAGATTTCGTCGACGAAGACACCAACGTCGGACCCGTCGACGAAGGCCTCGTCGACGAAGACACCATCGACGACCCCGACGACGAAAGGCTCGTCGACGAAGATACCATCGACGGTCCCGTCGACGAAAGGCTCGTCGACGAAGATACCGTCGAGGGTCCCGACGACGAGGGACTCGTCGACGAAGATACCATCGACGGTCTCGACGACGAGGGACCCGCCGACGACGGCCTCGTCGACGACGGCATTGTCGACGGTCCCGACGACGAAGGACTCGTCGACGAAAATACCATTGACGGCCTCGTCGACGGCAAGATCTTTAGCATTGACAGCACCGTCGACGGAGAATCCGTTTACTGGGACTTCTGCTCATCGGCTGCACGGTTCCCCGCCAGCAAAGATACAATTCACTCATTTTCAAATGAAAACGTATAAAAGGCAGGATTATTCACATATTTCTCCACTTTTGCCATCGCACATTTTGGAGACATACATGCAAGAGGAGTCAGATGAAGGGGAAGAGGATGATGGTCCCTTTGGGATTGCCTGTCACCCTTCTCAGTTGAATATTAAATTTCAAGAGGATGATGAAGAAGAGGTTCAGGAGCAATATACGCATGACGTTTATTCAACACCATATCAGTCACCTCATACTAGACTTCCTCGGTCTGAGGACACGACACATTTACCAACTTCCTTAATACAGGATTTGCAGGCTATGTTGGCAGATTATCGCCAGAGATTTCCACCCAATGAAGGTGCGCCCGCTGGGTCACCTGCTCCAGTTCCTGTGCCAAGACCTCCGTCGCCAAGAGCTCCATTGTCACCACAACCACATACTTCTCCAATTCCTCAAGTTGTAGACAGTTCTTCCACTGATGGTGACGAAAGTAGGGAAGAGGGAGAGTTACCGGATAACACTCCGGTGGATCCTTGGGAGGATTATGACATCCCTACACCTTCTCCACCTCCTCCCCGTCCTTCAGACTCTCCACCTGAAGATATTGGGGGTTTTCACAATATTATGCAGAGAGCTGCTAATAGATTTGAATTAGTTGTCACAGTTGAGCAGTCGGACTGCTTTCTACATGACTTTAAAGAGGGATATCGGAGAGTGGTCAGAGCCATACCTATTATCGATTATATATGGAAGGAAGGTCTCAATATAATGAAAACTCCAGCTTCCATTCCGGCAGTTTTGCCGAGGATAGACAAAAAGTATCGAGCACCATCCGATACTCCTGCTTGTTTAATCGGTCATCCTCGACCGGATTCGGTCATTTCTCAGGCTGCGCAGCAGAAGTCCAAAAATCCTTCTGCTCCCATTTCAACGCCACCTGACAAGGAGGGAAGAAGGCTTGATGCAATTGGAAAGAAGTTTTCAGCAAACGCAGCAGCATCTATTAAGGCGGCTAATTCTTTAGCTATCCTGGCTCGTTATGATAGACAAATGTGGTCTGAGATCACGGAATATCTTGAGCTGATTCCGGAGGATCAACAGATGGAGGTGCGCAGAATTGTGCAGGAAGGCGAAAGGGCGGCCTCAGAAATTATTGATTGCGCCCTAGACATTTCTAATACCAACTTTAGACAATTGGCTGGGGCAATTGTGCTTAGACGTCAAGGTTGGCTCAAGGCTACCACTTTTAGACCTGAGGTCCAAACCAAGATCTTGGACATGTCATTCGATGGTGAGTCATTGTTTGGGAAGCACATTGATGACGCTTTATTGGCTATTAAAACTGATACCGATACAGCGAAATCTCTTGGAACCCTGCAATACAAGGGGGGGTCCTTTAGAGGAGCAAGAGGTCGTGGATACTCCTCCAGAGGCAATTATTCAAACCAACAAAATCGACAGTATCAATCTACCTACAACAAGCCCTACTACCAATCTTCTAACAGGCAGCCTGCTTCTGGTTCTTTCTCTCGGCAAGGAGGGAAACGGCGCTCAGGCAATCAAGGACGAGATTCTAACAAGCGCCAATGAGCTTTGCCGGATGTCGGCCAACCCCCTTTCCCTTCCCGTGGGCGCCAAAATTTCCACCTTTTACCATCAATGGCGGAAGATAACTTCAGATCAGTGGGTCCTGGATTTGGTCAGCAAGGGACACACTTTGGAGTTTTTTCAGAAGCCTCCAACAACGCCGCCCAGGGGTCCTCCTCCCCCTTGCCTGCGCTTACTCTTCAAAGAAGCTTTAAAGATGCTACGCAAGAATGCGATAGAACGAGTCCATCCTTCTCAGAAAGGGATGGGCTTTTATTCTCGCTTCTTCCTTGTGGAGAAAAATTCGGAAGAGTGGCGTCCAATATTGGATCTGCGCAAACTCAACAAATATCTAAAGAAACAGAGTTTCCGCATGGTGACATTGAAGGACATTCTGAATTGTCTCAACGAAGGGGACTTTCTAGCTTCTCTGGATATGCAAGACGCATATTTTCACATCCCTATTCACCCGAACCACCGCAAATTCCTAAGGTTTCAAGTGGCCGGCGTCCATTTCCAATTCAAAGTCCTCCCGTTCGGCCTCAAATCGGCCCCCAGAATCTTCACAAAATGCCTGGCTCCAGTGGCTGCAATGTTGAGGTCCCTGGGACTCCAGGTGTTCCCATACCTCGACGACTGGCTGTTAAAGGGTCCAACCAGAAACTCGACAATGGAGGCGGTCAGCAGGACACTTTCACTATTCTCGAATCTAGGGCTGACCCTCAATTCACAGAAATCTCAGCTCCAACCTCGTCAACGATTGACTTTTCTGGGAGCAGTCTTAGACACATGCCAGTGCAAAGCATACCTGACACAGGAGCGACAAAACAAGCTCATCAAACTAGCAAAACAGATATCCGCAAAAAAGTCGCTTTCAGTTTGGATATATGCTTCCCTTCTGGGGATGTGTTCATCTGCGATCAACCTCATTCCTATGGCAAGACTCAGAATGAGACCGTTGCAAGAGGAGTTACTTCGTCAGTGGAAGCAGGTCGAGGGATCATTCGACGACCGCATCAAAGTCACTGTCAAAATGAAACAGGCTCTTCTCTGGTGGTCAAAGGCGCACAACTTGTCGCCGGGCCTCACCTTCCTCCAAGAGATTCCGGAGTTCACCCTGACTACGGATGCGTCCATGGAAGGTTGGGGAGGTCACCTTCAGGACCTTCAGATCCAGGGAAGATGGTCTCATCAGTACCAACAGATGCACATCAACATCTTGGAACTAAGGGCCATTTTTCTTTCCCTACAAGCTTTTCTACCAAGGATCGTGAATTTGTCCGTGCTGGTGCGTACGGACAATACCACCAGCATGTTCTACATAAACAAACAGGGAGGAACGAAATCTCTTACCCTGTCACTGCAAGCTCAGGAGATGTGGGAATGGGCCTTAAGTCACGGCATATCCCTCAAAGCAGAGCATGTACAAGGGGTTCGCAACTCTCTAGCAGACAGTCTCAGCAGAACATTTGTGGGCTGTCACGAATGGGAACTCGAACAACATCAAGTAGAAACAATTTTTCGGCTTTGGGGGAGACCGACGCTGGATTTGTTTGCCACGCAGCAAAACAGCAAGTGCCTGTTTTATGCCAGCAGGTTCCCAGGAAGGGGGTCAAGAGGAAACGCCCTCCTGAGATGGACCGGAATGTTTGCGTACGCTTATCCTCCGATTCCGCTCATTCCGAAGGTCCTGCAAAAGATGAAGAGGGAACACTGCACTCTCATCCTCATTGCTCCACGTTGGCCAAGACAATATTGGTTTCAGGAGCTTCTCCTGCTGTCTCAACAGCCTCCGTTTCGGCTCAAACCGACAGTGTCGATGCTGACAAGAGAGGGAGGTCAAATCCATCATCCAGATCCTCAATCGCTGCACTTGCACGCTTGGCTCCTGACTTCCTAGAGTTCAAAGACCTAAACATCTCCTCGGACTGCAGGGAGATATTGTCGCAAGCACGTGCGCAAAGTACCATCAAAACATATTGTTTCAAGTGGAAGAGGTTCTGTTCATTGGTGTGGAGATAATGAGGTTCATCCACTTCAGGCTCCTCCTGAAGCCATCCTTCCATACCTGCTTTCTTTGGCTAAATCAGGTCTAGCCTTTTCTTCTATTAAAGTACATCTGGCAGCAATATCCAGATTCAGGAAGAATTCCAACAAACCATCCTTATGTTCATCCTCCTTGATCAAACAATTCCTTAAAGGACTATTCCGAGCTTTCCCTCCAGTTCGTCCTCCTCCTCCGGAGTGGGATCTTAATGTAGTTCTTTCCCAACTTCTAAAAAGGCCTTTTGAACCGATCCATAAAGCAGAACTGAAGTTTCTGACTTGGAAAGTTGCAATCTTGTTGGCTCTTACTTCGGCTCGCAGAGTTAGTGAAATACAGGCGTTCACTATTACTCACCCTTTTCTGCAATTCTCTAAGGACTTTGTTATGCTTAGGACCAATCCTAAATTCATTCCTAAAGTGCCAACTCAGTTCCACATTAATCAACCGGTCAAACTCAGAACCTTTTTCCCGGATCCAAAAACTCCTGCAGAGAGGGTTTTACATTCTCTGGATGTGAAAAGGTGTCTGAAATTCTATCTGCAGAAAACGAAAGACATCCGTAAATCTACACAACTGTTTGTTGCCTATGGAAGACCCACCTTCGGTCAAGCTGTCACAAAAGCAACTATTGCCAGGTGGTTGTCTTCTACAATTACCTTCTGTCATGACAAGGCCAATAGACCTTTATCAAGGAAGGTCAAAGCTCATTCCACAAGAACAGTGTCGACATCTACGGCCCTTTTCGCTGGAGTGACGCTGGAGAACATTTGCCGAGCTGCTACTTGGAAAAGTGTGCACACTTTTACCGAACATTACTGTCTGCAGTCGGCAGTTCAAGATGACACAGCTGTTGGTGATGCAGTGCTGCAGCATCTTCTTCACTAAGGTTGGAAAGCTTATATTTTTTCTTATAATGCTTTAAACTTTACATATTTATAATGCTGTCCTATCTGTTATATTTGAAGGTTTTGATACATATGTTATGTTAACAAGTTTTGTACTCTATTACCTTCCTGGTTGAGTGGGGATAGATTTATGTTTTCTTTGTCTCCCACCTTCCTCTATCGACAGGCATGATGTTACTGCTTGCTATTCTGATTCAGGCATGTGAATCTATGAAAGATACCCTAATACTGGATAAGAAAACGAGTTACTTACCTGTAACTACGGTTATCCAGTATTGGTATCTTTCATAGATTCACATGCACCCACCCTCCTCCCCGGTAGGGCAGTTCTGTCTATGGATACTAATTCTCACTTATGCTGGGAAAATCTGAGGAGAACTGCCTGAGCTGGGAAGGTTCTAGAGGGTGAGGACAGCTGATTGGCTGAGGCTACTATTTCAGGTCTTTTTACATAATGATGTAGATAGGCTGCTAAGTTTTGAGGCCTAGTTAGGCCTTTAGGCTTTTCCAGCCTACTACAAGAAATTTTAGGCACTGCTATTATATATTTTATTTACCGTGGGACTCCCGCCTCGACGACGGGGAATGATTCAGGCATGTGAATCTATGAAAGATACCAATACTGGATAACCGTAGTTACAGGTAAGTAACTCGTTTTCATCTCCATTGCATGTGCCCTGTCTGCTGCCCTGTCTGCCAGCTCCTCTGGTGACAGGCCTCTGCTGGGCTCCACAATGCCATCTGGTGGTATCACATCCACCGCATTCTGTGGTTCCCTTGACTCCTTCCAGGCTCTCAGCGCTGTTACGAGTTGGGTCTTGTTGCACAATCCATGTTTGGAAATTCTGCACTTCCCACAGAGTTCTTTCAGCCGCTCATTTGTTAAGCCCCTCAGGGCTTCCACTCTCCAATCTATGTCATCTTCTCCAGAGAAGACAGAGAGTGCTCTTCCAACAGGGAGTGAGCCAGGCATGACTTCAGTAATGGCAGATGTCGCAACAAAATTAAAAAAATGGAACTCTGTGGCTGCGTTATAGGTCTGCTCTCACTATGTGGTGATCAGCAATTCACTGTATGTCAACTACAGATGCAAATTCGCAAATCCTCACCACTGCGTCCAATGTTAGAATTGGGGGTCTCTTGTTGGCACAAGTATTCAATTGTGACAAGCAGGGACCCTCTACTCTAAGTCAGGGCAAAGGATGACCCCTTAGAATTACCCTTGCTCACCCTCTAGGTGCGTGGCGTGAGCAGCCAAGGCTATTCTTCAGGCGTTGTTAGTTAAGCATTTGTAATAACACACACAGTAAAAATACCAATCCCCCCACAAATGGACACCAGGCTGTGATTATATAAAAATACGTCTTCTTTATGTAAAAATATATATGCAGGCAAGTATTTATCACAAGACCATAAGTAACGCTTTTCTTAGCCACAAGGTTGTACATAGGCAAATGTTCTCTTTGTATTGCAAGCTTTCTCTTACTTTAGTCTCTTTGGACAGTTCTTAGGTTCTTGAGTCCTTTCAGGACTCACTAGCCGCTTTGTTGCGCTTCCGTGTGCTCCTCCCGGTGCGAACGGCGAACCCTACCACGTCTCACGCATCAGGCGTGAGCACGGGTTTGATTCCTACCGTGAGTGCTGTCTGTTGAAGGGCGGCTCAGGCGGGGAGACTGGTGCACAAAGGCGATCGCCGCGGACAGTACTCTTGAGGGGAAAGAAGAACGTTATGGGCCCCTAGCCCGTGATGAGCACTGTGCGCCGGTGAGCAGCCTCTCTTGGAGGTTTCCGTGAAGGCGGGTGCGGGGCGCACGGCGGCTCTCAGCAGAGCGAGGCTGGCACCCGAGGCTCTCGGAGCTTCACGGAGTCTGTTCTCTGGGTCTGTGGGGTCCGGTGGGGACGTCAGGCGGGAGCGTGGGGGGGGGGTGCACCAGCGAGCCTCCAACAGCAGTGATGCAGCGACTTCCCTCAGTGGGGGGAGAGCGGCTCGACGGAGCGGGGCTCTTCCTCGGCGGGGACGGGGAAGCACTGTTCCATCACGGCCTCGAGGAGGGGCTGGGGGGCACCACAAAGGTCACGGCAGCGAGCCTCCAAGGCGATGGGACACGGCGATTTCCCTCAGCGGGGGGAGAGCGGCTCGACGGAGCGGGGCTCTTCCTCGGCGGGGACGGGGAAACACAGTTGGTCACGGCCTCAAGAAGGGGCTGGGGGCACCAGAGTCACGGCTCCGGCGCGGCAGACGACCTCGTAATTACTGGTAGACGGTCAGAAAGCAGGTTGAGCCAGATGGTCCTGTGGCTCAGGTCAGGGGGCAAGCTCAGACAAGCCCTTGGAGAAAGTTTCAAGCACAAATCAGCAAAGTCTTTTCAGCAAGTCTTTTCCTCTCCTTCCTCAGCAAGGCAAGCAGCAGGCCAGTCCTTCCAGCGTCTTCTTCTCCTTCTAGTTGGGCAGAGGTTCTTTGTGGGAAACAGGATTCTGATTTACAAGGAGCCGGGCTCCTACTTTTATACAGCATTTTCCTTGTTCTCACAGGCCAGGGGGGCCTTTGCATAACTCCTTTCAGTCTCTGAGCACTTGTTGGGTGTACTCTTGTTTCTGCTTTCAGTGTGAGGGGCAGGCACATCAGACGCTCCACAGGGGGTGGAGCCAACATTGTGTAGACAGGGGCAGCCAGGAGTACCTTGATGACAGTGCTTCGCCCTTCCTGGGCCAGGTGCCGGCTGAGTCATCAGTCGCTCCCCAGGGGGCGGAGCCAGCATTGTGGTGGCAGAGCACAGCCCTATTCAGAGTCCAGGGGCACTCCCACCTCCCACTAAGGTGTAATCCTTGCATTCACCACCTGTCATCCCCCAGCCCTGTCACTCACATAACCCAGACAGTCAGATACACATCCAAGCAGAGGCGGACTGCAATGGTTAGGCAAGCAAATGCTAACTTTCTAAAAGTAGCATTTGCAAACACAGGATATTAAAATAAACTTTACTAAAAGAAGTATTTTATTATTCTGAGTTCGGGCATACTAAACTTTATTTTCTACCATGTTCCCTGAGCCTGCTGGGATTATAGAGTGTAATGATTCCAGCAGCTCATCTTGGCCTAAGAGAACAGGTAGCCTTACAATAGTGAAAAATGAATTTGGCAGTAATTCACTATTAGGACATGCCACACTCATCAGAGCATGTCCTACCTTACACTTACAATGCACCCTGCCCTTGGGCCTACCATAGGGGTGACTAATATGAAGTTAAGGGAAGGTTTAGAGGCTGGCAAGTGTGTGCACTTGCCCAGCCAGCATGACAGTACCAGACTGCACGCAGGTTCTGCAGTGGCAGACCCTAGACACATTTTAAAAGGCTGCTTCTGTGGGTGGCGCAACCAGCGCTGCAGGCCCACTAGCAGTATTGGCACTTACAAGCCCTGGCACTCCTGGTGCACTTTACTGGGGACTGACAGTAAATCCAATGAACCAATCAGGAATATCAATCACAGTTACACTTTACATAGGGAGCACTTGCACTGTGGCACGGGGTGGCCATGGCGCAGTGCCCTGAGCTGCGGACACCAGCAAAAACATCTGAGGCACATCAGCAAAAAGTGGAAGGGAAACTCACGCCAAGGTGCCAGGTCTAACAAGATTTAATGAACTTTTTTATTTGGTCCGTATGATAATTGTATTATAAACAAAGAGAGTGTGGGCATTTGTGTTTTTTGTTATAGTTATAACGGTCCAGCCCACCCTCAGTCCCGACTAAGAACCTAACTCCTTCGTGTAAAAAATGTCAATAGATAAAGGCAAATCATGCACTTCAGCAATGCAATATATATTCAGATCTTTCATTCAAAACAAGAAACTGTAAATAACAAGTTGAGGGTGCAGAAACAAGAGACTGGGTGGTGTCAAATAATGAGTGTGTGTGTACGTGTGTTGCCCTAGGGGCAGGCAGGGGGGCAGGCATGCGTGAGACCGTGACAGTAGTGAGGGTCGCTCCGCGCGACTAGCAATATATGCAATGGGAGGAGGGGGACCAGCCGTCACAAAGCTCAATATTGCATGATGGTCTAAATAATGCCCCTCTGCAGGCACACCTGGTGGTAAGCTGTCAGGGCATTATCCCAGTCCTGCGCTATGGGGTACATGCGGAGACCCGCCGTCTCCTCTCTGTGTAGTGCTATGCTTTCCGCCCTAGCCCAATTGACAAACGAGTTGCGCCAGTGTATCGCCTGGGGGGGGGTGTACCATTTTTCCAGCGCTTGGTGATGAGGCGTTTCGCAGTTATCAACCCCAGGTCCCAAAACCTCGCCCGGACCTTCGTCTGTTTCGTCCGCATAAACAAGCCCAGAAGGCAAGCTTCCCATGTGTGCGGCAAACTACCTCCCGTCGCTGCCGCCAGAGTGGCTGACACCGAGGTCCAGTAACCATGGAGAGAAGGGCACATCGAGAGTACGTGCAGAGAGGTGTGCATCTACTAGTCTGCATCTAGGGCACGCCGATGTGTAAAGACCAAAGTAGCGGTTAAGTTTATCTGGAGATAAATACGCACGGTGCACAATATAATACTGTATGATCTTGAAACGGGAGTTTCGCTGAACATTCCTCGCCCCAGCTAGCACCAACGCCCATTCTCCATCAGTCCAGTCCTGGCCTCTATTTACTGTCCATTTGTCACGCAGTCGCTGTGATGAAAATTGCGTGTGTATGTGTAAGCCTGGGCGAGCCAGTGTACTATGTGGGAACCGTTTCCCATCACATATAGATACTGTATCAGCAGGTGTGTTGGCAGCTCTTCTGTCAGGTCACCCCAGGCTCGCGTCAATGTACGGAGGAGCGTCGCATGCGTCAGGAATTGCCCAGCAGGCAGTCCTGTGTTGGCCGCCAGGGTCGCAAAAGAGAGTAGAGATCCCTCTACAGACAATTCTCCCAAACTATCTAAATCAACGGCCGTCCAGCTGTCTAGCGCAGTCTCCTTAAGTGCGCCTCCCTCCCAGGGCGTCCCCAGCAGAGGCAGATTGGGGGCATATGGTTTGGTAGGGTTTGTAAGTTTTAGGCTTCTCACATAGCACTTCCTTGCCACCGCCAGATGTAGTTGATCTGGGCAGCGGATCTTAGCTAAAGGATGAAATAGCGCGTGTATCCGTGCAACCGTCATGACTGTGTCGTTCGAGGCGGTATCGCCCAAGTTCTTCCCACTCAACCAGTAAGCAACCCACTGCAGCTGCGCCGCCAGGTAATAGAGCTCCTGATTAGGAACAGACAACCCCCCAGCTTCCGTTGCAGCATATAGCGTCTTCAACGCGACTCTGGACCGCCCTGTATTCCAGATCAACCGTCTGCTCAGAGTATCCAGCTCCCGGAAGGTTCGGGCCGGGACATACACAGGAAGATTTGCGTAAAAGTACAGCAATTTAGGCAGTGCTACCATTTTTGTAAGCGTAATTCGGCTTGGGACATTTAACGGAAGGGAGTTCCAAAAGGACACCTGAGCCGTAAGTGACGAAATAGCTCTTGTGAGGTTACCCTCCAGCAGGTCAGCAGGCTCGCGATAAATATGGGTTCCTAAATAGAGAAAAACGGTCGGATACCAGAGGAGTCGCTCGCCCATTACCGCGATATCGCACTCCGGTGTGTCTGCAGCGAAAGAATACACACCTGACTTCGCCCAATTAACACGGAGTCCCGACACATCACCAAAGTTGCTGAAGATGTCAGTGAGCGTGCGTGGGAAGCAAGTCAGGTCCCTGATGTAGATCAGTAAATCGTCTGCATACAGAGACACCGAGTGCGTTCCGTCAGCCAAAGGGATACCCCAGTCTGCACCTGAAATACGAAGCTGTTCCGCCAAGGGTTCCATCATGAGTGCAAAGATTAAGGGGGAGAAGGGGCACCCCTGTCTAGTGCCTCTACGAACTCGAACCAAGTCCGAGAGAAGTCTACCCGTGTGTACACGCACCACGGGGTCTTGGTACAGAAGTTTCACCATCTGAAGGTAGGCATCACCCAAGCCAAACTTCTCCAGCACCTGCACCAGGTAGGGCCACTCCACAGAATCCAACGCTTTCTCAAGGTCGAGAACCACGCATCCCGAGCGAGGCCAACGGGACGTAGCCAGGTTTTGCACTCGAAATAGGCATCTGATGTCATAGGACGTACTGCGGGTGGGCACAAAACCGTTCTGGTCAGCATGCACCAGTGTAGGAACCAGAGGCGCCAATCTCTGGGCTAGTGCAGCCGCCAGGATCTTATAATCCGTATTAAGGAGAGCAAGCGGCCTATATGATCCCATGTTAAGCACGTCCCTGCCCGGCTTCAAAAGAGATATCACATTTGCCTCATTCAGGGTTGGTGGGAAAGCAGCATCCTCAATTGCCGCACCACACATTCGTAATAGTTCGGGTATGAGGATGGTAGAGTAGGCCTTATAGAACTCCGCAGGTAATCCATCTGGACCTGGGGTTTTGCCATTGGAGAGGGAAAATATAACCGTTCGAAGCTCTGCCGCTGCTAGTGGTGCGCCCAACTCTTCCCGCTGCGCACTGGTAACCGATGGCAAGGGTAACGCCGATAGATACTCTGAGATGTCATCCTCAGTGACTCGCATACGGGAGCGATATAGACTCTCATAGTGGTTCGTGAACGCCTCGTGAAGAGCCCTCTGTGTATAGATAGTGGTGCCCTGAGTGGTACGAACAGACAGAACAGGCGTCGTCTGGGTGTCCCGCCATATCAACCAAGATAACAGCTTACCTGGCTTGTCCCCAATGTGGTGTGTGCGCGCCGAGTGTGCAGCGTAATTTAAATTCTTCAACCTATCTAGAAGATGAGTGTGTTGCTCCCGGGCCGTCACCAACAGTGTGTCGTCACCCCCAGTTGCCTCCTGTTCGCCATCTAGTAAGGTGGATTCTACTCGCGTCAGATCCCTTTCCACCTGGCGACGCATTCCCGCCTGCATGCCCAGGCAGTTACCTCGCGTGACTACTTTAAAAGCATCCCACTCAACCTGTGGTGTGGATGCAGTGTCTCTGTTATCCTCAAAATACTGCAAAATGCGCACTGAAAGGGCCTCTCTATATGGGGCATCCAATAAGACATCCGGTAGGAGTCGCCACATGGGAATCGGAGGGTGTGGGCGCTCCCAGGCAAAGTCCAGGGTGTGAGGGTTGTGATCTGAGTGTGTTCGACCCAGATAGCAGGTGTCTGTGACATGAGGCAGTAAATCGCTTCACAGCATAAATCTGTCTAGTTTGATGTGTAGCGCGTGGGCACCCGAAAAGAACGAATAGACTCGCGCGTTGGGATTGCGATTGCGCCAAACATCATGTAGGTCCCATTGTGTCACCCAATCCAAGAGCGCCCTCGATGCTCCACTCACCGGCGCATTGGCCAAGGGGGGAACGAGCGATCTAGCGTAACATCCAACACACAGTTATAGTCACCTCCCAGCAAAAGCGGCACACCTGGCCATGGCGCTATCACCGACGACAATCGTGAAAGGAATCTCCCCTGTTCAGTGTTAGGTGCATAGACAGAAGCTATAACTATCTGTTGTCCGTCTAACCTACCCTGAAGAATCACATACCTGCCCTCAGCGTCTATTCTACTGCAAGTGAGCGCAAAGGGGACCCCAGGGCGTATCCAAACCAAAGTTCCACGTGCAAAAGCTGAGAAGCCTATGGCATACAACTGCCCCCTCCACCTGCGGCGCAGCGTGAGCACCTCCGAATCTGTCAAGTGGGTCTCCTGTAACAACGCCACTTGTACCTGGTGTCGCCTAAGATATGAGTAAACCTGGTAACGGCGTGAGGGCGTATGCATACCGCGCACATTCCAGGTACAGAATTTAACCATAGCCATTGCACATACATTCTCCCATGTCCCCTCCCGACCGCCCATCCCCAGTACACAGCCCGGTCGCACAGCAGTTCAGACACCCACTGATTTCACTGCAAATCATCCGCACTCGTCCACTACCCCGGAAACACATATCAGGGGAAAAGGAAACAACCACCAGTCTTATAAACAAAAGAAACATAACCACAATACCAAAAGGTCGACAGCAGAACATGTTGTCGTCCAAACGCTCTAGTGAGCACAAAGAATACGTAAGTTCAAGGGGGGGTCACTGAGTCTTTAGCTCTAACTTTACAGTGGTATCATGTAATCCGGGCGAGGGTGCTGCCCCCCACTACAGGCAGCAATTGTGATTCAGCCGATTGTCAATGAGAGTTCTCGGTTCTTGGCGCATCTATGCCGTCCAGTTCAGGGGCCAAATGTTCAGGAGCCGCACATAGCGGGCCGCAGCCAGCCACTCCCCTCTGGGGGGCTCGTCCACCCCTCTAATGCAGCCCTGCAACTCACCAACAGCGGGCACGCCCGTGGCATGACACAATTATCGGGTTTGGACCATGCACCCATAGACACCGGGTTCGGATATCATTTTGGGGTCAGAGCGGTAGCACCAGCCACATTTCGGTTTCTCTTGGAACCAGTAGTTCGCCAACTGCAGACCTCCTTGGCGATCAAATAACAGGGCCATTGCTCAGGGACGTGGTCACTGGACTGTATCAGCAGTCTGTGGTGTAACATCCAGGGGATCCATTATTATTACTATTCCCACTCCAGTGGGTGCAACAGTAGCGAAAGCGTTGGATAGCGTAGGGGTTAAAATTACTATTCCCACTCCAGTGGGTGCAACAGTAGGGAAAGCGTTGGATAGCGTAGGGGTAAAAATTACTATTCCCACTCCAGTGGGTGCAACAGTAGGGAAAGCGTTGGATAGCGTAGGGGTAAAAATTACTATTCCCACTCCAGTGGGTGCAACAGTAGGGAAAGCGTTGGATAGCATAGGGGTTAAATGACTATTAATTAATTAACAATTAACAATTTTAATTAATTTACATAATTAATTAATTATTATTAAATTACTTCCCACCCTATCCCCCTATAAACTCACAACCCACTACAGAAAATAATTTACTAAATATTAATTATTTATCAATTAAATATTTATAATTAATTACCAATTATATTTTAATTGATTACCAATTAATAATTAATTAACAATTATTATTAATTTACATAATTAATTAATTATAATAAAATTACTTCCCACCCTATTCCCCTATAAACCCACAACCCGCTACAGAAAATAATTTACTAAAAATTAATTATTAATCAATTATTATTATTTACCAATTATATTTTAATTATTTACCAATTAATAAGTAATTAACAATTATTATTAATTTACATAATTAATTAATTATAATTAAATTACTTCCCACCCTATTCCCCTATAAACCCACAACCCGCTACAGAAAATAATTTACTAAAAATTAATTATTAATCAATTATTATTATTTACCAATTATATTTTAATTATTTACCAATTAATAATTAATTAATAATTATTATTAATTTACATAATTAATTAATTATTATTAAATTACTTCCCACCCTATTCCCCTATAAACCCACAACCCGCTACAGATTTATATTACACAATTATTAAAAAATATTAAAAACTATCTTATTTTCGGTTTTTTTTTGTCTATATTCTATCTAGTCGATATTATGTCTAGTCTATATTTTTGATTTGATATTTTGGCTATTAATATCGATATTACTCGATATTTTTGTAGTCTATATTATGTCTGGTCGATATTTTGGCTAGTCTATATTTTTTACTCGATATTTTGTCCAAACAATATTTTGGATTCGATATTATGTCTGTTTACCCTTCTCCCAACCATGATTCGGTTATGAATAGTATGTCTGGTTTTGCATCAGTGAGAAGGCTGTAGATGTGATGCTTGTTTTTAGAGAGGGAGCGAGCATTTATTAGTAGACAGTTTAGTGAGTGGCCTTTGGTGATAGTGGGACTTTGTTTGGTAGAAGAGTGATCAGTAATGTGTGGGTTTGTAGCAGGTGTGTTTTTAGTGCTGGTATTAGCTGTATTAGGATAGCAATTGTGTAGCTGTTCTGTATCGTGTTCCTTATCCAGCATGCTAATAAGGCATTTTGATGGGTCTGCATGCGTATGTGGTGGAGATGGTGAGTGAGTTGGAGTGCTGTGTTGCTTTTGTGGTTTAACTTTGTTGTGAAGTAGACGTGGGGAAGCAAAGTTGTGACGCGTGGCATGTTGCTTATATTTTTTGTGTGTGTTTAAGGCGGAAGGTGTATGAGTCAGGGGAGGTGGTGCAGCATGTGGGTCATGTAGTAATGTTCTAAATTGTCCAATGGATGAGAGGCTGCTAGAAGAGAGGTGTTGTATTGCTGTATATGTGTTAGGTGTGGTGGAAGAGTGAAAGCTTGGCATTGGAGTTTGTTCCTTTGTGTGATTTGAAAGGTGGGTATATGTTTGTATTTTGTGATGGTAAGTATTATGAGGTGTTGCGCTTTGAAGATCTTGTTGTGCTGGTGTGTGTGATATGTTTTGCTTTTGAGGAGTAGTGAAAAGGGTGCTGATGTATATGTTTCATGTAATGGATTTGGTTGTGTAGTATTGTTTGTGAGAGGAAGTTGTGACATAGAGGGGGTGGTGATGTGTTTATGAGTAGAGTGTATGTTGTGTGTAGGAGGGAATGAAGTAGAGGTGAGAGTGTTTATCTTAGACTGGTTTGTTGCAAGAGTTACAAAGTGTGGTTGTGTGCAGTGTGTGTGTTGTGCGTTAGTGTTATTATGGAAGAAGGGAGAGGAGGGTGTTTGTTGGACACTGATGGAAGGATGATTATATGTTTGTTAGTGATAAAAGGTGGTCTGTTAGGTGTAATTACAGCAGGGAGAGGGTGCCTGAATGGGATGTAGTTATGTATGGTGTTGATTGGCGTTCTGTTAGTGATGAGTGTATTGGTTAGTGGTATAGGATAGGGTTGTGTACTGTTTGTAGGTGATGGTGGATATGTGTGGTAGTAGGGATAGTAGGGTATGTAGATGTGGTTTGGTTGGGTTTGTAGTGCACGCTGGTACAGTAATCTGTGCATAGTGCTGTGCGTGGTGTACATTTGGTGTGAGTGTGTTGCTCTGTTTGTGGATGTGGATGGTGTGGGCTGGGTATTGCTAAATGAGAAAAAGGGCAGCATTTCTGGCCCTAGTCCCGACCAGTCTCGACCAGGCTCAAACATGCAATTGCCCTGGTCCTCTCTGCCTTTAACAGGCTCAAACAGGCAACTGCCCTTGTCCTCTCTGCCCTTAACAGGCTCAAACAGGCAACTGCCCTTGTCCTCTCTGCCCTTAGCCTCAACGCCCGGGCTGAGACGCCCTAACCCTGGCCTTTTTTATAGCCCTAGTAATCAGGTGACCCCTTAAGCCAAGGGGAACCCTAGCCCTAACACTTTCCAATCACAACACTAGCCCTAAAATCTAGAACCAATAGGAGACCAGGACCTTACAGCCAATCTTAGCCCTAGTGCAATCACCCAATCAGTTCAAAAACCCTGATCTCCAGATCCAATAAAGGCCCTAGCCCTACCAGTAGTCCCAAAACAAGTCCATGCAACCAATGGCACAGTAAGCCCTAGTCCCTACTTTCAATAGAAAGCCTAACCCTACTCTGAGTCCCACACCTAGTCCAGCAACCGATCAAACCAGAAGCCCTAAGCGCTACTTCCAATTAAAGGTCTAACCCTAGCCCTAGTCCCACCCTACAATGATTGAATCACAGACCCAGAAACCAATCAGAACCCTCAAATACCCAACCAATGAGGACATTAACCCTAATCCAATAGAAACACCAAATACAACCACCAATCATTGTAGACATGTACCAACCACTAGCAGACGATATAAGGTCCCAGCGACCTCAGACAAGGTTTGCTGGCCAGGGAGTTGGAAGCTGCTTCTCCTGTTCAGAATCTCCTAGGAGACAGACAGGCTCAATCCACACTTTGGACTTGCGCAGGTAAGGGCCTCACTAACTTGAAATCTAACAATACTGTTTGAATAAAACTTTACTCCCTCTGCTGGCCAAAGAACGAAGTTCACAGGCCCTAGTAAACACAGTTTAAACAGCTCACAGAAGCACCCTCTGATGTAGAAAATCCCTGTTGCTGGGGGGAGGCAGGGGGGCTGGTTTCACTGACTTATGAACACAAAATGGTGGCTGGGAGTGCACTGTTTTAACATACAGGTCTTAGCACAGAGCAAATGAGAAATTTGGAGGGGAAAACAGAATTGTCACTAAGGAATGAGAGGGACAAACTTTAGAGGTGGGACTGCAAATCCCACAATTCAACACGCTAAATGGGGGCAATCATGAGCAGGGAAAACCACAAGTTTAAAACACAACACAGGTGATCAAATATACAATTACAGGCAGGCTAAAACTACATTTTTTAACTATAACAACCACAGGCAAAGACAGTAAAAACAGAAAGTGAAAATCGTTTTTGAAACAACTTTTTGTCTTGGGAAGAGACAGTACTAGTCTGTCTCCTTAACACTTGCTGGACCCTTCTCACTGCAATCTAGGGCACAGGTAGGCTGCAACTCACAAGATGGAGGAGAATGATTTGGGGTGCACCCAGCAAGGCCTTAAGGGGCATGGGCAGGTGTGAGAGACGGTCTCAGACTTGCCTGGTAGCTGAATAGCCAATGGTCTGCTGGCCTGGGGGTGGGGGCTGGGCAGCTGCTTCTCCTGTTCAGAATCTCCTAGGAGACAGGCAGGCTCAATCCACACTTTGGACGTCAGCAGGTAAGGGCCTCACTAACTTGAAATCTAACAATACTGTTTAAATAAAACTTTACTCCCTCTGCTGGCCAAAAAACAAAGTGCACAGGCCCTAGTAAACACAGTTTAAACAGCTCACAGAAGCACCCTCTGATGTAGAAAATCCCTGTTGCTGGGGGGAGGCAGGTTGGCCGATTTCACTGGCTTGTGAACACAAAATGATGGCTGGGAGTGCACTGTTTTAAAATACAGGTCTAAAACTAACAATTTTAATGGTAACAACCACAGGCAAAGACAGCAAAAACAGAAAATGAAAATCGTTTTTGAAACAACTTTTTGTCTTTGGAAGAGACAGCACTAGTCTGTCTATACCACTGAGAAAGCTCTATTTAGAGTGGGGAGTCATTCCTTGTGTGAAACCTGTGGCTGGTAAATTTGCCAACATATTATTATTTACGCATAGTTCACATTTTCTCAAGATGAAAGAAAGGCCTTATTAACTGTAGAATTTTTTTTACTGCTGGCTGAAACCTGTCACAGTGATATAATGATTGTCCCTAGGCAGTCATGGCCAGTAATATGTTGGGAGCAGAAGCCAGAATTCAAATGCATCAACTTAACCCCAGGCTTCCCCGATTAGCGTTGTGCTGGCATTCACCTAACAAACAAGGAAACTAACTACTTTAAAGAGTTTAAGCTTCACCTGCTAAAGAAAAGAAAGGACAAAGACGGGGGGTGTTCTTGCTCATAAACAGGGTAGGAATTCAAATTTGAGGATCAGCTCCGCTTTGGTTAACTCTGGATTCTATCAGTGCCAATATCTACCTGAACATAAAATAAACTCTGACTCTGTGGGACAAAGGCTTTGCACTTCAGATGACATTAAAGAGAAAGCTACACAAATATGAGAGACTTTCTGCCAGAGAAAATGTATTTGCTGGTGCCCATCTTTCATGACAGCAACGGCTAAGCCCCTGGACTCTGGGGCACACTGAACTGCCCGGGAGAAGAAGTAAGCAGTAATGCCCACGAAGGAGAATTTTAGACCCGTGGCTGAAAGATGGTGTGCCAAAAGCTCACATGCCTGAAGCTTTGCTGTTGCACAAGTATCTCTAGGATTGAGGGGCTGCCATTGTAGACAGTCTATATTTCTGAAACCTGTTTACCCATTACCCCCTCACAAGTCCCTGCAGCTGTAACTTTCTCTCTCTCACTCAAATTTTCTCGGTCTGGTCATACTCTGCAGGACAGAGAAGCTGAGGTTGTAGTGTGTTGAGGTTGGATCCACAAATGCTACAATGAACGATAGAGGGACATTTTGTATCTAGCCCATCAGTCTGAGCACATGTTAGATGCCTAGCCTCAAGCCTACAGGGCCATGGCCACTTGCTTACATTGGAGAAAAGAACACACGTACAGTGTACAGTGAAAGGTGCACTGAATTTTCTTGGTTCTGTACAAATTTTAGCTGAAGTTAAATATATACGATTGTCCAGTAACCAAGTGGTACAACTTTAGATTATTCAAATGGGCCTTGATACCAGTGCACCTTTAACTTCAGTGAAGCTTTGCACATCATTATGGAGAAAGGATGCTCACTCTGGAGTCCACTTCCGCCCCTGACTTTGATATGAGCTCACCCCCACTATGTTGACGGGTTGCCCAAAATATTTTGAAGTATAGAATGAGCTAATTGCCCATACCTAACCTGTTGGTTGTCTTGTCTGTCTTCATCGCGATGGTAGTGTTTGCAGAGACTATGCATTAGCGTACGCGGTGGCTAAGTTTGTGTATTTTGGACATGTAAAAAAATTCCAATAAAGAGCAGTTAAAAAAAATCAGTACGGAGGAACGGGCCAGGAATTCTACACTTGATGCTGCTTCTTTCTGGAGTCAGGGATGGGCTTTTAAACATTCTTCACCACAGCAGAAAATGCTTTTCTGCCCCTTCTTTCAAATTCATCCCTGCGAGAGAGTGTTTCCTGTTGATGTACCAAGGCTACACCAAAGGAGGATAGATCTCCAGAAACTCTGGAGTGAACCGATGCCCCTCTACTGGTTGCAGTGGTTGTCAACTGTGCATAAGCCTAAGAGCCCGCCCAACCCTCAAAATCTTTACACCACTGCGTGGAGACCTCCTGTAAGCTGATCTAGCCAATTTGGTGTGTTGTGTGTTCCCTTGTTTTGTACGGGATATCCTATGAGGCTCCGAGCTCTCACAATAGCACCCACAAAACCTGTGGACACAAGTGGTTTGGCCGCACTAATCCCTGATCGTCGCTCGGACTGCAACCACGTGCCAGTGCAATCGCTGAGGCATCAGCAACTGGGCTGTTGCACTGATGCAAAGGAACCATCAAGAGAGACTTCACTTGGATACACCTGCAAGGTATTCTGAATTTCTAATGCCCCACTAGACACATCGCCTAGCTTCACCAGTAGTATGAACACACAGGGCTTTTCGGCTGCTTGAAAGCGGACATTCAGAACTCAGTTTCTGTCTGCTAAAAAAAATTTATTCAGATTGTCTCCCTTTGGGTGAAAACCATTTTACTTGTAAATTACCAATGTTTCTTCAACTTCTGAAACCATATGAAATAAAAGTTGTATCCTTTCCAAAAGCAAATTTGGCATTCAAAATACTGCGAGTTATTCTGGAGTTAATTGTATAAGAGTTCAAAATCTGCATGGACATCCAAGAATCCAACTTGACTGTTCGTCCTAGCTAACCCCTAAGAGTCAGATGCCAACTAGCACAGGCAAAGGCACTAATTATGGGCCCAATTTATATTTTCTTTGACATTTTTTACCACTTCAGGTCTGCTGCCACTGCATGAAAAGGCGCGCAGCCCCACAGGCAGACATCTTAAATTTTTTTGGATAACATTTTTACAAAAAGAATTTAAAAAATGACCTCCATTGTATCTTTACGAGGGGTGTAATGGCAACCATTTGTCCACTACCAACACATCCACCACGTCCAAGTCCACCACCACGTCCCACACCACCACCATGTCCACACCCACCACCACATCCACCACCACCACCCCATCCACCACCACGCCCACCACCACGTCCACCACCATGTCCAACACCACATCCACAATCACCAAGTCCACCACCATGTCCACCACGTCCACAACCACCACATTCACCACCACCACTATGTCCACCATCACCACGTCCACCACCACCACGTCCACCACCACCACCATGTCTACCACCACCACGTCCACCACCACCACATCCACCACCACTATGTCCATCAACACCAGCATGTCCACCACAACCATATCCACCATGACCACCACCTCATCCACCACCACCACGTCCACCACCATATCCATCACAACATCCACCACCACCATGTCCACCACCACCATGTCTACCACCACCACGTCTACCAACACCACATACACCACCACCACATCCACCACCACCACATCCACCACCATGTCCACCACCACGTTCACCACCACATCAACCACCATGTCCACCACCCCACATCCACCACCATGTCCACCACCACATCCACCACCGCCACCATGTCCACCACCACCACTATGTCCACCACCACCACGTCCACCACCATCATGTCCACCACCACCACATCTACCACCACCACCTCCACCACGTCCACCACCACGTCCACCACCACCACATCCACCACCACCACCATGTCCACTACCACCACCACGTCCACCACCACCACCATGTCCACCATGTCCACCACCACCATGTCCACCACCACATCCACCACCATGTCCACCCCCACCACCACATCCACCACCACATCCACCACCACCATGTCCAACACCACCACCACGTCCACCACCACTACGTCCACCACCACCACCACGTTCACCACCACCACCACGTTCACCACCACCACATCCACCACCATGTCCACCACATCCAATACCACCATGTCCACCACCACATTCACCATTCACCACCACGTCCACCACCACGTCCACCACCACCACATCCACCACCACCAACACATCCACCACCAACATGTCAACCACCACAGCAATCACCACCACCATATCCACTACCACCATGTCAACCACCACGTCCACGTCCACCACCACGTCCCTCACCACCACCACATCCACATCCACCACCACCACCACATCCATCACCACTCAGTCCACCACCACATCCACCACTACATTCACCATCACGTCCACCACCACCACCAAGTCCACCTCCACTATGTACACCACCACATCTACCACCACCACATCAACCACCACCACGTCCACTACCACCATGTCCACCACAACCACGGCCACCACCACCACGTCCATCACGTCCACCACCAAGACCACCATGTCCACCACCACCCCATCCACCACCACCACGTCCACCACAACCACATCCACCACCACCACCAGCATGTCCACCACCACCACATCAATCACCACCACGTCCACTACCACCATGTCCACCACAACCACGGCCACCACCACCACGTTCACCACCACCACGTCCACCACCATGTCCTCCACCACCCCATCCACCACACCATGTCCACCACCACCACGTCCACAACCACCACTTCACCTACCATTTATACCACCACAACCACGTTCACCCCACGTCCACCACCCCCACATCCACCACCACCATGTCCACCAGCACCACCAAGTCCACCACCACCAAATCCACCACCACGTCCAACATCGCCATGTCCACAACCAATGTATCCACCACCACCATCACGTCCACCACCATGTCCACCACCACCACGTCTACCACCACCATGTCCACCACCATATCCACAACCATGTCCACCATCACCGCCATGTCCACCACCACCACATCCACCACCACCATGTCCACCACCACCACAATGTCCACCACCCCAACCATGTCCACCACCACCACGTCTACCACCACCATGTTCACTACCACATCCACCATGTCCACCACCATCACTAGGACCACCACCAAGTCCACCACCATGTCCACCACCATCACCATGTTCACCACCACCTCATCCACTACCACATCCACCACCACCACCACGTCCACAAAGTCCACAACCACCAAGTCCACCACATCCACCAAAACCAAATTCACCACCACCACCACAAAATCCACCACCAACACGTCCACCACCACCACGTCCACCACCACACATCCACCAATACCACCAGGTCCACCACCACCACATCCACCATCACAACAACTACTACCACCACCATGTCCATCACCACCACGACCACCACCACCACCATGCCACAACCACCACCATGTCCACCAATACAACCAGGTCCACCACCACCACATCCACCATCACAACAACTACCACCACCACCATGTCCATTACCACCACATCCACCCCCACCATGCCACAACGACCACCATGTCCACCACCACCACGTCCACTACGTCTACCACCACCACATCCACCATCACCACATCCACCACCACCACATCCACAACCACCAGGTCCACCACCACATTTACCAGCACCACATCCACCACCACCACATCCAGCACCATATCCACCACCATCACATCCACCACCATCACCACATCCACCACCACATTCACCACCACCACCACATCCACCACCACCACATCCACCACCACCATTTCCACCACCACCATGTCCACCACCACCATATCCACCACCACCACCATGTCCACCACCACGTCCACAACCACCACTTCCACTACCATTTATACCACCACCACATTCACCCCACATCCACCACCCCCACATCCACCACCACAATGTCCACCAGCACCACCAAGTCCACCACCACCAAATCCACCACCACCACCACGTCCAACACCGCCACGTCCACCACCAATGTATCCACCACCACCATCACGTCCACCACCATGTCCACCACCAGCACGTCTACCACCACTATTTCCACCACCATATCCACAACCATGTCTACCACCACCGCCATGTCCACCACCACCACATCCACCACCACCCTGTCCACCACCACCACCATGTCCACCACCCCCACCATGTCCACCACCACCACGTCTACCACCCCCATGTTCACTATCACATCCACCATGTCCACCACCATCACTAGGACCACCACCAAGTCCACCACCATGTCCACCACCATGTCCACCACAAACACATCCACCACCACCACATCCACTACCATCACCACGTCCATCATCACGACGTCCACCACCACCTCATCCACTACCACATCCACCACCACCACCAGGTCCACCAAGTCCACCACCACCAAGTCCACCACATCCACCAAAACCACATTCACCACCACCACAAAATCGACCACAACACGTCCACCACCACCACTTCCACCACCACACATCCACCAATACCACCAGGTCCACCACCGCCACATCCACCACCACCACAACTACTACCACCACCATGTCCATCACCACCACGTCCACCACCACCATGCTACCACAACCACCATGTCCAGCACCACCACGTCCACCACCACCACATCCACAACCACCATGTCCACCACCACGTTTACCAGCACCACATCCACCACCACCACATCCACCACCACGTCCACCACCACCACATCCACAACCACCACATCCACCACCACATCCACCACCACCATGTCCACCACCACCATGTCCACCTCATCCACTGCCACCACATCCACCACCGCCACGTCCACCACCAGGTCCACCACCACCATGTCCACCACCACTACGTCCACCACCATGTCTACCAGCACCACCAAGTCCACCACCACCAAATCCACCAACACCACCACGTCCAACACCGCCACGTCCACCACCAATGTATATACCACCACCATTATGTCCACCACCATGTCCACCACCACCACGTCTACCACCACCACGTCCACAAAGTCCACCACCACCAAGTCCACCACATCCACCAAAACCACATTCACCACCACCACAAAATCCACCACCAACACGTCCACCACCACCACGTCCATCTACTACTACCACCACCATGTCCATCACCACCAGGTCTACCACCACCATGCCACAACCACCACCATGTCCACCACCACCACATCCACCACCACCACATCCACCACCACCACATCCACAACCACCAGGTCCACCACCACGTTTACCAGCACCACATCCCCCATCACCACATCCAGCACAATATCCACCACCATCACATCCACCACCACCACCACATCCACCACCACGTTAACCACCACCACCACATCCACCACCATGTCCACCACCATTTCCACCACCACCACGTCCACCACTACCACATCCACCACCACCACCACCATGTCCACCACCACCATGTCCACAACCACCTCTTCCACTACCACCACGTTTACCCAACATCCACCACCCCTACATCCACCACCACCATGTCCACCAGCACCACCAATTCCACCACCACCAAATCCACCACCACCACCACGTCCAACACAGCCACGTCCACCACCAATGTATCCACCACCACCATCACGTCCACCACCATGTCCACCACCACCACGTCTACCACCACTATGTCCACCACCATATCCACAACCATGTCCACCACCACCGCCATGTCCACCACCACCACATCCACCACCACCATGTCCACTACCACCATGTCCACCACCCCCACCATGTCCACCACCACCATGTCTACCACCACCATGTTCACTACCACATCCACCATGTCCACCACCATCACTAGGACCACCACCAAGTCCACCACCATGTCCACCACCACCGCCATGTCCACCACCAACACATCCACCACCACCACATCCACTACCATCACCACGTCCACCATCACGACATCTACCACCACCTCATCCACTACCACATCCACCACCACGTCCACCAAGTCCACCACCACCAAGTCCACCACATCCACCAAAACCACATTCACCACCACCACAAAATCCACCACCAACACGTCCACCACCACCACGTCCACCACCACACATCCACCAATACCACCAGGTCCACCACCACCACATCCACCATCACAACAACTACTACCACCACCATGTCCATCACCACCACGTCCACCGCCACAACCACCACCATGTCCACCACCACCACGTCCACTACAACCACCACCACCACATCCACCACCACCACCACGTCCACAAAGTCCACAACCACCAAGTCCACCACATCCACCAAAACCAAATTCACCACCACCACCACAAAATCCACCACCAACACGTCCACCACCACCACGTCCACCACCACACATCCACCAATACCACCAGGTCCACCACCACCACATCCACCATCACAACAACTACTACCACCACCATGTCCATCACCACAACGTCCACCACCACCATGCCACAACCATCACCATGTCCACCAATACCACCAGGTCCACCACCACCACATCCACCATCACAACAACTACCACCACCACCATGTCCATTACCACCACATCCACCCCCACCATGCCACAACGACCACCATGTCCACCACCACCACGTCCACTACGTCTACCACCACCACATCCACCACCACCACATCCACCACCACCACATCCACAACCACCAGGTCCACCACCACATTTACCAGCACCACATCCACCACCACATCCAGCACCATATCCACCACCATCACATCCACCACCACCACCACATCCACCACCACGTTCACCACCACCACCACATCCACCACCACCACATCCACCACCACCATTTCCACCACCACCACGTCCACCACCACCACATCCACCACCACCACCATGTCCACCACCACATCCACAACCACCACTTCCACTACCATTTATACCACCACCACATTCACCCCACATCCACCACCCCCACATCCACCACCACAATGTCCACCAGCACCACCAAGTCCACCACCAATTCCACCACCACCACCACGTCCAACACCGCCACGTCCACCACCAATGTATCCACCACCACCATCACGTCTACCACCATGTCCACCACCAGCACGTCTACCACCACTATGTCCACCACCATATCCACAACCATGTCTACCACCACCGCCATGTCCACCACCACCACATCCACCACCACCCTGTCCACCACCACCACCATGTCCACCACCCCCACCATGTCCACCACCACCACGTCTACCACCACCATGTTCACTATCACATCCACCATGTCCACCACCATCACTAGGACCACCACCAAGTCCACCACCATGTCCACCACCACCACCATGTCCACCACAAACACATCCACCACCACCACATCCACTACCATCACCACGTCCACCATCACAATGTCCACCACCACCTCATCCACTACCACATCCACCACCACCACCAGGTCCACCAAGTCCACCACCACCAAGTCCACCACATCCACCAAAACCACATTCACCACCACCACAAAATCGACCACAACACATCCACCACCACCACTTCCACCACCACACATCCACCAATACCACCAGGTCCACCACCACCACATCCACCACCACCACAACTACTACCACCACCATGTCCATCACCACCACGTCCACCACCACCATGCTACCACCACCACCATGTCCAGCACCACCACATCCACCACCACCACATCCACAACCACCATGTCCACCACCACATTTACCAGCACCACATCCACCACCACCACATCCACCACCACGTCCACCACCACCACATCCACAACCACCACATCCACCACCACATCCACCACCACCATGTCCACCACCACCATGTCCACCTCATCCACTGCCAACACATCCACCACCGCCACGTCCACCACCAGGTCCACCACCACCATGTCCACCACCACTACGTCCACCACCATGTCTACCAGCACCACCAAGTCCACCACCACCAAATCCACCAACACCACCACGTCCAACACCGCCACGTCCACCACCAATGTATCCACCACCACCATTACGTCCACCACCATGTCCACCACCACCACGTCTACCACCACCACGTCCACAAAGTCCACCACCACCAAGTCCACCACATCCACCAAAACCACATTCACCAAAACCACAAAATCCACCACCAACACGTCCACCACCACCACGTCCATCTACTACTACCACCACCATGTCCATCACCACCAGGTCCACCACCACCACGCCACAACCACCACCATGTCCACCACCACCACATCCACCACCACCACATCCACCACCACCACATCCACAACCACCAGGTCCACCACCAATTTTACCAGCACCACATCCACCATCACCACATCCAGCACAATATCCACCACCATCACATCCACCACCACCACCACATCCACCACCACGTTAACCACCACCACCACATCCACCACCATGTCCACCACCATTTCCACCACCACCACATCCACCACTACCACATCCACCACCACCACCACCATGTCCACCACCACCATGTCCACAACACCTCTTCCACTACCACCACGTTTACCCCACATCCACCACCCCTACATCCACCACCACCATGTCCACCAGCACCACCAATTCCACCACCACCAAATCCACCACCACCACCACGTCCAACACAGCCACGTCCACCAGCAATGTATCCACCACCACCATCATGTCCACCACCATGTCCACCACCACCACGTCTACCACCACTATGTCCACCACCATATCCACAACCATGTCCACCACCACCGCCATGTCCACCACCACCACATCCACCACCACCATGTCCACCACCACCATGTCCACCACCCCCACCATGTCCACCACCACCATGTCTACCACCACCATGTTCACTACCACATCCACCATGTCCACCACCATCACTAGGACCACCACCAAGTCCACCACCATGTCCACCACCACCGCCATGTCCACCACCAACACATCCACCACCACCAAATCCACTACCATCACCACGTCCACCATCACGACATCTACCACCACCTCATCCACTACCACATCCACCACCACCACCACGTCCACCAAGTCCACCACCACCAAGTCCACCACATCCACCAAAACCACATTCACCACCACCACAAAATCCACCACCAACACGTCCACCACCACCACGTCCACCACCACACATCCACCAATACCACCAGGTCCACCACCACCACATCCACCATCACAACAACTACTACCACCACCATGTCCATCACCACCACATCCACCGCCACAACCACCACCATGTCCACCACCACCACGCCCACTACAACCACCACCACCACATCCACCACCACCACATCCACCACCACCACATCCACAACCACCAGGTCCACCACCACATTTACCAGCACCACATCCACCACCACCACATCCAGCACCATATCCACCACCATCACATCCACCACCAACACCACATCCACCACAACATCCACCACCACCATGTCCACCACCGCCATGTCCACCTCATCCACTGCTACCACATCCACCACCACCACATCCACCACCACCACGTCCACCACCACCATGTCTACTACCACCACGTCCACCACCATGTCCACCAGCACCACCAAGTCCACCACCACCAAATCCACCACCACCACCACGTCCAACACCGCCACGTCCACCACCAATGTATCCACCACCACCATTACGTCCACCACCATGTCCACCACCACTACGTCTACCACCACCACGTCCACAAAGTCCACCACCACCAAGTCCACCACATCCACCAAAACCACATTCACCACCACCACAAAATCCACCACCAACAAGTCCACCACCACCACGTCCATCTACTACTACCACCACCATGTCCATCACCACCAGGTCCACCACCACCATGCCACAACCACCACCATGTCCACCACCACCACGTCCACCACGTCCACCACCACCACATCCACCACCACCACATCCACCACCACCACATCCACAACCACCAGGCCCACCACCACGTTTACCAGCACCACATCCACCACCACCACATCCAGCACCATATCCACCACCATCACATCTACCACCACGTTAACCACCACCACCACATCCACCACCATGTCCACCACCACCACCATTTCCACCACCACCACGTCCACCACTACCACATCCACCACCACCACCACCATGTCCACAACCACCACTTCCACTACCATTCATATCACCACCACCACGTTCACCCCACATCCACCACCCCTACATCCACCACCACCATGTCCACCAGCACCACCAATTCCACCACCAGCAAATCCACCACCACCACCACGTCCAACACATCCACGTCCACCACCAATGTATCCACCACCACCATCACGTCCACCACCATGTCCACCACCACCACGTCTACCACCACTATGTCCACCACCATATCCACAACCATGTCCACCACCACTGCCATGTCCACCACCACCACATCTACCACCACAATGTCCACCATCACCACCATGTCCACCACCACCACCACCACCATGTCCACCACCACCATGTCTACCACCACCATGTTCACTACCACATCCACCATGTCCACCACCATCACTAGGACCACCACCAAGTCCACCAGCATGTCCACCACCACCGCCATGTCCACCACCAACACATCCACCACCACCACATCCACTACCATCACCACGTCCACCATCACAACGTCTACCACCACCTCATCCACTACCACATCCACCACCACCACCACCACCACGTCCACCAAGTCCACCACCACCAAGTCCACCACATCCACCAAAACCACATTCACCACCACCACAAAATCCACCACCAACACGTCCACCACCACCACGTCCACCACCACACATCCACCAATACCACCAGGTCCACCACCACATCCACCATCACAACAACTACTACCACCACCATGTCCATCACCACCACGTCCACCGCCACAACCACCACCATGTCCACCACCATCACGTCTACTACAACCACCACCACCACATCCACCACATCCACCACATCCACAACCACCAGGTCCACCACCACATTTACCAGCACCACATCCACCACCACCACATCCAGCACCATATCCACCACCATCACATCCACCACCACCACCACATCCACCACCACATTCACCACCACCACCACATCCACCACCATGTCCACCACCACCACCACCATGTCCACCACCACCACATCCACCACCACCACCACCATGTCCACCACCACCATGTCCACAACCACCACTTCCACTACCATTTATACCACCACCACGTTCACCCCATGTCCACCACCCCCACCACCACCATGTCCACCAGCACCACCAAGTCCACCACCACCACCACCACGTCCAACACTGCCATGTCCACCACCAATGTAACCACCACCACCTTCACGTCCACCACCATGTCCACCACCACCACATCTACCACCACTATGTCCACCACCATATCCACAATCATGTCTACCACCACCGCCATGTCCACCACCACCACCCTGTCCACCACCACCACCATGTCCACCACCCCCACCATGTCCACCATCACCACATCTACCACCACCATGTTCACTACCACATTCACCATGTCCACCACCATCACTAGGACCACCACTAAGCCCACTACCATGTACACCACCACCGCCATGTCCACCACCAACACATCCCCCAGCACCACATCCACTACCATCACCACGTCCACCATCACCACGTCCACCACCACCTCATCCACTACCACATCCACCACCACCACCAGGTCCACCAATTCCACCACCACTGTTGGAAATGGGATCCCTGGCTGGCCAGGGCTTTCGCCAAAGTCAGTCAGAGACCACCACTCCCAAGTCAGGGCAAGGGAGTTACACGCCAAGATAACCCCCGCTCACCCTCTAGGTAACGTGGCGCGAGCAGCAAGGCTAAACTTGGAGGCGATGTAAGTTAAGTATTTGCGCACGCACCCCAGCAACAACACCCAGGACCCACCACAAAGGAAACTCCACACAAGGTTATATAAAAATAGCCTTTGTATTACACCAAAACACATTAGATAAAACACACACTTTACAATGTGCCAGAGGCACGGGCAGAATTTACAGGGGATATGTACAAGACAGGGCCACCTGGACCACTGTCAGGGATCAGCACTTAGAATACAATACAATACTTGTAGGCCTAGAACTTAGAACATAGCCTATCAGACAGTACCTTCCGTCCTGGTTGCACGGGATAATGCGAGTGACCTCCTTAGTAAGCTTGAGCGGGCGGCCCAGCGAAGCGGCGCGACTCAGGGGAGAGCGGCGCTGCTCGAGGCTTGGACGGGCTGCCGGCACGAGCTGCCGAGGGGAACGAGCGAGGCACACTTCAGCGAGGCCCCAGGGGCCCAGGGAGATCAGACAAGTCCCAGCAATTTGGCAGGGAAGGCACCATAGAGTCCACTGGTCCTGGGACTCTGGTCAGGGGGCAAGCTTAGTATCAAGCCCTTGGGATCACTTATAACAGAAGATCACTGTAACACAAAATAGGACATAAAGCACACAACCAGTACCCACTGGTAACTGGTAAGTCCCCCCTACGCAATCCTAACCACCCTAGGAACAGGTCACGCAGGGAACCAGGACCTTACTAGCACCACCTGCACTAGCAAGAACAACCACCTCAGTATCACAATACAAGTAGGGGCATAGACCTGGGGACAAAACACATGATGCAGAACCTACATTCAGCGGTGTAAGGAACACATGACGCATCAACACACGTTCAGCGGTGTAAGGAACAGGGCACATAATGTATCAACAACACATTCAGAGGTGCAGCAAAGAGCACTTTGCAGAAATCACAGTAACATGAACTTACATCAAAGTCCAGGGTCCAGGTTGCGCCACTTGCGCCAGAACCTAAACGTAGCAGCTGCCCACTACTTGCTGGGCAGCTGAGGGACAGGACAGGGGGGCCTAAACGCTGCAGCTGGCACTAAGTGCTGCGCAGCTGGGGAAAGGCCAGGGATGAAGGAGTGCGCCTCACTCCTAAAGTCCAGAACATGTCCCTAGGGAGGAAGAAAGACCTACACGGTGCAGCTGCCCACTAATTGCTGGGCAGCTGGAAACAGAACTGCGACAGGGGCCCTCACTGGCCCCTCAGGACAAGGACTGTGCCCAACTGAGCCCTCTGGCTCTAAAACAAAAAAGATGCAGCCTCACTGGGCTGTTGGGGTCCCTCACGGGGGACCCGAGAACGAATATGCCCCCTGAGCCTCTCAGGGCTCGTGAATAGGGTGGGGGGCCTTCGGTGGAGTCCCCCCTCTGGGGACTCGATATGGCCAAATGGGTCAAGAACCTCTCAGGGCTCGGGTAACAATGTGGGGCCAGGGGAGCCTCTCGGGGCTCGTGGGCAAAACAGGCGGAGTCCCTCTCGGGGGACTTAGCATCACCGGAGGCCTCACGGGCCTCTCCACACCACAAGGCTCGCTCTGGAGGGGAGGGGCGGGCACCGACAATGTGCCCCGACGCCCCTCCTCCCCTGTAAGGCACTCACCGGACTCTGGCGCTTGGCGGCGGTTCTCCTCCTCCACCGGGGCTTTAGACGCGCCGGTCTCTGCCTCACCCGGACCCCCATCTCGGGACCGGGCCTCGACATGGAGCCTTCGTGGCTCCTGGATAAATCAGTATCCGGGGCTCCCTCCTGGTCACGGGAGCCCCGCAACGCTCGCACCACTGCCTGCTTCTGCCTCGCTCCCCGGCGGGGGCGGGACAGGGGAATCCCCTCGGGCCGGCAGCCAATCACGGCGCGGCCTGGGGAAATCGTCATCAGGGAATCATCAGGAGGCTCGGCCGGCTGGACCAATCACAGCGCGGCCCGGGCGGGCGGCTGCTTTCCCCGGCTTCTCCTTGACCCACGGCTGCAACGGTGATCCGGGGACCATACCGGGTGGGCACCGGCAGACGAGCATGAAGTGCTCAGGGCGCGACAAGGGCGACAAAGCGCCAAGGTGCGCTAGGGGCAAAATAAACGGTAATTTGCGGCGTGGGCAGCCGCTAAGGAAAAGGAAAGCGCTCCCAGCGCTTTAGCAGGAATTACAGCGCTTCCAGGCGCTAGGTGAAAAGTGAAGCGCTCCTAGCGCTATATGTCAAAATAAAGCGCTCCCAGCGCTGCAGGAGAAATCAAGCGCTTCCAGGCACTTGGAAGCCCAGAAGTCCAGCAAAAGTCCCTCTGGCATCCAGGAGCTGGGCAGGGCAAAGAAGCCCCACAAGTCCAGGGACAAGCACAGCAGAGAAAAGTCCTCCAGGGCATCAAGGCAAGGCAGAAAGACCCCAGAGGGAGAAGGCATCCAGGGGCTGGGCAGGGCCCAGGGGAGGCAAGCCTTCCCCCTGGGCCCAAGCAGCAACACGCCCCTGGTAGTTTCAAGTTGGCAAACAAGAACATTTTCCAAGAGGTCACAGCCTCTTTTTATACAGAGCAATCCTTTGTCTGTAGGTGCAGGGTGGGGGGAGAAACCAGTCGCAGCTGGTTCTGGAGCACTCTTGATGGCCCAACCACCCATTTCATTCACTGGGGAGGCTAGGGTCGTTAGACACACCACAGGGGGGCGGAGCCAGCATTGTGTGGGGAAAACCCAGCCCATCCAGGACACAGGTACACTCCTCCCACACATCACTCATGCTAATCTCACACTCACCACCGGGCAGACCCATCCAGACTTCCTGGAGCCTGGCATGCCAGCCAGCTCCAGCCAATCACGCTCCAGCACCCTCACAGCACACGCACACATATCTCAATGTCCAGAAGTAGCACTTCCCTTCTAGCCACATACATGCCGCAGACACCATCTCGCAGCATTCACTCTCACGAGTTTACACATACTAAACTCGAGCCTGCACTCCCCACGCATCAGGAACTACTAGGGACGCACACATTCCCCATGCATTCCTATGGAAGGGCAGGCCAGCCATACTACACGCACACACTTTCACTCTGGGACCCAGGGGAAAGTGCGCAGAGACCCAAAAATCACTGACACAGGGTCACACATAAGGCAAAAAGTTTAGGGGTGAACCTGCCACAAGGCCCAAGTCCAACACAACCCCCTTCCAGCCAAAACGCAGGGTAGGCCAATCACCACCGTGATGGACTTCCCTGCTTGGGGCGATAGAACACAGACGCGGGCCCGCACTGCAGGGACACTGTTGGACTTGGGCCCTTAGGGCAGGTTCACCCCTAGACTTTTTGCTTCAAATGGTGACCTGGAGATGGTGATTTTGGGATTCTGCGCACTTTCACTGTGTCCCAGTGGAAAGTGCGTGCGCACTCTGAGTGCATGTGCTGAGCTAGGCCTGCCCGCCCATAGGAATGATTGGGGAATGTATGTGTCCCTGGTAGTTCCTGATGCGTGGGGTGTACAGGCTTGAGTCTGGTATGTGTGAACTCGTGAGAGTGAATGCTGCGAGATGGTGTATGCAGCATGTATGTGTCTAGTAGGGAAGCGCCATTTCTAGACATGGCTGTACGTGTGCTGTGAGGGTACTGGCGTGTGATTGGCTGGAGCTGGCTGGCATGCCAGGCTCCAGGAAGTCTGGATGGGTCTGCCCGGTGGTGAGTGGGAGATCTGCATGAGTAATGTGTGGGAGGAGTGTACCTGTGTCCTGGATGGGCTGGGTTTTCCCCACACAATGCTGGCTCCGCCCCCCTGTGGTGTGTCTAATGACCCAAGCCCTGCCAGTGAATAGAGAGGGTGGTTGAGGTAAACAGAGTACTCAAGAACCAGCTGCGACTGGTTCCGCCCCCACCCTGCACCTTCAGACAAAGGGAAATGGTGTATAAAAATGGGGCTGTGTCCCCACAGAAGTTGTTCTCTTCCAGGATCCTGAGGGGGGCTGTTGCTGCTGCTGCTGGGCCAGAGGACCGTCACTTGGGGTGTCTCCCTGCCTGGAGACCCAGTGTGCTGGCTCTGGGCCCAGCCTTGCCCCCTGCCTGCCCTGAAGGACTTTTGCTGGACTCTGTTGTCCCTAGCGCTGGTGAGCGCTTCCTGATTTTCCTAGCGCCTGGGAGCGCTTTGTTTTGCTTATAGCGCTGAGCGCGCTTTATTGCGACCCCCTAGCGCTGAGAGCGTGCTCTATTTCCTGCAAGCGCCTCGGGGCGCTTTATTGTTCAGAGCCGGTGCCCACCCGGCATTTGCCCCGATCGCTACTTCATTCGCGAGTGCCACCTCGCTTATTTGGGATTAATTTGTCCCCTGGCAGGTGCCCACCCTGCCCGGGACATTGCCGCTGTTTTCTGCCCAGGATCGAGTGCCCACCTCGACTTCGTGCCTGGGAGAATCACCGCCGCAGCCCGGAGTGTTGTGAAAACGTTGCCGGGCCGCTGCCAAGTGCGACCCGGAAGTCCCACCTCCATTTCTCCAGCGCCGCGCTGCTATTGGCTGCAGCGCGACCCGGAAGTCAGGCAAGCCTGGGTGGGACGGCAGGAAGCAGACGGGAGCCCACCCCGCGCTCCTGCACCGGAGAGGAGAAGACCGGCCGACTCCTTCCCCCGCTTCCCCCGGTCTGGGGAAGCCAAGCAGAGTCCGCGCTGAAGGAAGCACGGGGAGCGAGAGGAGACTGCCACCGAGGAGAGTCCCGAGGAGCGGGAGCTCTCCAATCAGCTGCAGCGAGACCGGGTGAGTGAAGGGCAGTGGTTGCTCCAAAGAAGGGGAGGCGTCGGGCACATTGCGGTGCCCGCCCCCCCCACCCCCTCGTGCTCTCTCCCGAGAGGTTGAAAGTGTTGTGAGCCCACGAGAGGCTCCCTACCCGTATCTTGGTTGGAGGGGGACTCCAACACGCCCGCATTTGGTGCTCGAGCCTAAGAGAGGCTCGAGGCACCCCCAGTGTTCCCGGGTCCCTCGTAAGGGACCCCAACAGCCCAGTGAGGCTGCCTCTTTCTGATTTAAGAGTCCAGAGAGGCTCTAGGGGGGCATTTTGATTTACTTGGAGCCCAGGGAGGCTCAAAAGCGCCACAGTTGTGTCTAGAGCCCTGAGAGGCTCAGGGGGACATTTGATTTCTGCAGAGCCTGCGAGGCTCCAGCGTTGGCCCCATCCTCATCTCCAGCTGCCCAGCACTTCGTGGGCAGCTGCCACGTTTAGGCCCCCCCTGACATTGGGACACATGGACAGTCACAGGTGGTGACTTGTGAGATTGGCGCAATTGATATTGTTTTTACACCTCTGAATGAATGTCATGCATTGCATCATGTGTATGTTCTTACACCCCTACAGGTATTGTGATACATAGGTGGTTGTTTTCTCTCTAGTGCAGGTGGTGCTAGTGAGGTCCTGTTACCAGTAGTTACTGGTTGTGTGCTATTTTGTGCTGAAGTAAATTTATATTCTACCTTCTAAGTGCTATTTCTGAAAGTGCTACTTCTGATTCCTGACAGTGGTCCAGGTGGCCCTGTCTTGTACATATCCCCTGTAAATTCTGCCCGTGCCTCTGGCACATTGTAAAGTGTGTGTTTTATCTAATGTGTTTTGGTGTAATACAAAGGCTATTTTTATATAACCTTGTGTGGAGTTTCCTTTGTGGTGGGCCTTTGGTTGTTGTTGCTGGGGTGCGTGCGCAAATACTTAGCCTACATCGCCTCCAAGTTTAGCCTTGCTGCTCGCGCCACGTTACCTAGAGGGTGAGCAGGGGTTATCTTGGCGTGTAACTCCCTTGCCCTGACTTGGGGGTGGTGGTCTCTGACTGACTTTGGCGAAAGCCCTGGCCAGCCGGGGATCCCATTTCCAACATTGGCGGCAAGCGGTGGGATAAGGATTTGTGTTTGCCTTGTACCTTAGTAGTAACTGGCCACACCACAAAGCTCTGCATTTTAGATGACCACATTTTAGGGGATTGTTTTTTTTGTGGAAGTTTCATATTTTCTTCTCCTGAAGGTATCATTGTGCAATTGTGTCCAGTACATTTGTCCCCCTACCCTGCGCCCAGAGTCGGTACCTGTGTCACGTGTGGTCAGGTTGAGGAATCAGGGGTGGTAGAAACTGCCTTACCAGTCCGAGGGGAGGGTTGTGTGTGGATGAATGGTGTGTGGCACTAGGCAAGTGAGTGTGAGTTCTCTGGGGTAGAGAGCTTGCTGATACCTTGTGAATTGTATACTCCTGTGTTAGCTCAGACCCCTAGGTTCCCTGTGTGATCTCTTCTCTAGAACGTCTGCCAGAATGGATCTTGTTTTTGATTTCAGTGATCTAGATACCTACAGTACGTGGGAGCTGGTGAGGTTCTGTGAGGAGAGAGACCTAGGGAGGGGTGAGTCAAACTGGTACGACCTTAGGGACCGCCTGGTCAGATGGCACGATGGTCAATGGGATCGTGAGCGCAGTGAGGAAAGGGTTTGGGCCCCACACCAGGAGGGTGGTGGGTCTGTGGGGACCCCTGAAGATTCAGAAGAGGAGGAAGAAGATGACAGCACCTGGATGCCAGTAGAGAGTGAGGACCCCATAGATAGGGAGTCCCTTGCTGGGTCCAGCGTAGGAGGCAGCGCCTCATCCCTTTCCCTGTCCCCAGAGGAGCTGGAAGATAGGAGGAGAGAAAGGGAGCACCAGCTGGCTTTAGAAAAGCTCAGGTTGGAGCATGCCCAGGCTATGGCGCAGCTGGAGCTTAGGAAGCAACAGCTAGAGACCGAGATGGTCTTAGCGCAGGAAAGGATAGAGGAGGCTGAGAGGGCCTCCACCAGGGGCAAAGTAGCTCTGGAGGATAGACTATCCCCTGCGCGCAGTTTTAATTTTCTGGATTCCCCGGGGAGGGCTGAGTCCAGTGGTGGCAGCTATTTAGACTTCAGTGCAGAAAGTCCCCTACCCCGTGCCCAACGTATGGTCCCTTGTTCCCAAGAGGAGGAGTTAAGGTTGAAGTTCAGGGGCAGTAGGAAACCGCCTCAACAGAAGTGGGTTTTTTTTGTGGATGACTGTTCTGATGCAATGTGGGATTGGCTGGCGGCTAGCTCGGATGATGAGAAAGACGGAGTACTGAATATGTTTCTCAAGGAGCAGTTGCTCAGTGTTGTTTGTCCAGAGTTGCGCCAGCACCTGTTGAAGTCTGAATCCCTTAGTCCTTGGGCGCTTGCTGAGGAAGCAGAGCGCTGGGAGAGTGATAAAGGTTCTCTAGGGTCATTAGGGAGTGACTCCAAAAGTAGTGGTTCAGGTATCTTCCAGCCCAGCGTGGTGGAAGAGGCTCAGTGTAGCCCAGCTAGGTCCCAGGATAGCGAGGAGGGTGTAGGGGCTCACTGCCTGGCTCAGTGGAGCAGGAGTGAGGGGGAGACCGAGGTTCCCCGGACGCCCGAAGCCCTGCCTCAGGACTTGGATGGTTTCTGTAGGGAACACCAGGTTGGGGACCTAGGCTGTCCTGTTAGTCCACTTGAGGAAGATCTCTTAGTGAGTAGAGGACCTGGAGCCTCTGTAACCAGAGCTCCTGTGGTTCTAGAGGCTGGCAGTACCGCTCCGGTAGGGAGGGTACAGGAGTCCAGCGTGAGGAGTGATTGGGGGATGAGTTTCCCAGTGGATGCACCAGTGGACCAGGGACTAGCCAGTTGGGCTAGATGTTCTTGGGGGGACCCGGGTGGCGCCACTTCTGGTCTGGGGGATCGTCACGCACTGTCAGGTGGACAGAGGGCGGGAGATCTGCACCAGACAGACAGTCACACAACATATGTCTCATTTGTTAGCCTCAGGGGGATGGAATGTAAGTCCCCAGAAGTCCTGGAGTGCCAGGCAATTGTTCCACCGAAGGTTTTAGACCAGAGGTTAGAAGGCCAGGTTCAGGATCAGCCTGACCTGAAGGGTAGGATGACTGTAACCAGTGTCCTGACTGGTTCTTCTTCCACAGGAACTTCTCCAGGTGGGAGAGGGCAGACCTCTGGAAGGGGGTGCAGAGGGTGGGAGAGCCCCCCTCTGACCCCGGTGCAACCTGAGGGGTTAAACCCTGGGTTAGAGTGGCGTTGTAAGGGTACCCCTCGCAGAGGGAGGAGGAACCCTAGAAGAAGAGGTAGGGGGAGGAGAGCCTTCCCTGAGACTCCTGGTCCGCCTGAGGGTGTAGACCCTAGGCTGGAGAACCAGTGGCAGTCTAGTCCTGTCTTGCAGACAGGAAGAGTGGAAAATGGCCGCTATGTGCCAGGGGTTACTACCCCCCGCTCTGCGAATTGGCAAGGACCAGTGGCACCTGGGTGGCCCAGGGCCTGGTCCTGGCCGCGGACAGCTCGGGAGTACCAGTGGGGTAGCCCAGTTGGTCCGGATAGTGGTTCTAGAAGGAATCCCATGGGTTCACCGTGGCGCAGAACAGGAGGGTGTCCCTGCAGTTGCGGGCCCGCGTCCGTGTTCTATCGCCCCAAGCAGGGAAGTCCATCACGGTGGTGATTGGTCTCCCCTGCGTTTTGGCTGGAAGGGGGTTGTGTTGGACTTGGGCCCTTAGGGCAGGTTCACCCCTAGACTTTTTGCTTGAAATGGTGACCTGGAGATGGTGATTTTGGGATTCTGCGCACTTTCACTGTGTCCCAGTGGAAAGTGCGTGCGCACTCTGAGTGCATGTGCTGAGCTAGGCCTGCCCGCCCATAGGAATGCATGGGGAATGTATGTGTCCCTGGTAGTTCCTGATGCGTGGGGTGTACAGGCTTGAGTCTGGTATGTGTGAACTCGTGAGAGTGAATGCTGCGAGATGGTGTATGCAGCATGTATGTGTCTAGTAGGGAAGCGCCATTTCTAGACATGGCTGTACGTGTGCTGTGAGGGTGCTGGCGTGTGATTGGCTGGAGCTGGCTGGCATGCCAGGCTCCAGGAAGTCTGGATGGGTCTGCCCGGTGGTGAGTGGGAGATCTGCATGAGTAATGTGTGGGAGGAGTGTACCTGTGTCCTGGATGGGCTGGGTTTTCCCCACACAATGCTGGCTCCGCCCCCCTGTGGTGTGTCTAATGACCCAAGCCCTGCCAGTGAATAGAGAGGGTGGTTGAGGTAAACAGAGTACTCAAGAACCAGCTGCGACTGGTTCCGCCCCCACCCTGCACCTTCAGACAAAGGGAAATGGTGTATAAAAATGGGGCTGTGTCCCCACAGAAGTTGTTCTCTTCCAGGATCCTGAGGGGGGCTGTTGCTGCTGCTGCTGGGCCAGAGGACCGCCACTTGGGGTGTCTCCCTGCCTGGAGACCCAGTGTGCTGGCTCTGGGCCCAGCCTTGCCCCCTGCCTGCCCTGAAGGACTTTTGCTGGACTCTGTTGTCCCTAGCGCTGGTGAGCGCTTCCTGATTTTCCTAGCGCCTGGGAGCGCTTTGTTTTGCTTATAGCGCTGAGCGCGCTTTATTGCGACCCCCTAGCGCTGAGAGCGCGCTCTATTTCCTGCAAGCGCCTCGGGGCGCTTTATTGTTCAGAGCCGGTGCCCACCCGGCATTTGCCCCGATCGCTACTTCATTCGCGAGTGCCACCTCGCTTATTTGGGATTAATTTGTCCCCTGGCAGGTGCCCACCCTGCCCGGGACATTGCCGCTGTTTTCTGCCCAGGATCGAGTGCCCACCTCGACTTCGTGCCTGGGAGAATCACCGCCGCAGCCCGGAGTGTTGTGAAAACGTTGCCGGGCCGCTGCCAAGTGCGACCCGGAAGTCCCGCCTCCATTTCTCCAGCGCCGCGCTGCTATTGGCTGCAGCGCGACCCGGAAGTCAGGCAAGCCTGGGTGGGACGGCAGGAAGCAGACGGGAGCCCACCCCGCGCTCCTGCACCGGAGAGGAGAAGACCGGCCGACTCCTTCCCCCGCTTCCCCCGGTCTGGGGAAGCCAAGCCGAGTCCGCGCCGAAGGAAGCACGGGGAGCGAGAGTAGACTGCCACCGAGGAGAGTCCCGAGGAGCGGGAGCTCTCCAATCAGCTGCAGCGAGACCGGGTGAGTGAAGGGCAGTGGTTGCTCCAAAGAAGGGGAGGCGTCGGGGCACATTGCGGTGCCCGCCCCCCCCCCCTCGTGCTCTCTCCCGAGAGGTTGAAAGTGTTGTGAGCCCACGAGAGGCTCCCTACCCGTATCTTGGTTGGAGGGGGACTCCAACACGCCCGCATTTGGTGCTCGAGCCTAAGAGAGGCTCGAGGCACCCCCAGTGTTCCCGGGTCCCTCGTGAGGGACCCCAACAGCCCAGTGAGGCTGCCTCTTTCTGATTTAAGAGTCCAGAGAGGCTCTAGGGGGGCATTTTGATTTACTTGGAGCCCAGGGAGGCTCAAAAGCGCCACAGTTGTGTCTAGAGCCCTGAGAGGCTCAGGGGGACATTTGATTTCTGCAGAGCCTGCGAGGCTCCAGCGTTGGCCCCATCCTCATCTCCAGCTGCCCAGCACTTCGTGGGCAGCTGCCACGTTTAGGCCCCCCCCTGACATTGGGACACATGGACAGTCACAGGTGGTGACTTGTGAGATTGGCGCAATTGATATTGTTTTTACACCTCTGAATGAATGTCATGCATTGCATCATGTGTATGTTCTTACACCCCTACAGGTATTGTGATACATAGGTGGTTGTTTTCTCCCTAGTGCAGGTGGTGCTAGTGAGGTCCTGTTACCAGTAGTTACTGGTTGTGTGCTATTTTGTGCTGAAGTAAATTTATATTCTACCTTCTAAGTGCTATTTCTGAAAGTGCTACTTCTGATTCCTGACAGTGGTCCAGGTGGCCCTGTCTTGTACATATCCCCTGTAAATTCTGCCCGTGCCTCTGGCACATTGTAAAGTGTGTGTTTTATCTAATGTGTTTTGGTGTAATACAAAGGCTATTTTTATATAACCTTGTGTGGAGTTTCCTTTGTGGTGGGCCTTTGGTTGTTGTTGCTGGGGTGCGTGCGCAAATACTTAGCCTACATCGCCTCCAAGTTTAGCCTTGCTGCTCGCGCCACGTTACCTAGAGGGTGAGCAGGGGTTATCTTGGCGTGTAACTCCCTTGCCCTGACTTGGGGGTGGTGGTCTCTGACTGACTTTGGCGAAAGCCCTGGCCAGCCGGGGATCCCATTTCCAACAGACACCCTCCGGTTCTACGCCAAGTTGATCCATAAGACAAGCACATCCTTAAAAAAAAACACAGGCCCAACTAGGCTACCCCACTGGTACTCCTTAGCTGTCCACGGCTAGGACCAGGCCCTAGGCCACCCAGATACCACTGGTCCATGCCCATTCACAGAGTGGGGGGTAGTAACCCCTGGCCTACAATAGCCATTCTCCACTCCCTTTCTCAGTGTAGTTCCAAACTACCACTGATCCTTCCACCTAGGGTCCGCACCCTCAGGCTGACCAGAGGTCACGGGCAAGAATGCCCCACCCTACCTCTACTTCTGAAGCACCCTCCAGAACACAACTCTCCCACCAGTTTAGGACCTTACTTCCTCAGCAGCAGTGACCACGGTCAGACCAGCACAAGAACGGTGTAGTAAGGCGTTGTACTTTGCGGGTTGCCAGATGCGGCGCAGGCGGCGGCTTGCGTACCGCGTCGAGACGGGGACGGCGAGCGGCATAGACTGTGCGGCCGAAGGCAGACGCGGCTCAGTGCGGTGCCTACAGGACACCAGGCTGGTCATGACAGATTCACAGCTCCCTTAACTGGTTTACCACCTGGGATTCAAATTCACCGGATGCACCGGGGTCAGACTCCCTCTGACCCCCTTCCAGAGTTCTGCACCCTCCCACTGTAGAACAGGTCCCTCCACTTAAGGTAGGCCCCACCTGCTCTCAGGGTAGTACCACAACACTCAGCCAAGAACCCTAAAGATCCCTGCTAGGCCTGTACCACCCCTTCTGGGAAACACAGGGTCTCTTCACTTAATATGAGCCCCACCTGTGTTCACAGGGGTACCCCTAGAAGACAAACCGGCCAGGACACTGGCTACAGTCGCCCTGCCGTCCAGGACAGGCAACACCTGAACCTGGCTCCCTAACCGGGGGACGCTACCCTTTGGTTAGATGCCTGGCGCACCAGGACTTCTACAAGTTGAAAACAAAAATCTAAGACTTCCTCTCCTCCTTCAGCAGCAAGGCAACCACTGCAGGTCAATACCCCATACAGCTTACCCGGTTCCTTCTCTTCAGGCAGGAGTTCCCTCTTGTAACTTCAGGACACTACATACAGTTGCCCTTATGTCCAGATCTGGAAACACCGGCTACTGGCTCCCCAACCGAGGGACGTACCCTGTGGTCAGATGCCTGGCGCACCAGGACTTCCTTGAGGGTGACACAACTAATGTGTCGTGTACAAGTCTGCCTGACACTCAGGACAGAAGTGGCATCACCATAGTCACTCCTCGGCGACACAACCCTTCTGGATGGCCCCTGACCCACTGGCTCTTCCACTGGGGAACCTATCCCCCTCGCACCCCTCCATCTGGACTTCTGCACCCTCCCAACTGGAGCGGTACTGCCAGACACCAGAACTACTGGAACCCTGGTTACAGAGGTTCCACGTTCTCCAGACACTCTGGAAGATCCTCCTCAAATGACCTATTGGTACAGCCTAGGCCCCCGACCTGATGTTCCCTTCAGAAACATTCCAGGCCCTGACACTGGGTTTCGGGCACCTGGAGACATGCAGTCCCACCCACTCCTTCTCCTCTTGAGACAGGACGTGAGCCCCTACAGCGAGACCTAGCTGGGCTACACTGAACCTCTTCCACCACGCTGGGCTGGAAGACACCTCAGACACTCCTTTTGGAATCACTCCATCCCCTATGCCTCTCTCCTCCCAGAACATTACCAACTCCAAAATTCTGTCTCTCAACAGACCACAGAAATCAAAAAGCAGGCTCCACTAGCTGCAGACGTTCTTGGGAAAAGTTCAACACACAGGACTTGAATATCTGGCAAAACTAGCATTCAGCAAGCTCCCCATCCAGAGAACTCACAAACACATCCAGTGCCACACACCATTCATCCACACACACCCCTCCCCAGACTGGTAAGGCAGTTTCTACCACCCCTGACTTCTCAACCTGACCACACTTGACACAGGTACCATTACTCCAGGGCAGGGACGGGGGACACATGCACTGGACACACGTATGCTGCCACCACTGGATCCCACCCTTCTGGTGAATCCAGAAAACACACTGCACTTAGGGGGATGATCTACCCTCCCGAGCTAGGGACACCTAACTCAAAGTGCACAAGAAACACATTTCCACAGAAATGACATTTTCAGCAAACTTAAACAATAATCCCCAAAATGTTTTTATCTAAAATGCAGAGTTTTGTGGTGCAGCCAGCTGCCACTAAGGTACAACGCAAACACAAATCCTTATCCTCACCGCTTGCCGCCAATGTTGGAAATGGGATCCCTGGCTGGCCAGGGCTTTTGCCAAAGTCAGTCAGAGACCACCACTCCCAAGTCAGGGCAAGGGAGTTACACGCCAAGATAACCCCCGCTCACCCTCTAGGTAACGTGGCGCGAGCAGCAAGGCTAAACTTGGAGGCGATGTAAGTTAAGTATTTGCGCAGGCACCCCAGCAACAACACCCAGGACCCACCACAAAGGAAACTCCACACAAGGTTATATAAAAATAGCCTTTGTATTACACCAAAACACATTAGATAAAAACACACTTTACAATGTGCCAGAGGCACGGGCAGAATTTACAGGGGATATGTACAAGACAGGGCCACCTGGACCACTGTCAGGGATCAGCACTTAGAATACAATACAATACTTGTAGGCCTAGAACTTAGAACATAGCCTATCAGACAGTACCTTCCGTCCTGGTTGCACGGGATAATGCGAGTGACCTCCTTAGTAAGCTTGAGCGGGCGGCCCAGCGAAGCGGCGCGACTCAGGGGAGAGCGGCGCGGCTCGAGGCTTGAGCGGGCGGCCGGCAAGGTACAAGCGTTTCTCTGGGGCGACCAATGTGTGCGGCCCAGAAGAGGAGGGGAAGGCAGGATGCGGGCGACCCAGCGAAGCGGCGCGGCTCAGGGGAGAGCGGCGCTGCTCGAGGCTTGGACGGGCTGCCGGCACGAGCTGCCGAGGGGAACGAGCGAGGCACACTTCAGCGAGGCCCCAGGGGCCCAGGGAGATCAGACAAGTCCCAGCAATTTGGCAGGGAAGGCACCATAGAGTCCACTGGTCCTGGGACTCTGGTCAGGGGGCAAGCTTAGTATCAAGCCCTTGGGATCACTTATAACAGAAGATCACTGTAACACAAAATAGGACATAAAGCACACAACCAGTACCCACTGGTAACTGGTAAGTCCCCCCTACGCAATCCTAACCACCCTAGGAACAGGTCACGCAGGGAACCAGGACCTTACTAGCACCACCTGCACTAGCAAGAACAACCACCTCAGTATCACAATACAAGTAGGGGCATAGACCTGGGGACAAAACACATGATGCAGAACCTACATTCAGCGGTGTAAGGAACACATGACGCATCAACACACGTTCAGCGGTGTAAGGAACAGGGCACATAATGTATCAACAACACATTCAGAGGTGCAGCAAAGAGCACTTTGCAGAAATCACAGTAACATGAACTTACATCAAAGTCCAGGGTCCAGGTTGCGCCAATTGCGCCAGAACCTAAACGTAGCAGCTGCCCACTACTTGCTGGGCAGCTGAGGGACAGGACAGGGGGGCCTAAACGCTGCAGCTGGCACTAAGTGCTGCGCAACTGGGGAAAGGCCAGGGATGAAGGAGTGCGCCTCACTCCTAAAGTCCAGAACATGTCCCTAGGGAGGAAGAAAGACCTACACGGTGCAGCTGCCCACTAATTGCTGGGCAGCTGGAAACAGAACTGCGACAGGGGCCCTCACTGGCCCCTCAGGACAAGGACTGTGCCCAACTGAGCCCTCTGGCTCTAAAACAAAAAAGATACAGCCTCACTGGGCTGTTGGGGTCCCTCACGGGGGACCCGAGAACGAATATGCCCCCTGAGCCTCTCAGGGCTCGTGAATAGGGTGGGGGGCCTTCGCTGGAGTCCCCCCTCTGGGGACTCGATATGGCCAAATGGGTCAATAACCTCTCAGGGCTCGGGTAACAATGTGGGGCCAGGGGAGCCTCTCGGGGCTCGTGGGCAAAACGGGCGGAGTCCCTCTCGGGGGACTTAGCATCACCGGAGGCCTCACGGGCCTCTCCACACCACAAGGCTCGCTCTGGAGGGGAGGGGCGGGCACCGACAATGTGCCCCGACGCCCCTCCTCCCCTGTAAGGCACTCACCGGACTCTAGCGCTTGGCGGCGGTTCTCCTCCTCCACCGGGGCTTTAGACGCGCCGGTCTCTGCCTCACCCGGTCCCCCATCTCGGGACCGGGCCTCGACATGGAGCCTTCGTGGCTCCTGGATAAATCAGTATCCGGGGCTCCCTCCTGGTCACGGTAGCCCCGCAACGCTCGCACCACTGCCTGCTTCCGCCTCGCTCCCCGGCGGGGGCGGGACAGGGGAATCCCCTCGGGCCGGCAGCCAATCACGGCGCGGCCTGGGGAAATCGTCATCAGGGAATCCCGGGCCGGCCAGCCAATCACGGCGCGGCCCCGGGAAGGCATCATCAGGAGGCTCGGCCGGCTGGACCAATCACAGCGCGGCCCGGGCGGGCGGCTGCTTTCCCCGGCTTCTCCTCGACCCACGGCTGCGGCGGTGATCCGGGGACCATACCGGGTGGGCACCGGCTGACGAGCATGAAGTGCTCAGGGCGCGACAAGGTCGACAAAGCGCCAAGGTGTGCTAGGGGCAAAATAAACGGTAATTTGCGGCGTGGGCAGCCGCTAAGGAAAAGGAAAGCGCTCCCAGCGCTTTAGCAGGAATTACAGCGCTTCCAGGCGCTAGGTGAAAAGTGAAGCGCTCGTAGCGCTATATGTCAAAATAAAGCGCTCCCAGCGCTGCAGGAGAAATCAAGCGCTTCCAGGCACTTGGAAGCCCAGAAGTCCAGCAAAAGTCCCTCTGGCATCCAGGAGCTGGGCAGGGCAAAGAAGCCCCACAAGTCCAGGGACAAGCACAGCAGAGAAAAGTCCTCCAGGGCATCAAGGCAAGGCAGAAAGACCCCAGAGGGAGAAGGCATCCAGGGGCTGGGCAGGGCCCAGGGGAGGCAAGCCTTCCCCCTGGGCCCAAGCAGCAACACGCCCCTGGTAGTTTCAAGTTGGCAAACAAGAACATTTTCCAAGAGGTCACAGCCTCTTTTTATACAGAGCAATCCTTTGTCTGTAGGTGCAGGGTGGGGGGAGAAACCAGTTGCAGCTGGTTCTGGAGCACTCTTGATGGCCCAACCACCCATTTCATTCACTGGGGAGGCTAGGGTCGTTAGACACACCACAGGGGGGCGGAGCCAGCATTGTGTGGGGAAAACCCAGCCCATCCAGGACACAGGTACACTCCTCCCACACATCACTCATGCTAATCTCACACTCACCACCGGGCAGACCCATCCAGACTTCCTGGAGCCTGGCATGCCAGCCAGCTCCAGCCAATCACGCTCCAGCACCCTCACAGCACACGCACACATATCTCAATGTCCAGAAGTAGCACTTCCCTTCTAGCCACATACATGCCGCAGACACCATCTCGCAGCATTCACTCTCACGAGTTTACACATACTAAACTCGAGCCTGCACTCCCCACGCATCAGGAACTACTAGGGACGCACACATTCCCCATGCATTCCTATGGGAGGGCAGGCCAGCCATACTACACGCACGCACTTTCACTCTGGGACCCAGGGGAAAGTGCGCAGAGACCCAAAAATCACTGACACAGGGTCACACATAAGGCAAAAAGTTTAGGGGTGAACCTGCCACAAGGCCCAAGTCCAACAACCACCAAGTCCACCACATCCACCAAAACCACATTCACCACCACCACAAAATCGACCACAACACATCCACCACCACCACTTCCACCACCACACATCCACCAATACCACCAGGTCCACCACCACCACATCCACAACCACCACAACTACTATCACCACCATGTCCATCACCACCACGTCTACCACCACCATGCCGCCACCACCACCACCATGTCCACCACCACCACGTCCACCACCACCACATCCACCACCACCACATCCACCACATCCACAACCACCATGTCCACCACCACGTTTACCAGCACCACATCCACCACCACCACATCCACCACCATATCCACCACCATCACATCCACCACCACATCCACCACCACGTTCACCACCACATCCACCACCACGTCCACCACCACCACATCCACAACGACCACATCCACCACCACATCCACCACCACCATGTCCACCAGCACCATGTCCACCTCATCCACTGCCACCACATCCACCACCGCCACGTCCACCACCAGGTCCACCACCACCATGTCCACCACCACCACGTCCACCACCATGTCCACCAGCACCACCAAGTCCACCACCACCAAATCCACCACCACCACCACGTCCAACACCGCCACGTCCACCACCAATGTATCCACCACCACCATTACGTCCACCACCATGTCCACCACCACCACGTCCACGAAGTCCACCACCACCAAGTCCACCACATCCACCAAACCCTCATTCACCACCACCACAAAATCCACCACCAACACGTCCACCACCACCACGTCCATCTACTACTACCACCACCATGTACATCACCACCACGTCCACCACCACCATGCCACAACCACCACCATGTCCACCACCACCACATCCACCACATCCACCACCACCACATCCACCACAACCACATCCACCACCACCACATCCACAACCAGCAGGTCCACCACCACGTTTACCAGCACCACATCCACCACCACCACATCCAGCACCATATCCACCACCATCACATCCACCACCACCACCACATCCACCACCACGTTCACCACCACCACCACATCCACCACCATGTCCACCACCACCACCATTTCCACCACCACCACGTCCACCACTACCACATCCACCACCATGTCCACCACCACCATGTCCACAACCACCACTTCCACTACCATTCATGCCACCACCACCTCATTCACCCCACATCTACCACCCCTACATCCACCACCACCATGTCCACCAGCACCACCAATTCCACCACCAAATCCACCACCACCACCATGTCCAACACCGCCACGTCCACCACTAATGTATCCACCACCACCATCACGTCCACCACCATGTCCACCACCACCACGTCTACCAGCACTATGTCCACCACCATATCCACAACCATGTCCACCACCACCGCCATGTCCACCACCACCACATCCACCACCACCATGTCCACCACCACCACCATGTCCACCACCCCCACCATGTCCACCACCACCATGTCTACCACCACCATGTTCACTACCACATCCACCATGTCCACCACCATCACTAGGACCACCACCAAGTCCACCACCATGTCCACCACCACCGCCATGTCCACCACCAACACATCCACTACCACCACATCCACTACCATCACCACGTCCACCATCACGACGTCCACCACCACCTCATCCACTACCACATCCACCACCACCACCACATCCACCAAGTCCACCACCACCAAGTCCACCGCATCCACCAAAACCACATTCACCACCACTACAAAATCCACCACCAACACGTCCACCACCACCACTTCCACCACCACACATCCACCAATACCACCAGGTCCACCACCATGACATCCACCACCACGACAACTACTACCACCACCATGTCCATCACCACCACGTCCACCACCACCATGCCACCACCACCACCATGTCCACCACCACCACGTCCACCACCACCACATCCACCACCACCACATCCACCACATCCACAACCACCATGTCCACCACCACATTTACCAGCACCACATCCACCACCACCACATCCACCACCATATCCACCACCATCACATCCACCACCACCACCACATCCACCACCACATTCACCACCACCACCACATCCACCACCATGTCCACCACCACCACCACATCCACCACCATTTCCAGCACCACCACGTCCACCACCATCACATCCACAACCACCACATCCACCACCACATCCACCACCACCATGTCCACCACCACCATGTCCGCCACATCCACTGCCACCACATCCACCACCGCCACGTCCACCACCAGGTCCACCACCACCATGTCCACCACCACCACATCCACCACCATGTCCACCACCACCACCTCATCCACCACCACCAAGTCCACCACCACCACATCCACCACCACCACAACGTCCAGCACCACCACATCCACCATGTCCACCACCATGTCCACCACTTTGTTCACCACCACATCCACCACCACAACCACCACGTCCACCATCCCCACATCCACCACCACGTCCACCACCACCACCACGTCCACCACCACCACCACATCCACCACCACCACATCCACCACGACCACCATGTCCACCACCACCACGTCCACCACCACCATGTCAACCACCATATCCACCACCACATCCACCGCCAACACATCCACCACCATGCCCACCATGTCCACCACCACCACATCCACCACCACCACATCCACCACCACCATATCCACCAGCACCACCACATCCACCACCATATCCACCACCACCACCTCCACCGCCACCACATCCACCACCAAGCCCACCACCACCACCACCACATCCACCACCACCACCACATCCCTCACATCCACCACCACATCCACCACCATGTCCACCACCATGTCCACCACCACCACCACATCCACCACCACCACTTCCACCACCACCATGTCTAGCACAAACACGTCCATGACGTCCAACACCACCACGTCCACCACCACCACATTCACCATCACTATGTCCACCACCACATCCACCACAACCACATCCACCACCACCACCACCTTAGCCACCACCACCACCACCACCACGTCCACCACCATGTCCACCACTTTGTTCACCACCACATTCACCACCACAAACACCACATTCACCACCCCCACATCCACCACCACATCCACCCTCACCACCACATCCGCCACCACCACATCCACCACCACCATGTCCACCACCACCACATATACCACCACCATTTCCACCACCACCACCACGTCCACCACCACCACGTCCACCACCATGTCCACCACTTTGTTCACCACCACATTCACCACCACAACCACCACATCCACCACCCCCACATCCACCACCACCACCACATCCACCCTCACCACCACATCCGCCACCACCACATCCACCACCACAATGTCCACCACCACCACATCCACCACCACCATTTCCACCACCACCATGTCCACCACATACACCACCACCACATCCACCACCACGTCCACCAGCACCACATCCATCACCACAACCTCCACCATCACCATGTCCACCACCACCACCACATCCACCACCACGTCCACCACCACCACCATGTTCATCACCACCACCACCACCTCCACCACCACCATGTCCACCACCAACTCTCACCATGTCCACCACCACTTACACCACCAACACATTCACCACTTCATCCACCACCACTACATTGACCACCACACCACATCCACCACCACCACCGTGTCCACCACTATGTCCACCACCATCACCATGTTCACCACCACCACCATGTCCACAACCATCACATCCACCACATCCACGTCCACCACCACATCCCTCACCACCATGTCCACATCCACCACTACATCCACCACCTGTCCACCACCACGTCCACCACATCCACCACCACATCCACCACCACCCCATCCACCACCACTTCCACCACGTCCACCAGCACCACTACCACCACATCCACCACCACCACATCCACCACCAGGTCCACCATGTCCACCACCACCACATCCACTGCCACCAAGTCCACCACATCCACCAAAACCACATCCACCACCACCACACCTACCAGAAACATGTCCACCACCACACATCCACCAACACCTCCATGTCCACAACCACCATGTCCACCACCACCACATCCACCACCACCACATCCGCCACCACCACCACGTCCACCACCGCATTCACCGCCACCAAGATGTCCATCAACACATCGACCACCATGACCACCACCACATCCACCACCTCCCCCACCACCACGTCCACCACCACCACTACCACATCCACCACCACGTTCACCACCACCATGTCCACCACCACCAAGTCCATCACCACCACCACTTCCACCACCACCATGTCCACCACCACCATGTCCACCACCACCACCGCCACCACATCCACCATTACCACATCCACCACCATGTCCACCACCAGGTCCATCACCACCATGTCCACCACCATCATGTCCACCACCATGTTAAATACCACGTCCACCACCACCACGTCTTCCACCGACACGCCCACCACCTCATCCACCTTCTCCTTATACACCACCACACCCACCACCATGTCCACCACCACCACATCCACCACCACCATGTCTACCACCACTACCACATCCACCACCACGTTCACCACCACCACTTCCACCACCACATCCACCACCATATCCACCACCACCACATCCACCACCACATCCACCACCACTGCCACCACCACTGCCACATCCACCACCATGTCCACCACATCCTCCACCACCACCACCATGCCCAACAACACCACGTCCACTGCTACCACATCCACCACCACCACGTCCACCACCAGGTCCACCACCACCATGTCCACCACTATGTCCACCACCACCACATCCACCACCACCACCATGTCCACCTTCAACACATCCACCACCTAATCCACCACTACCACATCCACCACCACACCACATCTACCACCATGTCCACCACCACCATTTTCACCACCACCACCACGTCCACCACAACCACATACACCACCACCACGTCCACCAAAACCACCTCCACTACCATGTCCACCATCATCATGTCCACCACCACCATGTCCAACACCTCCACCACCATGCCCACCACCACGTCCACCACCACCACCATGTCCACCACCATCACATCCACCACCACCAGTACCACCAGGTCCACCACTACCACATCCACCACCACGTCTACCACCACCACCACATCCACCAACACGTCCACCACCACCACGTACACCACCACCACCATGTCCACCACCACCACGGCCACCGCCACCACATCCATGACCACTTGTCCACCACATTCACCATCACATCCACCACCACGCCCACCACCACATCCAACACCATCACCAAGTACACCACCATGTCCACCACTACCACACCACCACATCCACCACCACCACATCCACCACAACCACTGTCAGGATTCAGCCCCTGTTTTAGCGTTTGACGGCACGGAACTACAAGTCCCATGATGCCGGTGTGCTGACAGGAAGTCATAAAACTTGTCATGGCGCACGAGAGGCTGCACGTAGTTCTTCCTGTTGTTGTTCCTCGTCGGGTTGGCGAGGATCGTCCTGGAGACTGGAGAGAGAGATTTGGAGCTGACGAGGCGTGGCCGGAGCTTAGTTGGAGACCGTGAGTAAACGGTGGGGTGCTTGGATGCACCGCCTCTCCCCTGCTGCGGAGCTCTGTTAGCGGCCGCTTGTGGATCCTCTATATTGGGCACTGCGGGTTACTGCGAGCCTTCCGCCGCGTAACGCCGTAAGTGCGAATTCATGTTTGCCTCATAAGATAGACATTACAGCGGGTTACTGCATACTAGGAGGCAGCGTAACGCCGTCTCTTACTGGTGATTGGGAAGGTTCAATAATATTCGTCGAGCACTCAAAAGTTGAGACAGATAGTCAATGTTCAATAATATCGTGTCAGTTTATTCTTGTGTTTTCCCAGTTCAATTCTTCATTGGAAACAGTCTTCAATATTCACAGATTCTTCTTTCTACATATAACCATGCAGACGTGCAGCCAACACGTGTTTCGTCTGGTCATGTAAGACCAATGACTTCCTCAGGACTGCAACCCAAACAAAATGTAACAATACCACTAAATTAATCATTCAAATTTGTTAACCTTGTTACAGCAGTAATGTAGAAATTGTTAACATACTAAGGGAAACATCCCAAAACCATAAGGGTGCTCAATAGTAGAAATATGCACAGTTACTAAAAGCTTGCCACCAAGTATAGGTTAGAGACACCTTAGTGTAAGTCTGGAGTATCACCTCTGTTTATTATTACATAGTATGTTGTTAGATTAAAGTAGATGTTTCATGATGGATTAGTAGAAAACAATTGTGATCATGGCGGGGGGCCCAATACCTAGTCTCCTCCACGTTGTTTAGTATTGAGTCTTCAATTCCTATTGTATATCTTCTGTTTTCCTATGTAAAATAGTATAGTTTTCAGTAGCTAATCTTATTAATAATAAAGTTCGTATAAGTAAACTATCCACTCTATCATGAGGTCATCTTACCTAATTGTTAAAGTCTTTGCGAGTATCCCATGGTCCTTAAGGGTGTCAATATCCGTCACCTGTTGAGACGAGATATTGTTTTAGCGGTAATCTTAAATAATAACTCGTCGATATCTAAGAGATTATTAGCGTTATCGTATCTACCGGCAGTCTTACCTCCTATACTGTGTCAGGCGCATCGGAGGACGCATCTCGAGTTTGGCGTTCTGTTTGAGCGCCATCTTGCTAAACCTATTTATACTTATTGAGGACTATGAGCGCCATCTTAGTAAAACACGCAAATGTGTCTTATCATATTAAATTTAGTATTTTATTCTATTGTGTAAGGATCGCTATATTATCCGCGTGTATCGCGATAAATTGTATTTTTAATTCACAGTGAGTCTCAATGGGATATTTATAATTATTAATAACATATCGTCGTCAATTACACTGGTGTATTTATTCTTTACGCGACAAGTGTAAATTCAGAGTTACTTAGTTTTCTATCTGGTAACTGGTTTATTTGAAGAATATCCCGTTGTAGTAACTTTACATGTCATTTCCTAAATGCGTAAAAGAGTCCGCCATTTTGAAGTGGTCATAAGTTAAATGTCGAATGAATTAGAAACAGTTACGAAAGCATCCCTATAATGATGGATAATATTTATCAGGGTAATGAGTTGTTATATGACATCATCTATCGTGAATATTAGATGGACTTCTCATTACTAAGTAGATGCTGTCACTAATATCTGGTCGTATATGACACAAGATAATATCGAGCCATATTGTGTTATATTAAGTGTAGTTCTAGTTGAACGCATTGTGAGCGAGCATATGCATCGGGTCCCACCTTCATGTCACTTTATATTAGTTGAAGATATGTGTAGCTTAATTGTAGGAGATTTAGATGAGAGGTAGAGAGTAGAGTCAAGGCATTCTTTATACTCATAACGTTAGACAAGTTTTATGAAAATTCCAAATAATGTACATCCCTTGTTCTCAGTTTCCTACATCAGATTGTGTTGTTAACCCCTTCGGGGCTGATGACGAGCTGGGCTCGTCATGGCGTAGCCTCCTCGCACGCTGATGACGAGCCCAGCTCGTCATGAGCCCCACCCTCGGGGGAAGCGCCAGCGATCCCCCCGAGTCTGCCCGATTGTGTTCGTTTCTGCGGGGATGGCAGGGGAAGACCTTCCCCTGCCTCCCCCCGCCCTCCCCGCCCGCGTCATCAATGACGTCAGCGCGCGAGGCGCGCTGACGTCACCGGAGGTTCCTTTTGTTTACCGACGCGCAGGGAAGCCATTTGCTTCCTGCGCGTCGTGTTGCAAACAGGTTCGTTTTGTGGCTGGGGCGGGGGAGATTGCTTCTAACTTCTAATGAGGGAAAGGAAAGGCTTTTCCTTTCCCTCGATGGCACTTTAGAGGTTTCCTGCTGCGCGATCGTGCGATCGTGCAGCAGGAATGTTAGGGATTTTTTTTTTTTGTTGTTTATTGATCAATTTCGTAGTTCGGGGAGCGGCCCCTTGGGGAAGGGTCGCTCCCCTTGTTGGGGGAACATTATCTCTGAAGTCTTCTCTTGGCTGCAATGTTGTTGAAAGGCCGTTTTTTGTACAAAAATGCTGATGGGGGTCATTTATAAAGTAAAATGATAGCGCTCATTGTAATGAAGGATGCAAGTGCCTCTGTCCTTCATTACTTATACTGATGTGTGTTTCTGAAGTGGCTAAAAAACACACCTGTCCTGCGTAGGCAAAGCTCACTAGTGTTTTTGGGCTCATGAATGTTTATTTGTGTTTGTGCTGCAATTCTAACACATGCTTTGCCTCCAGTGACCATGTGTGTGTTACTATGCCATCGCTGCAATGTGCGAAGGGGTCCCTTGAGTGAGCTGTCCATCATAGTGGGAAGTTTACAAATGTTTTTGGGCTGATTGTTTTCCTGAGTTTGTGCTGCAACTCGAGCACCATCTTTGTCTGCAATGTCCAAGTGTGCTTTACTATGCAATCACACAGATGTGCGCAGGGGTCCCTTGTGTGAGCTGTCCATCATAGTGGGAAGCTCACAAATGTTTTTGGGCTGTTGATTGTTTCCTGAATTTGTGCTGCAACTCGAGCGCCATCTTTGTCTCCATTGACCATGTGTGCGTTACTATGCAACCGCACAAATGTGCGCAGGGGTCCCTTGTGTGAGCTGTCCTTCATAGTGGAAAGGTCACAAATGTTTTTGGGCTGATGAATGATTTCCTGAATTTGTGCTGTAACTCAATCACCTGCTTTGTCTCCAGTGACCTTTGTGTGTGTTATTATGCCATTGCACCGATGTGCGCAGGGGTCCCTTGAGTGAGCTGTCCATCATAGTGGGAAGCTCACAAATGTTTTTGTGTTGATGATTGTTTTCCTGAGTTTGTGCCGCAACTCGAGCGCCATCTTTGTCTCCAGTGTCCATGTGTGCATTACTATGCAATTGCACAGATGTGCGCAGGGGTCCCTTGTGTGAGCTGTCCATCATAGTGCTTGGGGTATGCACGAAACATGTCGACGATAGGAGTTGATAGGTACATCTGGACACATTACGTTTAGGGCAGCCTATCTTTCCACCCCGTTTTTAATATTACCACCTAGAGGCAAGAATAAAGTTTATTGTAAACCTACTGGGCAGGTATTTTTAACACACATCACATAGTCCACTCCTCAAATACACATGCACCACACATAGTCTAATAAAGTGCTCCTACGTAACTTTCGCAAGTCGCAGCACGCCCCAGCCCGTAGAGGACTGGGATGGCCCCAATGATGAAGCATGTCACCGTGGGGCAACCCTGGTGAGTGAGGGGACACCTAAAAGAGGAGCATTTCTCCCCTTTTTTGTACACAATACCATATTTTCACAATCGACCCCAGTGTGTGTTGGTTGTTATCTGAATAAACTAGCAAGGCTCTTAGGTGTCTGGAAACAGAGACCATTTGTTCATCATAGTGGGAAGGTCACAAATGATTTTGGGCTGATGATTGCTTTCCTGAGTTTGTGCTGCAACTCGAGCCCCATCTTTGTCTCCAGTGTCCATGTGTGCATTACTATGCAATTGCACAGATGTGCGCAGGGGTCCCTTGTGTGAGCTGTGAATCATAGTGGGAAGGTCACAAATGTTTTTGGGCTGATGAATGTTTTCCTGAATTTGTGCTGCAACTCGAGCGCTTGCTTTGTCTCCAGTGTCCGTGTGTGTTACTATGCCATCGCACCAATGTGTGCACAGGTCCCTTGAGTGAGCTGTCCATCATAGTGGGTAAATTTAGGAAAGATGGTGCACTCCGCTAGTTGGTGGGCGTTGCCAAACGGGGATCCTCTGTGTGAGTTCACATGCCTCTTATGTGTATAAATGGTCAGAGACTGTTGAGAGCAGCAGATGGGGAGAAAGAAGCTCCTGGTCATAGGAACTGTTTTTGGATTGCGCTTGTGAAAATCAAGGATGCAAGTGCCTCTGTCCAGCATCGCAGTTAACCACAGTAATTCTGTTGTCCCCCTCCCCATGAGAATCCCTGATGACGTCAGCGCGCACAGCACGCGCCAACATCTTCAGGGATTCCCAGGCGGTCGGGAAGCCATTTGCTTACTGCGCCTGGAGGTGTTAGGTTGGTTTTGAGATATTTGGGGGGGTTTGCAAAGAGGCATCAGGGGAGAGGTAAGTGATTTTCCTCTCTTCTGATGTCTCTTTGCAGGGCATTTCTGGCTCACGGTCACGCACAGCATTGCGATTGTGCGGTGGAAATGCCCCCACTAGCACCAGGGATTTTATTTTAGATTGTAGGAAGTGACCCATTGGGCAAGGGTCGCTTTCAGGTGGGTCGGATTTTAAATTTAGATTTTCTGGCCTCCCCCCCGGTGGGCAAATCAACCCGTACTTTTGTCCGTTTTGCCCTTTTTGATGGCCCATCTGTGTGGATGTGATTTTGGGGGTAAATTTGTGTATTGTTTATTCATTTGTTATGTTGTTCGTGAAATGTAGTATTAAATTATTTTTTTTCTTCTTTGTTTTTGATCCAGGCTTTTGCTGTTTGTATTGGTGTAGGTTGTGGTTCGGTTAATGCTGGTTTTGCAGCTTGTGTAGTTGCATGTGCTTGGTAAGTAAATGTTTTTTGTACTATTTTTCCTAGATAAATGTGTTGTTATGAAAAGTGAAGTTATTGCTGTTTGTGTGGCTTTGTGTTTCTTGATTGTTAACTTTTTTTTTTGTATTGCTGCTTGATGTGTACTTTGTCTAATCTATACTTTTTTTTTCTTTCCAGTGGGATTTCCTTTCTTTTTGCTGTGTTTCAGCAGAGTAGGTGCTGGTGAGTCTTCTTATATTTGGTTACATTTGAATTGTTTTTGAGTGTATTGATTTTTGTGTGAAGACTCTACCTTGTTTACTTCTTCCTTTGCACAGTGTAGGTTGTTGTTCACTTGTGTGTGTAGTCTTCTTGATTTGTAAGGATAATGGCTGCTCGCAGGATTACTGCTAAGCAGGTTGTTAGTTTGCTTTTTTTTTTTTTTAATTTCTGCAATTTTTTATTGAAAATAAAGAGCACATTGTCTACACTGACTCCGATTCGGAGCATGAGGTAGGTGCAGAAGATTCAGGCAGTGAGTTTTCTCTTCGCATGGTATCATCGGATGATGATTCTTCTTCTAGTGCTGATGAAGTGCCTGTGGTAGAGAGGGACATTGATGTGCCGGTAGAGAGGCAAGAGCCATGTGAGCGGCAGCCTAGGTCCTCAAGGTTTCCCTTTTTTTCTCGTCGGGAACAGGCAAGTGTGGTAAAGGCTGCGCCCAAAAGGTTTCACATTGCTGTGGTGCGCCAAAGGTTATCTGGTGCTGCTAGTCTTCCTGTTGTAGAGCAGCATGAGGCATCTGGTGCTGCTAGTCTTTCTGTTGTTGTTGAGCAGCAAGTGGCATCTGGGGATGCGAGTTCTTCTGTTGATGTTGAGATGCAAGAGGCAGCTGGGGATGTGAGTTCTCCTGTTGGTGAAGAGATGCAAAATGTATCTGGGGATGCTAGTATTCCTGTTGGTGTAGTGATGCAAGAGGCATCTGGGGATGCTAGTGTTCCCGTTGATGTAGTGCAGCAAGAGGCATCTGGCCTGCAGGCTAGGGTGGCTTCTTCTCCTCATGTTAGTGATGACGTCTGGGTTGCCCCTGGCATGGTGCAGCCGGAATTGCCAGACTTCACTGGTGTTCCAGGGTGTAGAGTGAATTCTGACAATTTTTTGCTAATTCAATTTTTTCAGTTGTTTTTTGACGATGAGTTTTTGCAGGAGATTGTGGAGCAAACTAATTTGTATGCAGAGCAGTATTTGAGGGACCACAGTGCCAGCCTTAAGCCCCATTCCAGAGCTACCCATTGGTCTCCCACATATGTTGAAGAGATGAAGAAGTTTTTGGGATTAACTTTTTTGATGGGCTTGCTAAGGAAGCCATCAATGTCTTCTTATTGGTCCACTAGTCCCTTGATGGCAACATCTATATTTCCAGCAGTTATGACTCGTGATCGATATATGCTTCTTCTTCGCATGATGCATTTTGTTGATAATGATTTAGCGTTGCCACGCGATCACCCTGATTGTGACCGTCTTTTTAAGATTCGGCCTGTCCTTGATCACTTTGTTGATCGTTTTCCTGAGATGTTTGCACCTGGAAGAGAAATAGCTGTGGACGAGTCTTTGGTATTGTTCAAGGGCCGCTTGGTTTTTAGGCAATACATTCCTAGTAAGAGGGCACGCTATGGCATCAAACTGTATATGCTGTGTGACAGTGAGACTGGATATGTTTATAATTTCAGGGTGTACACCGGTAAGGATTCCAGCATTAACACTTCTGCTTGTCCGTCCACTTTTGGAGTGACTGAGAAAATTGTGTGGGAACTAGGTAGACGATTATTTAACAAAGGCCACCATTTATATGTAGATAACTTCTACACTAGTGTGCGTTTGTTCAAGGAGTTGGCCAAAGTGGGCACTGTTGCATGTGGCACGATGCGCAGTAACCGGAAAGGTTTCCCAATAGAACTTGTTTGCAAAAGGCTTGTGCGGGGACAGTCTACTGCATTGCGATGTGGGAAGCTTCTAGCTGTGAAGTTTTCAGACAGGAGAGATGTTTACATGCTGACTACTATCCATGACGAAAGCACTGAAGCTCTGCCAGTTCGGGGTGAGACTGCTGAAGTGCGTAAACCTGTGTGCATTTTAGACTATAATAGGCACATGGGTGGTGTTGACAGAGTAGATCAGAGGTTGGAACCTTATGCTGCTCTTCGAAAGGCTTACGTTTGGTACAAGAAGTTGGCTATCCATCTTTTCCACTTGGCATCCTTTAGTGCTTTTGTTGTTTTCCAGAAATCTTGTCCTGAGTCAAAGATGCCTTTTGTTAAGTTTCAGGAGACTATAATAGGCAGCCTTGTACTAGTGGAACAGGCAAGTGTGCCAAGATTTGGAGTGGTGGAGGAAGTGGCTAGACTGAAAGATCGCCACTTTCCAGAATACATTCCTCCCACAACTGCAAAAGACAATCCCACTAAAAGATGTAGAGTCTGTTGGCGAAGAGAAGTGCGGAGGGAGTCTCGTATGCACTGTCCTGACTGTCCTTCAAATCCTGGATTGTGTGTGCCAGCTTGTTTTAAATCGTACCACACACAAAAGAAGTTTTGGGAGTTTCATTGAGCTTGTAAGTGTACTGTCTGGTCTGTTTTCTGTAATATTTTTTAGTTTGCTTTTAGGTTTGCATTAGTGCAAAGCATTTAGTTTTTGAATTTGTGTTAGCAGATTTGTAGGTTTCTACATTTGATTTGTGGTATTTCTTTAAAAAATTCTAATTTCGATGGTGGTGTGTGCAGGATTGTGCATGGATTGTTGGTGTGCGTGGACTGGCGCTTGGCTGGTGGTGTGCGTGGTCTGGTGCTTGGCTGGCATAGTGCATGGATTGGAGTTGTGCTGGGGGGGTGAGTGGATTTTTGCTTGGCTGGCGGAGTGCATGGTTAGGTGCTTGGCTGGTGGTGTGAGTGGATGGCGCTTGGCTGGTGGTGTGCGTGGTCTGGTGCTTGGCTGGCATAGTGCATGGATTGGAGTTGTGCTGGGAGGGTGCGTGGATTTTTGCTTGGCTGGCGGAGTGTATGGTTAGGTGCTTGGCTGGCGGTGTGAGTGGAGTGGTGCTTGGCTGGCGGTGTATGTGGAGTGGAGCTTGGCTGGCGGCGTGTGTGGAGTGGTGCTTGGATGGTGGTGTGGGTGGACTGGCGCTCGGCAGGCGGTGTGTGAGTAGTTACTTTCTGTTGGTCAATACACACACTGCTAGTTGAGTGACACTCCACACAGTCCATCATTTTGTGTAGTTGCAGTGTCAGAAATGTGGGCGTGTGAAAGTGATGGGCCCTTGAATGGCGCTGTTTGCTGGTGTGAGTGTTGAAATGTGATGGGTCCGCGGCTGGCGTGTGAATGTTTTGTATGTGTCACGCGTACGAAAGGTGTATGAATGGCCTGTAAAGAGGTTGGTGCCTTGACGTGGCTTTACAGCTCACGAGCTGTGAGTCAGTGGTTCAGTTTATCATACTTTCAATTATACGCAGTGTATTTCATTTTTGATGAAATTACTTGCGTATCCAATTGTATGTACTGAATCATCACTCACCCTCGTGCCAAATCCAACCAGTATGTGTGTGTGCTTGCGGATTAGATGGGTGTGCAGTAATAATTGTTTTTTTTCTCTTTCTGCAGTAGGGTGTACCTTGCCCCTTATTGTGATTGTTGTTATGTGTTGCTTTTCCATTCGGATGGTGTCAATGGTCTGGTTTGTATCAGGTATGAAAGGTGCGTGAATGGCCTGTAAAATGGTTGGTGCCTTGTCGTGGCTTTACAGCTCACGAGTTGCGAGTCACTGGTTCGGTTTTTATGCATTTATTTATTGACAGACCATTTCATTTTTTTGAAATATCTTGTTAATAAAATTTTATGTACTGAACCATCACTCGCCCTCGTGCCAAATCCAACCTGTATGTGTGTGTCTTTGAGGAACAATGGTGAAAATGTTAAGTTCACCAGCTTTTGCTAGAGGGGTTACCTGGGTTTTTGGCCCCGTGCGAGACAGCCATCTAGGGAAACCTACCAAACCCACACATTTCTGAAAAGGAGACACCCGGGGGCTTCCAAGGAGGTATGGCTTGCGTGGATCCTCCAACGTTCCTTTACCCAGAATCCCTTGTAAACCTCATTTTGTGCTTGGAAAAATCAGTTTTTTCACACGTTTTAGTGTGGGAAAGCGTGGCATCACTAGGCTCACACAAATTACCACCCACCCAGCGTTTCCCAAGGTCTCCCGATAAACATGGTACCTCACTTGCCTGGGTAGGCATAGTGGCTGCTTTAGGAAAAGGCCCAATTCATACTGTGGCGACCAAAACATTACCTTTAGCCAAATAATCTTATTTTTTGAGGGGGTCACCTGAGCTTTTGGCCCGGGGCTTGGCGGGCATCTTTGGAAACTACCAAACCCAAACAGTTCTGAAAACTAGACACCCGGGGAAGTCCAGGGAGGTATGGCATGCGTGGGTCCCCCAATGTTTTCCTACCCAGAAACCCCTGCAAACCTGAAATTTTGGTCCAAAAACCCACTTTTCCATACTTTTTTGGGTGGGATCTCGCTGCCGGAACAAATGTCCTACCACCCAGCGTTTCCCTTGTTCTCCCGAGTAAAATGATACCTCACTTGTGTGGGTGGGCCAAAGGCATGTGACTCGGGCTGGGGTGCTTAATTTGTAAAACTTAAATATGACTAAAAACTACTTTTTTCAAAATTCATTTTTGGCGTGTTCTGCTTTGGGGCACCCACACAAGTGAGGTATCCTTTTACTCGGGAGAACAAGGGGAACGCAGAGTGGTAGGACTTTTTTGCCGGCACGGCGATCCCACGCCAAAATGTTTGGAAAAGTGCTATTTTTACCTATTTTTAAGGTTTGCAAAGAGTTCTGGGTAGGAAAACATTGGGGGACCCACGCATGCCATACCTCCCTGGACTCCCCTGGGTGTCTAGTTTTCAGAACTGTTTGGGTTTGCTACTTTGCAAAGAATACCACCGAGCCCCGGGCCACAAACTCAGATGCCCCCCCCCCCAAAATCAAGGTAGTTTTGCAATGAGGTAATGTAAATTCACCACCGTACGATTTGAACCGTTTCCTGTTGCAGCCACTATGTCTATCCACGCAAGTGAGGTACCATTTTTTTTGGGAGACCTGGGGGCACGCTGGGTGGGTGGAAATTTGTTGATCCACGCAGATTCCAGAACTTTCCACCACAGAAATGTGAGGAAAATGTGTTTTTTGGTCACATTTTTATGTTTGCAAGGGATTCTGGGTAACAAAACCTGGGGGTAGGCAGACGAGTCACCCCATCCTGCTTTGCCCTGGGTGTCTAGTTTTCAAAAATGTATAGGTTTGCTAGGTTTCCCTAGGTGCTGGCAGAGCTACGGCGCAAAAACAAAAGGTAGTCTTTTTGTCCGAATCGTGCTAAATTTCACTGGGAAATTGAGGTGCGACCATGCTGCGTTTTTCGCTGTTTCATGTCGCAGCCACTATGCCTACCCACGCAAGTGAGGTACCATTTTTTTCGGGAGACCTGGGGGCACGCTGGGTGGGTGGAAATTTGTTGATCCACGCAGATTCCAGAACTTTCCACCACAGAAATGTGAGGAAAATGTGTTTTTTTGGTCAAATTTTTATGTTTGCAAGGGATTCTGGGTAACAAAACCTGGGGGTAGGCAGACGACTCACCCCATCCTTAATTGCCCTGGGTGTCTAGTTTTCGAAATGTATAGGTTTGCTAGGTTTCCCTAGGTGCTGGCAGAGCTACGGCGCAAAAACAAAAGGTAGTCTTTTTGTCCAAATCGTGCTAAATTTCACTGGGAAATTGAGGTGCGACCATGCTGCGTTTTGCGCTGTTTCATGTCGCAGCCACTATGCCTACCCACGCAAGTGAGGTACCATTATTTTTGGGAGACCTGGGGGAACGCTGGGTGAGTGGAAATTTGTTGATCCACACAGATTCCAGAACTTTCCACCACAGAAATGTGAGGAAAATGTGTTTTTTTGGACACATTTTTATGTTTGCAAGGGATTCTGGGTGACAAAACCTGGGGGTAGGCAGACGAGTCACCCCATCCTGAATTGCCCTGGGTGTCTAGTTTTCAAAAATGTATAGGTTTGCTAGGTTTCCCTAGGTGCTGGCAGAGCTACGGCGCAAAAACAAAAGGTAGTCTTTTTGTCCGAATCGTGCTAAATTTCACTGGGAAATTGAGGTGCGACCATGCTGCGTTTTTCGCTGTTTCATGTCGCAGCCACTATGCCTACTCACGCAAGTGAGGTACCATTTTTTTCGGGAGACCTGGGGGCACGCTGGGTGGGTGGAAATTTGTTGATCCACGCAGATTCCAGAACTTTCCACCACAGAAATGTGAGTAAAATGTGTTTTTTTGGTCAAATTTTTATGTTTGCAAGGGATTCTGGGTAACAAAACCTGGGGGTAGGCAGACGAGTCACCCCATCCTGAATTGCCCTGGGTGTCTAGTTTTCAAAAATGTATAGGTTTGGTAGGTTTCCCTAGGTGCTGGCAGAGCTACGGCGCAAAAACAAAAGGTAGTCTTTTTGTCCGAATCGTGCTAAATTTCACTGGGAAATTGAGGTGCGACCATGCTGCGTTTTACGCTGTTTCATGTCGCAGCCACTATGCCTACCCACGCAAGTGAGGTACCATTTTTTTCGGGAGACCTGGGGGCACACTGGGTGGGTGGAAATGTGTTGATCCACGCAGATTCCAGAACTTTCCACCACAGAAATGTGAGGAAAATGTGTTTTTTTGGTCAAATTTTTATGTTTGCAAGGGATTCTGGGTAACAAAACCTGGGGGTAGGCAGACGAGTCACCCCATCCTGAATTGCCCTGGGTGTCTAGTTTTCAAAAATGTATAGGTTTGCTAGGTTTCCCTAGGTGCTGGCAGAGCTACGGTGCAAAAACAAAAGGTAGTCTTTTTGTCCGAATCGTGCTAAATTTCACAGGGAAATTGAGGTGCGACCATGCTGCGTTTTGCGCTGTTTCATGTCGCAGCCACTATGCCTACCCACGCAAGTGAGGTACCATTTTTTTCGGGAGACCTGGGGGCACGCTGGGTGGGTGGAAATTTTTTGATCCACGCAGATTCCAGAACTTTCCACCACAGAAATGTGAGGAAAATGTGTTTTTTTGGTCAAATTTTTATGTTTGCAAGGGATTCTGGGTAACAAAACCTGGGGGTAGGCAGACGAGTCACCCCATCCTGAATTGCCCTGGGTGTCTAGTGTTAAAAAATGTATAGGTTTGCTAGGTTTCCTTAGGTGCTGGCAGAGCTACAGCGCAAAAACAAAAGGTAGTCTTTTTGTCCGAATCGTGCTAAATTTCACTGGGAAATTGAGGTGCGACCATGCTGCGTTTTTCGCTGTTTCATGTCGCAGCCACTATGCCTACCCACGCAAGTGAGGTACCATTTTTTTCGGGAGACCTGGGGGCACGCTGGGTGGGTGGAAATTTGTTGATCCACGCAGATTCCAGAACTTTCCACCACAGAAATGTGAGGAAAATGTTTTTTTTTGGTCAAATTTTTATGTTTGCAAGGGATTCTGGGTAACAAAACCTGGGGGTAGGCAGACGAGTCACCCCATCCTGAATTGCCCTGGGTGTCTAGTTTTCAAAATGTATAGGTTTGCTAGGTTTCCCTAGGTGCTGGCAGAGCTACGGCGCAAAAACAAAAGGTAGTCTTTTTGTCCAAATCGTGCTAAATTTCACTGGGAAATTGAGGTGCGACCATGCTGCGTTTTGCGCTGTTTCATGTCGCAGCCACTATGCCTACCCACGCAAGTGAGGTACCATTTTTTTCGGGAGACCTGGGGGAACGCTGGGTGAGTAGAAATTTGTTGATCCACGCAGATTCCAGAACTTTCCACCACAGAAATGTGAGGAAAATGTGTTTTTTTGGACAAATTTTTATGTTTGCAAGGGATTCTGGGTGACAAAACCTGGGGGTAGGCAGACGAGTCACCCCATCCTGCATTGCCCTGGGTGTCTAGTTTTCAAAAATGTATAGGTTTGCTAGGTTTCCCTAGGTGCTGGCAGAGCTACGGCGCAAAAACAAAAGGTAGTCTTTTTGTCCGAATCGTGCTAAATTTCACTGGGAAATTGAGGTGCGACCATGCTGCGTTTTTCGCTGTATCATGTCGCAGCCACTATGCCTACCCACGCAAGTGAGGTACCATTTTTTTCGGGAGACCTGGGGGCACGCTGGGTGGGTGGAAATTTTTTGATCCACGCAGATTCCAGAACTTTCCACCACAGAAATGTGAGGAAAATGTGTTTTTTTGGTCAAATTTTTATGTTTGCAAGGGATTCTGGGTAACAAAACCTGGGGGTAGGCAGACGAGTCACCCCATCCTGAATTGCCCTGGGTGTCTAGTTTTCAAAAATGTATAGGTTTGCTAGGTTTCCCTAGGTGCTGGCAGAGCTACGGCGCAAAAACAAAAGGTAGTATTTTTGTCCAAATCGTGCTAAATTTCACTGGGAAATTGAGGTGCGACCATGCTGCGTTTTGCGCTGTTTCATGTCACAGCCACTATGCCTACCCACGCAAGTGAGGTACCATTTTTTTTGGGAGACCTGGGGGCACGCTGGGTGGGTGGAAATTTGTTGATCCACGCAGATTCCAGAACTTTCAACCACAGAAATGTGAGGAAAATGTGTTTTGTTGGTCAAATTGTTATGTTTGCAAGGGATTCTGGGTAACAAAACCTGGGCGTAGGCAGACGAGTCACCCCATCCTGAATTGCCCTGGGTGTCTAGTTTTCAAAAATGTATAGGTTTGCTAGGTTTCCCTAGGTGCTGGCAGAGCTACGGCGCAAAAACAAAAGGTAGTCTTTTTGTCCAAATCGTGCTAAATTTCACTGGGAAATTGAGGTGCGACCATGCTGCGTTTTGCGCTGTTTCATGTCGCAGCCACTATGCCTACCCACGCAAGTGAGGTACAATTTTTTTCGGGAGACCTGGGGGCACACTGGGTGGGTGGAAATTTGTTGATCCACGCAGATTCCAGAACTTTCCACCACAGAAATGTGAGGAAAATGTGTTTTTTTGGTCAAATTTTTATGTTTGCAAGGGATTCTGGGTAACAAAACCTGGGGGTAGGCAGACGAGTCACCCCATCCTGAATTTCCCTGGGTGTCTAGTTTTCAAAAATGTATAGGTTTGCTAGGTTTCCCTAGGTGCTGGCAGAGCTACGGCTCAAAAACAAAAGGTAGTCTCTTTGTCCAAAGAACGTAAAATTTCACTGGGAAATTGAGGTGCGACCACGTTGCATTTTGTGCCGTTTCCTGTCATAGGCTCAAGGCCGACCCACACAAGTGAGGTACTGTTTTTATCGAGAGACCTGGGGGAACGCTGGGTGGGTGGAAATTTGTTGATCCAGGCAGATTCCAGAACTTTCCACCACAGAAATGTGAGGAAAATGTGTTTATTTTGTCAAAATCTTAGCTTTGCAAGGGATTCTGGGTAATAACACCTGGTGGTAGGCAGTCGAGTCACCCCATCCTGAATTCCCCTGGGTGTCTACTTTTCAAAAATGTATAGGTTTACTAGGTTTCCCTAGGTGCCGGCAGAGCTAGGGTGCAAAAACTACAGGTAGGCACTTTGCCAAAAAAGGGTCAATTTGTAACTGCTAAATTTAGGTGTGACCACGTTGCATTTTGCGCCGTTTCCTGTCGCAGGCACAAGGGTGACCCACACAAGTGAGGTACCGTTTTTATCGGGACACTTGGGGTAATTCAGATTTGTAAATCAACTGTTATTACCAATTGAGCTTTCATGCATTTCTCCCTTTGAATGAAAGACATTGTGTAAAAAAAAAATCTTTATGAAAAATGACCAATAATTCTCATGCTAGTATGAGTATTCCCAACTTTGAAAATGTGCAATTATATACTGTTTCTGAAGTCTATAATTTGTACCCAATTCAGAAATACATAGGTGTCTTTCATACAGATTATTCCATGTATACATTTTCCAAGACAAAGTGCACTATACCCAGTAAATGAAAAAATACCATTGCAAGTTGCTGCTCAGTTTTTGGATCTGGGTTCGTCGGGTTCTTGGTGAAACTACAAGTCCTATATATCCCCACAACCAGGAAGGTCTAACAAATGTAACGGTATATTGCTTTCCAAGAGCTGTCAAAATTAGAAAAAGTTATAGGTGAAAACGTTGAGACAAAAGGCTATTTTTTTCAACAAAATTTCAAATATTCCAATATCTAACTGTTAGTTTCTATAACGAAACCTTCATGGATTTAGACAAATGACCCCTTTCTGAATTCAGAATTTTGTCTACTTTTCGAAAATGTAAAGCTTTCCAGGATCCATTATTGCTTTCAAACTCATTTCTACCATTAACTGGAAGGAGGTGGAAAGCTCTAAAAATAGCAAAAATAGGCTATGTCCCAGAAAAATGCCAAAACTGAGTGAAAAATTTCGGTTCTCTGACAAAAGTCTGTCATTCCCTGACAGCTGAGAAAATGGAGATTTCAGCCCCACAAACCCTTTTGTGATACCATTTTCAGGGAAAAACCCAGAGGCTTTTATTTGCAGCCCGTTTTTCCCATTTTTCTGAAAAAAACAAGAAAATCACTATATTTTGGTTAATTTCTGGGACCCCTCCAAGGGAATCCACAAACCCTGGGCGCCTTTAGAATCCACATGATGTTGGAAGAAAAGGACGCAAATTTGGCGTGGATACCTTATGTGGTCAAAAAGTTACAAGGGACTAAGCGCGCTCTACTCCAAAACGCCAAAAAAAGCCTCAGCACAGGAGGGGAAAAGGCCTAGCAGCGAAGGGGTTAACAGAGGAAATTATGTATATTTCATTATGATCACCAAATTTTAAACATTCTCAAAATCACTGGTGGTCTATTCAAATTCGTCTTTCCATTCTGTTGATTGGTCGATATATCACATCATAATTTATCATCTCATTATTATACAGTGATAAATATTCAGACATAATGGTCACTCTTACATCTTAACAGTCAATGTGTAATACCATCATTCCATAAATATTTAATCATTTCCTAGAAAAAATTCATATTCATGATCTACATTTAGACCCAATTCTACAGCTTTAAGCTTAATCAGCCAAGTCACTTCCTTCCTCCTGAGTGTAAGTACCCTATTTCCTCCTCTGGGGTCAGGTTCAATGTAATCAATTCCATGATAGGTGAAATTATGTTTGGCCTTGTCTGTAAGGTTTCTAATCAGATGAGCCGAAGTTGGGTATCGGGTGTCCCCCTGTTTTATTGCTCTAAAGTGCTCGGACATTCGATCTCTGAGCCTTCTTTTAGTACTCCCAACGTAAATCTTTCCACAACTGCATGCAATTACATACACAACAAAAGTTGTATCACAGTTTATGAATTTGTCTATGGTAATTTCACCTGTTCCATTGTAGTTAAAGCTGACTACTTTTCTCTTTGCCCATCTGCATGAAGGGCATTTACCACATTTGTAAAACCCTTTAAATTTGGATAACCAGTCTTTGTTCTCAGGTTTTTTGGGGTAACTAGGGCTGAGTATATTTGCAAGTGTCAGCCCTTTTCTATATGTTATAGAAGGATGCCTAGTAATGTATGGTAATATGTCTTGATCTAACATCAAAAGTGGCCAATGCTTCTTCAGGATAGTGTACAGCTTAGTGCTATCCGCACTATAATGTGTTATTAGTCGTATTTTGGCCTCGGTTACTGAGGCTACTTTGTTCAATTTGTCTTTTAACAGATCCTCTCGTTTTAGTTTATTGACTTTTGAGATTGCTGTGCCTATTAATTCTTTCTCATATCCTCTTCTATTGAAGCGTACAGACATATCTTCCAAATGTTTCTGAAAATCACTATCCTGAGAGCAATTTCGTCTGGCTCTAATCATTTCACCATAAGGTATACCTTTCAGTTGACTTTTAGGGTGACAACTCTTGGCATGGAGTATTGCATTGCAGCTGGTAGGTTTTCTGAACATTTTGCTCTTAAGATGTCCATCCTCCACAAATAATTCGATGTCTAAAAATGTGATTTTCTTAGAGTCATATTGAGTTGTAAACTGTAAGTTGTAAGAATGATCATTTAGGTAGTCAAAAAAAAACTTTAATTGTTCAACCGATCCTGTCCATATTAAGAGGCAGTCATCGATGAATCGACCCCAGTAGTGTATATACTAGATCCATTCACCGTTACTTGGGCCCCAGATTCGCTCCGCCTCGTACCAACCCATGAAAAGGTTGGCAAAAGACGGAGCAAACCTAGCCCCCATCGCGGGCCCAAGTTTTTGACGGTACCATACTCCATCAAGGAGAAAAACGTTGTTCTTCAACACTAGCTCAGTCATTTTAAGCAACATCTGTGAGTGATCAAAAAACTCTGCTGGTCTTCTGCTCAGAAAAAAATCAAGTGCTCGTATTCCCAATTCATGATCAATATTTGAGTATAGGGATACTACATCTAGCCTAACTAATAGCATCCCGTCTTCCCATTTCATGTCATTGAGTAAGTTTAATATAAACTTTGTGTCTTCTACAAAAGAGGGCAGGTTATAGACATGTCCTCTCAGAAATGTATCTATATATTCTGAGAGGTGTTCCGTTGGTCCACAAATGCCAGAGACGATCGGCCTGCCAGGCGGTCTATCTCGGCATTTGTGGACTTTAGGTAATTTATAAAGACATGGTGACTTTGGATGAGTTGTTTGTAGATAGAGATATTCATCATAATCTATTAGAGATAGGTCATACCATTCTTTGACCATAGTATTGATAGTTCCAATAAGGTCTTTCATTGGATTGGTCAATAGTCTAACATAGTAGTGTGTGTCATTAAGTTGAGTTAGGACATCCTTCTTGTAATCAATGGTATTTCTTATTACAAGATTACCTCCCTTATCTGCTCTTTGTATTATGGTGTCCTTATTGTTCATAAGCTCTTTCAGAGCTTTCCTCTCTCCAGGTGATAAGTTATCCTCTCTTGGATTAAGATACTTATGTTGTTGTCGATCTAATTCTTTGTCTATGTCTGTACTTACAGCTTTAAAAAATACATCTATCGTGTTACCGTGTGCAAGTCTAGGAGTCCATTTGGAGCGTAATTTTAGTCCGCTACCTTCCGTCAAAAATCGTTCAACATCTAAGTCTTCCATTAATCTTGTTAATGTTACAGGGTCATCTTCATTTTCTGTTAGGGACAATAAAAGTTGGGTATCTTTCAGTTCTTGTATTGTAAGATTACTTAGCCCTCTTTTAGTAGGTGTTGTTTGTTTTTCTGGAATATTAGAAAATAATTTTTTTAAGTTTTAATCTTCTAGTAAACTTAAAAAGATCAATTTTGGTCATCACCCAGTCTTGCCTCCTAGCTGGACAGAATCATAAGCCTTTTTTAAGTATACAGATGATATCGTTAGATAGTTTTAAGTCTGATAGGTTTATTACTTCGATATCACTTACTTCAACTTCTTTTACTAGGCCTGTTGTTTCCAGGATCTCAGACTCCTCTTTATTCTTGACCCTGGATCTCCCGCTTCCTCTACTGCCTCTCCTGGTCCTCTTGTAGTTGTAGATCGATTTCTCCCTGTATCTCGGTTCCCCCTGCGTAACCGTTGAACCTCTTCTAAAAAATTGATTTGTATGGTTGTGGGGGTTGCTGTTGCACTTAGCGTATCTTCATTCTCCTCACTGGATACATTGCTAGAAGATGCTTCGGTCTCACTTAGTGGTGTGATGCTGCCTGTTTGTCTCGTATTAGGTGTTTTATTCATAAGATAGTCAAATCTTTTGGCATAAGTGTACACTCTCCCTGCACGATAATCATTTTCATCTCGCCGAAGAACTTTTTAGCAGCTTAATGGCAGGTGGTTCTATAGGTACAGCTATTAGACCACCGGATAGTAATAAGAAAGAAAGCTTAAGTGCCAAGTTTAGAAAGTTGGAATCACTTAAACGACAAGAGCTGAACAAATGGTGGGATGCTGCCACTCTCAAACAGTATATCACAATGAATAGAATACCACGTGGTTTACGCTCGCAGATAATACCTGCATATGAAGATTTAGAACCAGACCTATATAATATCTGGGAGAAAAAACTTAGTGATAGCTCACGTAACCTTATGAAAATACTGATAGATAATGCAGACAGAAAAATAGCCAAACTTCTTGTTGAGATACAAAAAGTTGAAGATGAGATCAAATTATTGAATCTTCCAGAAGCCACGATCAAAAATTATACTACAATGGATGAGATTCTGAGTGAAGTTCAACTTGATATAAAGAGAAGAAAGGCTCGTAAAATCAAACGAGATGAAAATGATTATCGTGCAGGGAGAGTGTACACTTATGCCAAAAGATTTTACTATCTTATGAATAAAACACCTAATACGAGACAAACAGGCAGCATCACACCACTAAGTGAGACCGAAGCATCTTCTAGCAATGTATCCAGTGAAGAGAATGAAGTTACGCTAAGTGCAACAGCAACCCCCACAACCACACAAATCAATTTTTTAGAAGAGGTTCAACGGTTACGCAGGGGGAACCGAGATACAGGGAGAAATCGATCTACAACTACAAGAGGACCAGGAGAGGCAGTAGAGGAAGCGGGAGATCCAGGGTCAAGAATAAAGAGGAGTCTGAGATCCTGGAAACAACAGGCCTAGTAAAAGAAGTTGAAGTAAGTGATATCGAAGTAATAAACCTATCAGACTTAAAACTATCTAACGATATGATCTGTATACTTAAAAAAGGCTTAGGATTCTGTCCAGCTAGGAGGCAAGACTGGGTGATGACCAAAATTGATCTTTTTAAGTTTACTAGAAGATTAAAACTTAAAAAATTATTTTCTAATATTCCAGAAAAACAAACAACACCTACTAAAAGAGGGCTAAGTAATCTTACAATACAAGAACTGAAAGATACCCAACTTTTATTGTCCCTAACAGAAAATGAAGACGACCCTGTAACATTAACAAGATTAATGGAAGACTTAGATGTTGAACGATTTTTGACGGAAGGTAGCGGACTAAAATTACGCTCCAAATGGACTCCTAGACTTGCACACGGTAACACGATAGATGTATTTTTTAAAGCTGTAAGTACAGACATAGACAAAGAATTAGATCGACAACAACATAAGTATCTTAATCCAAGAGAGGATAACTTATCACCTGGAGAGAGGAAAGCTCTGAAAGAGCTTATGAACAATAAGGACATCATAATACAAAGAGCAGATAAGGGAGGTAATCTTGTAATAAGAAATACCATTGATTACAAGAAGGATGTCCTAACTCAACTTAATGACACACGCTACTATGTTAGACTATTGACCAATCCAATGAAAGACCTTATTTATTTATTTATTTATTTATTTTATTTTAACGACTTGTAGAGGGCCTGGTGACCCGAAGGCATCCCCGCGCTGTAATGATTTTGATATCCAGATGAGATGGAGGAGAAAGAAAAAAAAAGAAAAGGGGGGGACGTTATTTCGGAAATAGAAGTGTTTTCAATTTTTTTCTGAAAATAAGATAGCTGGGTTCCAGTCTGAGGGTACGGGGGAGTGAGTTCCATCCGGTGGAAGCTTTCACAGAGAAGCGTCGGCCTCCAGTGCGTGTCTTTTTAAATTTGGGGATGTTGGCTAGATGTTCATTCTCGGACCGCAGGGATCTGGGAGCTATATAAGGAGTTACCAGGTCGCTGAGAATCGGAGGGCCAGCTCCATTAATCAGTTTGTAAGCCGTGCACATGGCTTTGAATTCCACCCTTTGACGCACCGGGAGCCAGTGCAGGGCTTTGATGGCAGGTTTAGCTGACACTCTGGAGGGAAGGTTCATGAGTAGTCGGGCTGCAGCGTTCTGTGTTCGTTGTATTTTAGCCAAGGTGGCCTCTGGGGCACCCAGGTAAACCATGTTACTGTAGTCCAACCGTGACAGTATTAGCCCTTGGACTAGGAGTTTTCTGGAGGTGGGCGGGAGTAGGGGAAGAATCTTGCGGGTGGTGCGCATAAGCCCAAAACAGGTTCCTGCAGTTTTGGCCGCTTGTGTTTTCATTGAGAGCTCGGGTTCTAGCCAGACTCCTAGGGTCTTAATTTCTTTTTTCGGGGTGGGAATTTCCCCGAACACGTCTGGCCAGGCTGATGGGGGGATGGTCACCCATTGCTTTCCCATGAGCATCACTTCGGTCTTCGACCCGTTTAATTTGAGTGATGATTCACACATCCAGCCATAGATTTTCGTAAGGCAATTTGCCAAATTGTCTGGGTGGTCGTCTAGTTGGGATAGGGAGACGACCAGCTGTGTGTCATCCGCGTAACTCACTATTTTGATGCCGAGGGGTGTCACCACGTCTTCAAGGGGGGGCCATATAAGCATTAAAAAGCGTAGGGCTTAGAGATGATCCCTGGGGGACCCCGCTCGTGAGGGGGAGGGTGGACGAGTGGTGATTGCTGTCCCATACCTGGAATGTGCGCCCGGCAAGGAAGGACTCTATCCACCTGAGCGCCATCCCGGTGAGCCCTGCTGCCGCCAGCCGTTGGAGGAGGACACGGTGGTTGACTGTGTCGAAGGCTGCACTAAGATCCAGGAGGATCACTGCCACTGACCCTCCTGAATCCAAAATGCGCCTTGCCTCCTCGATAACGGCCAGAAGGGCGGTATCAGTGCCATGACCCGGGCGAAACCCAGTTTGGGATTGCCGTAAGATGTTATTTGCCTCGAGAAACTGAGACAATTGTCCGTTGACCAACTATCAATACTATGGTCAAAGAATGGTATGACCTATCTCTAATAGATTATGATGAATATCTCTATCTACAAACAACTCATCCAAAGTCACCATGTCTTTATAAATTACCTAAAGTCCACAAATGCCGAGATAGACCGCCTGGCAGGCCGATCGTCTCTGGCATTTGTGGACCAACGGAACACCTCTCAGAATATATAGATACATTTCTGAGAGGACATGTCTATAACCTGCCCTCTTTTGTAGAAGACACAAAGTTTATATTAAACTTACTCAATGACATGAAATGGGAAGACGGGATGCTATTAGTTACGCTAGATGTAGTATCCCTATACTCAAATATTGATCATGAATTGGGAATACGAGCACTTGATTTTTTTCTGAGCAGAAGACCAGCAGAGTTTTTTGATCACTCACAGATGTTGCTTAAAATGACTGAGCTAGTGTTGAAGAACAACGTTTTTCTCTTTGATGGAGTATGGTACCGTCAAAAACTTGGGACCGCGATGGGGGCTAGGTTTGCTCCGTCTTTTGCCAACCTTTTCATGGGTTGGTACGAGGCGGAGCGAATCTGGGGCCCAAGTAACGGTGAATGGATCCAGTATATACACTACTGGGGTCGATTCATCGATGACTGCCTCTTAATATGGACAGGATCGGTTGAACAATTAAAGGGTTTTTTTGAATACCTAAATGATAATTCTTACAACTTACAGTTTACAACTCAATATGACTCTAAGAAAATCACATTTTTAGACATCGAATTATTTGTGGAGGATGGACATCTTAAGAGCAAAATGTTCAGAAAACCTACCAGCTGCAATGCAATACTCCATGCCAAGAGTTGTCACCCTAAAAGTCAACTGAAAGGTATACCTTATGGTGAAATGATTAGAGCCAGACGAAATTGCTCTCAGGATAGTGATTTTCAGAAACATTTGGAAGATATGTCTGTACGCTTCAATAGAAGAGGATATGAGAAAGAATTAATAGACACAGCAATCTCAAAAGTCAATAAACTAAAACGAGAGGATCTGTTAAAATATAACCAAAGAAGGATACTGAGTTCCCCGGGGATCAAAGGGAGGTATGGGAGAATGGAGACAGAACTAAACTATAGTCAGGGAACTGGGAGTTCCCTTGTTGGAACTAAGGGACCTCACACACCCAGAAATCTAGGTGTCATGCTTCATCATTGGTCCCCTGCTCCTCGTCAGACTGGCGCTGCAATGTCTGACGGGCGCCGTAGGCGCGCTTTGTTGGAGATCTTTTGTTCCAGCCAATAGTTTGTATGCGTGTGAGGGGTCTGGTGGTGGTGTAGTCGTGAAGGGGAAGATTAAACAGTTTTTCAGGAAAATACGCTTACGAGCTTATTTTGGAGACAGACCTGAGAACGTCCTATTGGACACTGGGTTACGCAAACCCTCTACATTCAACCCCACTGATGGCATGGTTCCCCCTGAGATCCTGGTTTTTGAAAAGGCAGTCCTCAAATCTATGAAGACAAAGCCTAACACACCAGTCTTCAATAACCTGAGCAAAAGTGAGAGGACAGCTGTACAGAATCTGGGTAATGACTGCTCCATCGTTATCAAACAAGCAGACAAGGGTGGAGCGACCGTGATCCAAAACATCACGGACTACGATTCTGAATGTAAACGCCAGCTTGCCAACACTAACCACTACAGACCACTACCATCAGATCCCACCCCTAGACTGACTACCGCCATTACCAGTTTGGTTATGGAAGGAGAAACAAATGAATGGATCTCGAAAAACGAGGCAGACTTTCTGATCACAAAGGACCCGGTCATCCCTTATTTTTATACTCTTCCTAAAATACACAAGGGTACAACTCCAACACCCGGGAGACCGATAGTGTCTGGCATAGGATCACTCCTTGAGCCGCTGTCAAAATTCTGTGACATATTCTTACAACCCATAGTGAGGAAGATACCATCTTTCCTCCAGGACACTAGGGATGTCCTTCGCCTTATCGAATCCATCGAGGGCAGAGGGAATGTAGACCTCCTCCTGACTTTGGATGTGGAGGCCTTATATACAAACATTCCACAACAGGCCACCCTTGACGCAGTTGAGCAAACTCTCCGGCTGGAGGAGTGGAGCTCACCAACACCCATTTCCTTCATAATGGCATGTGCCAGCATTGCATTAACAGAGAACTTTTTCCAATATGGGTCTCAACTGTACCATCAGATCCAGGGGACCTCGATGGGTTCGACCTTTGCCCCCAGCCTAGCCTGTATCTACATGGCCACCTTTGAGAGTAATCATATTTACTCAGCTAACAACCCCTACATCCAGAACATCACGATGTGGCGTAGGTATATTGACGATATTCTGGTCCTTTGGCATGGTGACCGAGAGAGTTGTGAAGCTTTCTGTTTATGGATCAACCATCAAAATCAATTCCTCAAATTCACAGCCACAATCTCAGACAATAAGATACCTTTCCTTGATCTCACAATCAGTCTAACTCAGGTGGGACTGAGTACCTCCCTGTACAGGAAAGAGACGGATAGAAATAGCTTGTTGCTCTTTGGGAGTAATCACCCAAGATCCTTACGAGAAAACCTCCCTTTCGGACAGTTTCTGAGGATCAGAAGGAACTGTACCTCAGTCTCCGATTACAAGAAAGAGTCTAGGATGCTTCAACACAAATTGCAAGACAGAGGCTATCCTTCTAGACTGGTTAACAATTCACGTAAAAGAGCCTTAAACAATCCTAGAGAGGCCTTACTGGAGACACGCTCCAAAGAGCACGAAGATGTCATCACGTGTGTAACATGCTTTACACAGAATTCAAATGCCTTGAAGAAAACAATCAACCAACATTGGGGGTTGCTGAACACGGGGGATCTGGCTATACCACGCCCTCGTTTTGCATTTAAACGCACAGCTAATCTAAAAGATTCCCTGATCCACACACGCCCCAAAAAACAGACTACCACCACCAGTCAGACTACCTTGTGGAATCTTCCACCGGTGGTTGGTCATTATCCCTGTGGCGGCTGTGTTGTATGCCCACAAACAACACAATGCAAAGAGATCAAACTTTCTGAGACGTTCACCTGGCACTTGAACAAGCACACGAATTGTAACAGCTCACGATGCATCTATCTCCTGACTTGCCCATGCGGCAGTCAGTACATAGGCATGACGATGAGACAAATAAAACTGAGAATTATGGAACATAAGAGCAACATCCGGTGCTCTAAAACCCATACCAGATTGTATGAACATTACGTGCAACATGGCCACCAAGCTGATAGTATTAAATGGGTGGTCCTTGAGTCCCATACTTCTATCACTCACCAGGCACTTTTCAGAATTGAACAACGTTGGATACATCGTCTACAGTTAGATACCCGGGGGCTTAATGATTCTGTACCCTGGGCATCACTAGCGAGATGAGTCTTCCCATGACTAGAGATGTTCCCCCTCCAACCGTCATTCTCTGTCTTGAAAATGATTTACCGCCACCTTGGTTGTCTGGCTATTCTCCATTTTTGACACAGATAGCCATTATAGATGTCAGCCTGAGTGACGATTGATGGGAGTTTACCAAAGCCCTTCATCATCACATCATCACATCCAGACAATTGAGAACATGACAGGGTAACATCACAATGTATGGTTACTATAGAACACCAGTGTGAACTAGGTCACAACTTAGCCCCATTGAAAAATGCGGCCTTTGGCTAATCAGCAACTCTCCCCGTCTACATCCAACTAAACACCTGTAGGTTGACATCCCATTGCCTGCCCCATTCCAACCTATCCTCCTTTGAGACACATGTGTCCTCATCCTTTTAGGTCTAAATCCTCACTGATTGCAGGGCATCATAGGTCACTGGTCTACAACTTTTAATACTTCCACACATTGATATACAGACCATGAGATCACTATGTAGAGAGGTGTATATTTCCACCCTCCTACCTTCCTGCAATGTAACTTTATATTAGATTAATGATGACATGTTACATTAGTAAGGCGTGGCTAGTGATCACTTCATCAAGCAATCTGGTCGGCGTTATCACCGCCTACTTCCTCGAGCATTGGTATCAATCCCGACTGCTAGATTGCCAGAGACAGACCTTCCCTGTCCATTCACTAACCCCTATAAGATGGCCGCCACAATAGGGAAGACATGTCCCTCTATGGTTGCCTGACGCGCGCTCAAGCCACTGCGCATGCGCAGCCGAGGATGTCTTGGCCACGCCCACCATCAGAGCGCGACGCGGCAAAGTCGCCGTTCAACAGCATATAGCCCTGCCGATCCCGCCGGGGCGGTACCAGCTGTTTCGCGCTACCGGTCGGAGCGCCGTGCGTGGGGGGTAGGTCTTTCCACCTCTGCTGTTTGATGCCAAGGTAAGAGCGTGTGTGTGTGTGTAACCATGTGGAGCGTCATGCATTGGACATGGTGCTTGCGTGATTGGCCTTACCTTTGAGAGCGTTGTCTCGGGTCTCTCCCCGCTCTGTGACCAATGGATATTTACTTGGCGGTCGGGTGCCCGGCAGGGACGGCAGACATTGGGACCAATGGGGGCATGGCCCTCCCGGGCCTCTGTGATGGGGTGCGGGCGGGGACCACCGGTCCGGTCCCATACCGGCCCCGGACGCGGAGGCGGGGAGGGCTGTTCTTCATGGCCTGCGGCTGCATTTCATGTTTGGCCACCCACTGGCAGGGCAGGCCGACAAGTCGAGAGTGAGGGATGGGGGTTTGAGTTGGCTCTCCCGGGCCCTCCCCTTCACTCAATCACAGTCCTGGCAGTCAGGCCCAGTGTCCGGTTACCAACCTGGCCTGGCTGCACTCAACCACGTCATTTCCCACCTATAAATAAACCCCTTTGGGTTCCTGTATCTGTTCTTCTTGTCACAGGTATTAACCTCCTCGAACAGCCCCATGGGAACAGACTGCGGGGCCCTCCCGGGTAATATTGTAGGGTAAGCTCAAATCCAGTCAAACATTACTGAGTGTTGTGAATACCTCTTCTTCTGTTTTTTAATTTTCTTTCAATTATGATCGGTTTAATCCTTCATTACACTGCCACAAATTCATTGAATGGATATGCTAATTTAATCATGCCTATCACTGTGTTATTGGGATTTAGACCTCATAGATCATTGGTGTATGGGCTATGGAGCACTTTTTCGGATCCTAGGTCTAATATGGATTGTATCCACCTAATGTTAAAGTGGTATCCCTGTATATATTTCTTCCAGGTTCCCCCTTAGAGTAGGACCTGTTGGCTTGCTCCCTGATTGACCCAGTGAGGTTGTATCTTTTAAATTTTTTATCTTATTACTTTTCACTGTGTAGTACATTTGTTTTGAGGTCCTGAAGAATTGCCATACAGGCATGAAACATGTCGACCTTTTAGAGGGTTGAGTCAGTCCGCTGTCAATCAAACAGTTCCTTTCTCCCCTCTCACCCTTTTAATAAGGGAGTCAGCCACCCGAATAAAATCCCTTGTGGACTGACTCACCTCCTTTTAAACCTCACTTTCCCTTCACGACTACACCACCACCAGACCCCTCACACGCATACAAACTATTGGCTGGAACAAAAGATCTCCAACAAAGCGCGCCTACGGCGCCCGTCAGACATTGCAGCGCCAGTCTGACGAGGAGCAGGGGACCAATGATGAAGCATGACACCTAGATTTCTGGGTGTGTGAGGTCCCTTAGTTCCAACAAGGGAACTCCCAGTTCCCTGACTATAGTTTAGTTCTGTCTCCATTCTCCCATACCTCCCTTTGATCCCCGGGGAACTCAGTATCCTTCTTTGGTTACAAGTTATCTGGACACATACACTGGACCCCGTAAAAAACTGTCCACACTGGTTCCTTCCTTTGTACTAAGGATCTGTTAAAAGACAAATTGAACAAAGTAGCCTCAGTAACCGAGGCCAAAATACGACTAATAACACATTATAGTACGGATAGCACTAAGCTGTACACTATCCTGAAGAAGCATTGGCCACTTTTGATGTTAGATCAAGACATATTACCATACATTACTAGGCATCCTTCTATAACATATAGAAAAGGGCTGACACTTGCAAATATACTCAGCCCTAGTTACCTCAAAAAACCTGAGAACAAAGACTGGTTATCCAAATTTAAAGGGTTTTACAAATGTGGTAAATGCCCTTCATGCAGATGGGCAAAGAGAAAAGTAGTCAGCTTTAACTACAATGGAACAGGTGAAATTACCATAGACAAATTCATAAACTGTGATACAACTTTTGTTGTGTATGTAATTGCAGGCAGTTGTGGAAAGATTTACGTTGGGAGTACTAAAAGAAGGCTCAGAGATCGAATGTCCGAGCACTTTAGAGCAATAAAACAGGGGGACACCCGATACCCAACTTCGGCTCATCTGATTAGAAACCTTACAGACAAGGCCAAACACAATTTCACCTATCATGGAATTGATTACATTGAACCTGACCCCAGAGGAGGAAATAGGGTACTTACACTCAGGAGGAAGGAAGTGACTTGGCTGATTAAGCTTAAAGCTGTAGAATTGGGTCTAAATGTAGATCATGAATATGAATTTTTTCTAGGAAATGATTAAATATTTATGGAATGATGGTATTACACATTGACTGTTAAGATGTAAGAGTGACCATTATGTCTGAATATTTATCACTGTATAATAATGAGATGACAAATTATGATGTGATATATCGACCAATCAACAGAATGGAAAGACGAATTTGAATAGACCACCAGTGATTTTGAGAATGTTTAAAATTTGGTGATCATAATGAAATATACATAATTTCCTCTGTTAACAACACAATCTGATGTATGAAACTGAGAACAAGTGATGTACATTATTTGGAATTTTCATAAAACTTGTCTAACGTTATGAGTAGAAAGAATGCCTTGACTCTACTCTCTACCTCTCATCTAAATCTCCTACAATTAAGCTACACATATCTTCAACTAATATAAAGTGACATGAAGGTGGGACCCGATGCATATGCTCGCTCACAATGCGTTCAACTAGAACTACACTTAATATAACACAATATGGCTCGATATTATCTTGTGTCATATACGACCAGATATTAGTGACAGCATCTACTTAGTAATGAGAAGTCCATCTAATATTCACGATAGATGATGTCATATAACAACTCATTACCCTGATAAATATTATCCATCAATATAGGGATGCTTTCGTAACTGTTTCTAATTCATTCGACATTTAACTTATGACCACTTCAAAATGGCGGACTCTTTTACGCATTTAAGAAATGACATGTAGGAGGAGGAGCTTGGCGGGCATCCGAGATGGCCGCGTGAGCACAGCGCTCCCCGGACCCCCGCCGCTCCCGGCATAATATCCTGCATGAATCCTGATCTTTCGCGAGGATTTGTATAGAGGACGTTGGGCTGATCTACCTGGACCTTTCAGAAATTGATTTGGACACCGGGTGCCTGAGTTATGGTGAATTGAACTTCTGGGCTCCGCCCTTGAGGGGCGCCCGGGACTGGGTGAGGTTCGGTGGCCGTCTTGGAGTTGAACAACAACGGCAGGGGGATTGGACTTGTGGGTCCCCTTCTTAAGTTTCGGTTTCGATTCTGCCTCAGACTGGGACATCGGTGAGGGAGTCGGGCCAGAGCTGGTGCCGGGACACGCGTCGGCTGTCGGGCCTTTGGCTGGACTACTCTCCTCGTTGGCTGCCTCTATCCTAGTGATACCCCTCTTGCGGTCCTTTTGGTCCCGGGGCCTCCATTTCTGGTGCCCGGTCCGTTGACCCTGGTGAATCTCCTTGTGACGCATCTTCAAAATGGCGGGCAGAGGGGACCGGGAGACGCGCAAGACGAAGACACCTCTGCGCGGGGGTCCGGTCCAATCTAATGTTATGGACCGTTATACCCACTCTAAGGGGTCCCCCGGAGCTGCCCTGCCCGGTCCTAGTGCGTCTGACCACGTCGTGGATGCGTCGACGGAGCCCTCCTTGCAGGACATCATGGGCGCCATTTCTGGCATGAGGGAGTCAATAGGCCAACAGTACGAAACCTTGGCCCACAAACTTGACACGGTGGCAATCGAGGTGAATCTAATTCGAGCCGATCTCTCCAAAACGAACGAAAAGGTGAAGTCGCTGGATATCAAATCATCCAGCCTCACGTCGGACGTCTCTGACATACAGACGGAGATTGGCAATCTCCGTAGGGTGAACGATTTCATGACCCGGCGCTTGGAGGATTTTGAGAACAGGGCACGTCGCTGTAATGTTCGCGTGGTTGGTGTGCCGGAGAACCCAGAACCCCACTCGGTTGATCTCCTGGTTGAAGACCTGATCCAGAACCACCTTTCTCCATCTGGCCTTAGTAAATTTTTCACAGTGGAGCGTGCACATCGTGTTCCGGGGGGCCAGGGTAAGCCAGGCGCCCCGCCGAGACCTATTGTTGCGAAGCTTTTCCACTATAGAGATCGGGACGCTATCCTGCAGGCTTCGCGGGTGAAGGGCCCGGTGGCCTTTGAGAATGCCACGGTGAACTTTTATCCGGACTTTTCCCAACAGGTCCAGAAGCAGCGGATGGGATTTCGTGGTGCTAAGAAGCGTCTTAGGGACATGGGGATGCGTTACGCTATGCTCTTTCCGACCAGGCTGCGGGTTGAGTATAATGACCGAACTTTCTTCTTTGATCGGCCGGATGCTGTGAATGACTGGCTGGACTCCTTGCCTAGCCGACCTCCTGAGACTGAGTCCGATACCCACCCGGGCGGTGCTGAAGGTGGTGTAGAGAGCTGAACATTTCGTCTATGCCCGGTGCCTTGTTTTGAATAACTTTTCCAGGGGTGTACGCCTGTGTTCCTCTATTGCTTATGTGTTTGATGTATGTTCTTTTTCTCGTCATTGGTCTTGTTCGGGGTGGCGGGTGGTACGGAGCCTTTCCTCCTCCGGGGTCTTTGTGTAGAATAGGGGTTCTTGGGCGACAGGCACACTGCAGGTTGGGGTGGCTTTTTAGCTTTTGCAGGGGTGCAGGGTGGGGGGTGTTTTCTTGTTCTTTGGGGGGGAGGGTGGTTGGGAAGTTTGCTGTTTGTGTGTTCTGTTTTCAAGGCGACTTTATCCTGTATTTGAAAATGTTTCTGGTGTCATGCTCATTGGTGGGGGGTTTTGGCTTTGTTGGGTGGGATGGGGGGTAGCGGGTTGAGATTTGTTTCGTGGAACGTTAACGGTCTGGGAGATCGTATCAAACGAAGTGTGGTGTTGAAATGTATACGACGTTTATCTCCTGATATTGTTTTCCTGCAGGAGACTCATTTGGTAGGCAATGTTTGTCATGCAATGAATAGGTGGGGCTATCGCCTCGTAGCACATTCAGGGTTTACCTCGGGTTCTAGGGGTGTGGGTATCCTTGTTCGGGCTTCCCTCCCCCTAGCTATTGATGGTGTGATTCAGGATGACCGGGGGCGATATGCTGTCCTTGTGGGTCGCTATGAAGGTCGTGCCCTCTCCTTGTTTACTGTTTATGTGCCCCCCGGCTTGCAGACTTCTACCTTTTCAGATTTGGGCCGTGTCTTGTTAGACCTCCCTGATAGTACTCTCTTTCTGGCTGGTGATTTTAATTCGGTGTTCTCAGGTCTCCACGATCGCCACCCCCCTAGGGATACTCCTGCGGCCCAACAATGGTTGGGTGGATTTTTGGATACCTTTGGCTTGGTGGATTGCTGGAGGCTTTTACATCCTACTCAGCTTCAGTACACCTTTCATTCTGGGGCCCATGGGAGTCTGTCTAGGCTGGATTATTTCCTGATGCCTGCGGCTCAGTCGCCAGCGGTGCGTGAGATTGTACACCTCCCAAGGGGTATCTCTGACCACTCTCCGCTCTGGCTTCGTTTTGAGGTTGGAGTGGAGGCAGTCGGCCGGGTGGCTCCCATCAATCCGTGGTACCTTACCTCCCCCGAGACCCGCAGCCTTCTGCTTAAGTCTTTGGACGCGTATTTTCTGGATAACGAGGGGTCGGTTTCCTCAGCTGTGACCCTATGGGAGGCCTTTAAGACGGTGATTCGTGGGCAGGCCCTCTCCTTTATTGTTGAAGCTAAGAGGGCGAGGAATAGGGAAGTGGTGGACCTTGAGGGAGAGATTTCTGCATTGGAGGATGCTTTGGAATCTGGTGTCACGTCTGCGAAACTCCATGCCCTGGGTCTGAAACAATTTGCCTATAAATCCATGGTCACGGATGCTGCTAAAGTGATGTTTCGGGAGCAACAGGGTCGTTTGTATGATGTGGGGGACAAAGCGGGTAAATTGCTGGCATGGCTGGATAAGAAGGAGAGAGCTAATCGTGTGGTACCCGTGATTCAGTCTTCGAGTGGTGAGAGTGTGACGGACCCGATTGGAATAGTTGACCGTTTTGCTGAGTACTTCCGTGTGGTGTATACCCCTGTGTCTGTGAGAGATGTGGCTGACTCTCGCCTTCTACTGCGTGCTATAGCTCTGCCCAGTGTTTCCGATTTGGATCGTGTTGCGTTGGACTCCCCCTTTACTGTTGATGAGATAGCTACTGCCATCCGTTCACTCCGTTCGGGCAAAGCACTGGGCCCGAACGGGTTGCCAATTGAACTGTACAAGTTGCGTCCCGACAGGGTGGCGCCATATCTTCGCGCCATGTTTCTGGAGTCCCGGGAACGGGGTAATCTCCCTTATGATCAGCGACTGGCCACGATAGTTGTCATCCCCAAGGATGGTAAACCGCGAGACCTTTGTTCCTCCTATAGGCCCATATCCCTGCTGAATGTTGAACCCAAGGTATTGGCGAAACTCCTGGCATCCCGCCTCCTGACGGTCATTAGTGACTTGGTCCATCCAGATCAATCCGGATTTATCCCGCATCGCAACACGGCTCTGAACCTACGTCGTCTTCACGGCGTGATTGCGAGGGCGGGGCTTCTGACGGAGCCGGCCATTTTGGCATCGTTGGATGCCTCCATGGCTTTTGACACGGTGGAGTGGCCCTATCTTTGGGCGGCTCTTGAGAAATTTGGTTTCGGGCCTGAGTTTATTGGTTGGATCAAGTTATTATACGCGGAACCTCTGGCACAAGTAGTGGTAAATGGTAGAGTTTCGGCACCTTTTACCCTTGGTAGAGGTACCCGTCAGGGATGCCCCTTGTCTCCGTTGCTTTTTGCACTCGCCCTGGAACCATTGGCTGCTTGGCTTCGGTGGGAACCTTCGCTCAAGGGGATTCGCTGGTCTCCGGACTTTGAGGACCGCGTTTCGCTTTACGCGGACGACATTCTTTTATATATCACCTCCCCGCGTAAATCTCTGTCTGTTTTATTTGACGTTCTTGCTTCCTTTGGTGCCAACTCAGGCCTCGTTATTAACTGGGCCAAGTCCTGCGTGTATGTTCTTTCGGGTGTTTTACCCCCATTGCCGAGCAGACTTCCTATCCAGGTGGTCCAGTCTGGCTTCAAATATTTAGGGATTTTTATTACGTTGGACTCCTCGCTCCGCTTTGAGCGTAATCTCCTCCCCCCGTTACTTAGATTGCGACTGGACGTGGCCCGTTGGCGTAAGCTTCCTTTGTCTCCTCTGGGCAGGGCGGCCCTGTTTAAAATGATGTCCTTGCCGCGGTTCCTTTACGCGCTTCAGAACTCCTATGACGCTATCCCCAAGACCTATTTCCGAGAGATCGAGAGTCTTCAAAGGCAATTGATTTGGGACGGGCGTCCACGTATTGCCCTCGCGAAACTCACCATCCCTTGGTACGACGGGGGCATGGCGCTCCCCGATATCAAGCGATACTACTGGGCTTCCCAGTTGTCTGCTATTAATCACGTGATGTTTTCACCGGGTCGGAATCCTGCATTCGAGATGGATAGACTCCAGCTGCCGGGTGGGGACTTTAATAGGGCGCTTTATTCTCGATCTGCCGGGCGCCATCTTGTGGGCCCGTCCAGGACTGCAGTAACTGTGTGGCGTGCTGCGAATGTGAGTTTGGGATGGGAGGATCGATTGACGCTGGCGACGCCGCTATATCCCTCGGAACGTTTGGGCGGTCTCTGGTCTACCAAGGGTTTCGACCGCTGGGATATGATTGGGATTTGTAAGGTGGGTGATGTGTGCTCGAAGGGTAGTGTGAAGTCGTTCCAGGTCCTCCAGGCGGAATATGGTTTGAATGGTAGGGAATTTTTTCGTTATCTGCAGGTCCGGCACGCCCTCGCCTCAGTTTTGACTCCTGATATGGCCCTGCCCGAGTCTTCCCCCCTCGAAGATCGTGTCCTTGATGGGCACCTGCCTGATAGCACTATTTCCCTGATCTATAAGAAGCTGATCAATACTCGGACTGACTTATTGGTCCGACTTCGGGAGGCTTGGGTCGGCGATGGGTTGGAACTGGACGACGAGGATTGGCAGTCGGCACTCTCTTCTCCCAAGGAGGTAGCCATTCCTGCCCATCTCCGTTTGGTTCAACTTAAGATCCTTCATCGAGTGTATGTCACTGGTCCGCGTCTGGTGACGATGGGCTTTTCCTTGGATGGGTTATGTAAGCGTGGTTGTGGGTTGAGTGCTACCTTTTTGCACATTCTTTGGGAGTGCCCGGTTGTAGCGGCTTACTGGACTGCTGTGCTTGAGGTGATGGCTGATGTGACTGGTGTGGCCCTGCGGCCGGAGCCTCGACGATGTCTGTTAAATGTTTGGGAGCCCACTGACTACTCTGTGCCCCAGACCAGATGGGCTACCTTGGGTTACATGATTGCGAAACGGGATGTGGCACAACTCTGGGGCGCATCCAGGCCCCCTGAGGTCTCGAAATGGGAGGACAACATGGACTGGTCCATGTTTCGTGAGAAGACTGTTTATGTGGCCAGGGGCAGACCCAGGGCGTGGACGAAGATTTGGGGCCAGTGGAATGAATATCGTGGGGATATCTGTACACCTCCCCTTGTAGGCACTACTGATGTTGTCCTCTCTCCCTAGGCGAGCGTTCCCGGAACCCTTTCATACTGTTTTTTTGACTTTCCGATTCTCCCCGCTGTTCCCCCCCCCCCCCGACTTTGTTGGAGCCTCAGGGCTCTTGGTAGGTTCTCCTGATTGTTTACCATCCCCTCCGTTCTTTGGGCTGACCTTGACTACCGTGCATTCGCCTTTTTAGTGTTTGTTTTTCTTTTTGTACAAAATAAAAAGTCAAAATGCTCTGTGTTATGTTGGGAGTAATGCTTTGTGCTGGATTTGTGCCTTACCACGGTTGTACATTCTAATTCATGCCTTATGCCTTAATATTAGCGGCCAGCCCGTGAGGTTGTAGGCCCATTCTTGTATTTTTCTATGCTTGCTCAAATAAAGGTTTTTGAAAAAAAAAAAAAAAAAAAGAAATGACATGTAAAGTTACTACAACTGGATATTCTTTAAATAAACCAGTTACCAGATAGAAAACTAAGTAACTCTGAATTTACACTTGTCGCGTAAAGAATAAATACACCAGTGTAATTGACGACGATATGTTATTAATAATTATAAATATCCCATTGAGACTCACTGTGAATTAAAAATACAATTTATCGCGATACACGCGGATAATATAGCGATCCTTACACAATAGAATAAAATACTAAATTTAATATGATAAGACACATTTGCATGTTTTACTAAGATGGCGCTCATAGTCCTCAATAAGTATAAATAGGTTTAGCAAGATGGCGCTCAAACAGAACGCCAAACTCGAGATGCGTCCTCCGATGCGCCTGACACAGTTTAGGAGGTAAGACTGCCGGTAGATACGATAACGCTAATAATCTCTTAGATATCGACGAGTTATTATTTAAGATTACCGCTAAAACAATATCTCGTCTCAACAGGTGACGGATATTGACACCCTTAAGGACCATGGGATACTCGCAAAGACTTTAACAATTAGGTAAGATGACCTCATGATAGAGTGGATAGTTTACTTATACGAACTTTATTATTAATAAGATTAGCTACTGAAAACTATACTATTTTACATAGGAAAACAGAAGATATACAATAGGAATTGAAGACTCGATACTAAACAACGTGGAGGAGACTAGGTATTGGGCCCCCCGCCATGATCACAATTGTTTTCTACTAATCCATCATGAAACATCTACTTTAATCTAACAACATACTATGTAATAATAAACAGAGGTGATACTCCAGACTTACACTAAGGTGTCTCTAACCTATACTTGGTGGCAAGCTTTCAGTAACTGTGCATATTTCTACTATTGAGCACCCTTATGGTTTTGGGATGTTTCCCTTAGTATGTTAACAATTTCTACATTACTGCTGTAACAAGGTTAACAAATTTGAATTATTAATTTAGTGGTATTGTTACATTTTGTTTGGGTTGCAGCCCTGAGGAAGTCACTGGTCTTACATGACCAGACGAAACACGTGTTGGCTGCACGTCTGCATGGTTATATGTAGAAAGAAGAATCTGTGAATATTGAAGACTGTTTCCAATGAAGAATTGAATTGCGAAAACACAAGAATAAACTGACACGATATTATTGAACATTGACTATCTGTCTCAACTTTTGAGTGCTCGACGAATATTATTGAACTTATTGAGCTAACTTGTTAGCACTAAGAAAGGTTGTGGTAACCGACCAGTTTTTGTTTTGAGCACCACTTACACGCTGTACAACCTGTACTATCCTTTACTAGCAGTGCGCTCTTGTTCTAACAGTTACCAAACTTTGATTGATTGGGAAGGTGTTTGTTTGTGGGACGCTACAGCGGGTTACAGCGAGCGGCTGCCGCGTAACACGTCTGTATTTTGGGAAACTTTTCAATCCATGCTTTATGTGCGGAGTCTGGCGGTGGTCGCAACCGCAGGTTACCATGCCTTGTGATATTTTCCTTTGGAGAGAACCTTTTGCTTTGGCTGTGAGAATAACAGCGTTCTTGTTTTGTTTAACATTTAAAGATACAATCTTCCTAGGTAGGGGGTAACCAACGATATAATCCTCCATTCAGGGTGACATTCAACCTTGTCTTGTGGCTTTCGGATTAACTGTTCCCTGTTGGTTCTCAGTTCCTGCATGGCTCATAGGAATTACAAGCAGGGTAGGGGTCTGGATAAAAGCATGTGTGTTGAGAGATTGTGGATGTTTGCTATTAGATATTGATCCTTTATTCTGCTTTCCTCATCAGATGGTGTTACAGGGGGTCATATGGTGTTATGTTCTAAACATATGCAGAGGATGTACAGGTATTCATGACATCTATGATTTAGCGAGAATTGACGAGAGTAGTTTGTGGAACAGAGTCTTATTGTTATGTTTTTTGTCTTTCAGAGCCTTTGTCCCTGCTGTCCCCTCCCCTACCTGGTGTCCCTCGCTTGATAACTCGAAGACCCTGGGGGGGTACCCCATGTCAGGGTACTTGGTGATATCAGGAGATGGTCCTTTATTCTACTGCATCTGAATCCTGCGAAGCTAAACCTGACAGAATTACGCGCCCAAGTTTATTGCTTCGCCCGATTCGGTTGTAGTGGAATAATGGCCACCACTGATGATGTGATGCAGGCTCTTCTGTTAGTACAGCAGGAATTAGCTTCATCTAAAGCAGAGGCCACTGCCTTAAAAGAAAAGGTTGATAGAATGTCCAGGAATCCATTTGATGCAAGCGCTGGGGCCTCTCAGATTCAGGTGTCTGTCCCTCCTCCCATCCCTCTGGCCAGTCCAGAGAGGTACTCCGGGGATCCCTCAAAGGTGCAGGTGTTCTTAACGCAGATAATGCTACACTTTTCCTGCAAACCTGCTTCTTTCCCAAATAACCACTCACGAGTAGCTTTCACCATATCATATTTAGTTGGGGATGCGGCTAACTGGGCGGTTCCTTTGGTAAGAAATAACGATCACATTTTATCAGATTGGGCAGCTTTCAAGGCAGAGTTTGAGCGTGTATTTGACCGCAGAGCTACTACTTTTAGCGCAGACAGGGAACTGCTTGAGCTAAGACAAGGGAAAAAGGACCTGATCACCTATTTAACCACATTTAACAGACTGATAGCAGAGACTGAGTGGCTAGAGGAGAAAAGGATGTCCTTGTTTTATCAGGGCCTACGAGACGAGCTGAAGGATGTCATAGCCCAGATAGACCCCCAACCTACCACTTGTGTTGCTATGATTAACTTGACCCTGAGACTAGATGGCAGGATGGTCGATAGAGGTGGGGACAGAAGGAGATGGGACAGGGGGTCTTACAGGTATGACAGGTCTTTTCGCAAGCCAAACCCCTCTCCGGAAACAGGAGCGGAACCTATGGAAATAGGAGCTGTTAGACCTGCCCTGTCCAAAGAAGAAAGAAACACTAGACGCATGCAAGGGCTGTGTATGTATTGTGTGAAGAGAGGGCATTTTGTAAGGGAGTGTCCCACCAAACCCAAATCCTCTGACAGTTGGACCGGTGGCAAAAAAGTAGCTGTGTCTTACTCCGGTAGTCAATCACAGAGCAGCGAACCATTGGAGAGGGGGAGGTCAGATCAAGGGTTGCAGCTTCCTTCCTTGACGGCTTTGGCGCTGGTAGAAAGTGAGACACACATGAAAATACTCATGGCTTTAACACACAAACACGAGACTCATCAGGTACAAGTGATGTTGGATTCAGGCGCCACCGGCAATTTTATCGATAGCGGTTTGGTATCCCGGTTTGGCATTCACAGGGTGAGATTGGGAAAGGCTGAGGAAGTGTTTACTGTTGATGGGCAACCTTTGAAATCAGGGTTGATAGTGGAAAGAACGGAGACGGTGGTGTTGACGTATAAAATGGCTATGGAAATGCACACTGAGAGTCTGACCCTGAACATAATAGAGGCCCCTCAGTACGAGGTCATATTGGGTATGCCATGGTTGTGTTACCATAATCCCATCATAGAATGGAAGACAAAAACCATCACATTCTCAGCCGAGGATTGCATAGACCATTTGTTTCCACTGCATCAGGTAGCTGTGACAGCCTTGTCTCAAGCTTATGTAGTGGCTACTGCAGAAGAGAAGGAGGTGTCTTTACCCTTGGAGTATATGCAGTATGCAGATGTATTCAGTGAAAAGATGGCGGAGCTCCTGCCCCCCCATAGGGAGTATGATTGCCGTATCGATCTGATTGAAGGGGCCACTATTTCATCATGTAGGGTGTATGCGCTTTCCGAACCTGAAACTAAGCATTTAAGGGGGTATCTGGACCACTACCTTGAGATAGGTTTCATACAGCCTTCCAGGTCTCCTGCTGCGTCGCCTCTTTTCTTTATATCAAAGGCAAATGGCGATTTGAGGGCCTGTGTAGATTATAGAGTTCTCAACAAAAACACAGCAAGGAACAGATATCCGTTGCCCCTAATTTCTGTGCTATTAGATCAGGTTAAGGAGGCCCAGTTCTACACACGACTAGATTTGAGGGGGGCGTACCATCTGGTAAGAATAAAGAGCGGGGACGAATGGAAGACAGCCTTCAAAACTAGGTACGGGCTGTACGAATATAAGGTCATGCCTTTCGGCCTTTGTAATGCTCCTGCAGCATTTCAATTCTTTTTAAATGATGTGCTGAACGACTTCGTGGATTTGTTCGTCGTTGTCTACATAGACGACATTTTGATCTATTCAACTACTCCACGTGAACATGAAGGCCATGTTTGCAAGGTGTTGGCTCAGCTACGGGTGCATAAACTGTATTGCAAACTCAGCAAATGTGAGTTTGGAGTGAGGCAGGTTGAATTCCTGGGTGTGATGCTGTGTCCGGAGGGGTTGCAGATGGCCGACAGAAAGGTGTTAGCCGTGCAAGAATGGCCAACTCCAAAGACTGTCAGGGAGGTGCAATGCTTTTTAGGCTTTGCGAACTATTACAGAAGGTTTATCCTGCAATTCTCCAAGGTGGCTGTACCCATCACTAGGTTGCTAAAAAAAAGAGTGTGTGTTCCGGTGGACACAAGAGGCTGACGACGCATTCAACTGCCTGAAGAAGGCGTTTACGGAAGCCCCGGTTTTGTCTCATCCTCGTACGGAGGACCCTTTCATAGTTGAGGCTGATGCATCTGACGAAGCAGTGGGTGCGATCTTGTCCCAAAGAGATCAGAGTACGGGACAGCTACATCCCGTGGCGTACTTATCTAATAAGTTGAATTCAGCTTAAAAACATTATACCATAGCCGAAAAAGAACTGCTGGCTATTAAAAAGGCTTTTGAGGAATGACGACACTATTTGTGGGGGGCCCGGCATCCTATCACAGTGTATACAGATCATAGGAATCTGCAATATATGAGAACAGCGAGACATCTCTCCCAAAGACAGATGAGGTGGATGCAGTTTTTCGCTGAATATGATTTTGTGGTAACCTTCCGCCATGGGGCAGAAAATCATAAAGCGGATTCTTTGTCCAGGCTGAATACTGGAGAGGACTGTGCGATAGAAGCAGTACCTGTTTCTATACTCGAACCATCCAAGGTGGTGGGTGCTGTAACAGCTGAAAGGTTTTTGGATAAGGTGAAGGAGAATCGCTCTGTGGGTGAGTGGAATACATGGGTGGCTCAAAATGGAGAGCGATCAATGCGACAAGGGTTGCCGTTTCATCTCTCTAAGTTGTACCTACCCACGTCCACGCTACAAAAAGAGGCCTTTCGGTGGTGTCATGTGTCTCCCTTGGCCGGTCATCAGGGTATCAAGAAATCACAAGAGTTGCTGCAGAGACACTTCTGGTGGCCAGAGCTCAATAAAGATGTGGCGAGGTGGGTGACTGAATGTGAAGAATGTGCAAGGGCAAAAGGGGAGACGAGGGGCCAGAAAGGGAAATTGATGCCCATGCCCACGCCTATGAGTCCTTGGTCACACATAAGTTTGGACTTCATCACTGGTCTACCCCTAGAAAAGGGGTTCTCAGCTGTCCTGGTGGTGATAGACAGCCTTACTAAACTAGGTCACTTTATCCCTTGTACCAATCTTCCCACTGCCAGCCAAACAGCTCAAATTCTCATGTCTAATGTGATTAAACTGCATGTAGTACCTGAGACTATTGTTTCAGATAGGGGACCTCAATTTATAGCCAGGTTCTGGAAGATGTGGTGTAAGGCTTTGCACATAGATTCCTCCCTCTCAACCTCCTTCCATCCGCAAACGGACGGTCAGACGGAGAGGTTGAACCAGACACTGAAGAAATATTTGAGATGTTATGCCAAGGACGCTCAGGAATCATGGGTAGACATGTTGTGGATGGCAGAACTGGCATATAACAATTCATGGCACAGTTCTATTGGTTTATCTCCTTTCCATGCCACATATGGGTTTGACGCTAAGGTACTGCCTATCACCATCCCTGTAGAGGTTCACAATCAGCCGAGGGTACTGACGGAAGTCAGGAGACTGCAAAACTTACAGAAAAAGGTGAGACTGCACTTGATTCAGGCTAAGGAGGTGTATAAGAGATGGGAGGACAAACACAGGCGTGACGGACCTCAATACCAGTTGGGAGATAAAGTGTGGTTGTCAACCAAGAACATCAAGTTCAGGCTGCGCAGCATTTTCCATCCCAGGTTCATAGGGCCAAATACAGTGGTGAAGCGTATCAATCCTGTAGCCTACAAGTTGCGCTTGCCGGGTTCATTGAGAATACACCCCGTCTTTCATTGTAGTTTATTGAAGCCAGCTGTGAGAGCTAGACGTCGAGCTCCACCTCCGGTGGTGTGCGATGGGGGACTGGAATACGAGGTCAGGAGCATCAAGGATTCCAAGTTACGCCGGGGGGTGTTGTGGTACTTGGTGTCCTGGAAGGGGTATACGGCTGAGGACGATTCCTGGGAAACATGTCGGGATGTGCACGCCCCCGCGGCTGTTCGTTCCTTCCATCGCCGGTTCCCTGCCAAACCGGGGCCAGGGAGGCGTTAGGAAGGGGGATGTACTGTCAGGATTCAGCCCCTGTTTTAGCGTTTGACGGCACGGAACTACAAGTCCCATGATGCCGGTGTGCTGACAGGAAGTCATAAAACTTGTCATGGCGCGCGAGAGGCTGCGCGTAATTCTTCCTGTTGTTGTTCCTCGTCGGGTTGGCGAGGATCGTCCTGGAGACTGGAGAGAGAGATTCGGAGCTGACGAGGCGTGGCCGGAGCTTAGTTGGAGACCGTGAGTAAACGGTGGGGTGCTTGGATGCACAGCCTCTCCCCTGCGCGGGACTTTGTTAGCGGCCGCTTGCCGCTTGTGGATCCTCTATATTGGGCACTGCGGGTTACGGCGAGCCTTCCGCCGCGTAACGCCGTAAGTGCGAATTCATGTTTGCCTCATAAGATAGACATTACAGCGGGTTACTGCGTGCTAGGAGGCAGCGTAACGCCGTCTGATACTGGTGATTGGGAAGGTGTTTGTTTGTGGGACGCTACAGCGGGTTACAGCGAGCGGCTGCCACGTAACACCGTCTGTATTTTGGGAAACCTTTCAATCCATGCTTTATGTGCGGAGTCTGGCGGTGGTCGCAACCGCAGGTTACCGTACCTTGTGATATTTTCCTTTGGAGAGAACCTTTTGCTTTGGCTGTGAGAATAACAGCGTTCTTGTTTTGTTTAACATTTAAAGATACAATCTTCCTAGGTAGGGGGTAACCAACGATATAATCCTCCATTCAGGGTGACATTCAACCTTGTCTTGTGGCTTTCGGATTAACTGTTCCCTGTTGGTTCTCAGTTCCTGCATGGCTCATAGGAATTACAAGCAGGGTAGGGGTCTGGATAAAAGCATGTGTGTTGAGAGATTGTGGATGTTTGCTATTAGATATTGATCCTTTATTCTGCTTTCCTCATCAGATGGTGTTACAGGGGGTCATATGGTGTTATGTTCTAAACATATGCAGAGGATGTACAGGTATTCATGACATCTATGATTTAGCGAGAATTGACGAGAGTAGTTTGTGGAACAGAGTCTTATTGTTATGTTTTTTGTCTTTCAGAGCCTTTGTCCCTGCTGTCCCCTCCCCTACCTGGTGTCCCTCGCTTGATAACTCGAAGACCCTGGGGGGGTACCCCATGTCAGGGTACTTGGTGATATCAGGAGATGGTCCTTTATTCTACTGCAGCTGAATCCTGCGAAGCCAAACCTGACAACCACATCCTTCACCACCATGTCCCCCAACACCACCACGTCCCCCACCACCACATCCAACACCATGTCCACCACCACATCCACCACCACATCCACCACCATGTCCACCACCACTACCACCACCAACACCTCGTCCACCACCACCATGTCCACCACCACCACATCCACTACCACCACATCCACCACCACCATGTCCACCACCAGCAGGTCCACCACCACCTCATCCACCACCACCACATCCACCACATGCACCCCACCACCAATTCCACCACCACATCTACTACCACCACGTTGACTTCCACCACGTCCACCATGTCCACCACCACTATGTCCACCACCACCACCACGTCCACCACCATATCTACCATCACCACCATGTCCACGACCACCAACATGTCCACTACCACCACCACCACATCCACCACCACATCCACCAACACCCCATCCACCACCACTTCCACCACGTCCACCAGCATCACTACCACATCCACCACTACCACCACATCCACCACCACCACATCCACCACCAGGTCCACCATGTCCACCACCACCACGTCCACTGCCACCAAGTCCACCACATCCACCAAAACCACATCCACCACCACACCTACCAGAAACATGTCCACCACCACCACATCCACCAACACCTCCATGTCCACAACCACCATGTCCACCACCACCACATCCACCACCACCACATCCACCACTGCATTCACCACCACCAACATGTCCATCAACACATCCACCACCACCACGACCACCACCACGACCACCACCACGACCACCACCACATCCACCACCACCACATCCACCACCACCACGTCCACCACCACCACTACCACATCCACCACCATGTTCACTACCACCATGTCCACCACCACCACGTCCATCACCACCACCACATCCACCACCACGTCCACCATGTCCACCACCACCACGTCCACCACCACCACCGCCACCACATCCACCATTACCACATCCACCACCATGTCCACCACCAGGTCCATCACCACCATGTCCACCACCATCATGTCCACCACCATGTTCAATACCACGTCCACCACCGCCACCACGTCTTCCACCGACATGCCCACCACCTCATCCACCTTCTCCTTATACACCACCACATCCACCACCATGTCCACCACCACCACATCCATCACCACCATGTCCACCACCATCATGTCCACCACCATGTTCAATACCACGTCCACCACCGCCACCATGTCTTCCACCGACACGCACACCACCTCATCCACCTTCTCCTTATACACCACCACATCCACCACCATGTCCACCACCACCACATTCACCACCACCATGTCTACCACCACCACTACCACATCCACCACCACATTCCCCACCACCACGTCCACCAACACATCCATCACCATATCCACCACCACCACATCCACCACCACGTCCACCACCACCGCCACATCCACCACCATGTCCACCGCATCCTCCACCACCACCACCATGTCCAACAACACCACGTCCACCGCTACCACATCCACCACCACCACATCCACCACCAGGTCCACCACCACCATGTCCACCACCACCACGTCCACCACTATGTCCACCACCACCACATCCACCACCACCACTGTTAGAATTGGGGGTCTCTGGTTGGTGCAAGTATGCACTTGTGACAAGCAGGTACCCTCTCCTCTAAGTCAGGGTGAAGGATGACCCCATAGAATTACCCTTGCTCACCCTCTAGGTGCGTGGCGTGAGCATCCAAGGCTATTCTTCAGGCGCTATGGAGTTAAGCATTTGTAATAACACACACAGTAAAAATACAAATCCCCGCACAAATGGACACCAGGCAGGTATTATATATAAAAATGCGTTCCTTTATGTAAAAATATATATATACGTTGATCAGACTTATCACAAGACCAGTATAACACAGGTTTTGGCCACAAGATCTTAAAAATAGGCAAGCGTTTCTTCTCAGGTACAGTTCAAAAATGGTTCTTTTGGTTGCAGGTTGCTTAAACAGAGGATGCACAATGTTCAGTCTTTCAACGGGTTAAATGCCTCTAAGACCGCTTCACTGTGCTTCAGGCACTGTTTTTAGGGGTAATGCACTGTCTGTTCAAGGCCTGGGCCCTCGGGAGCGCTCTTTTGCGCTCCGTACGATAATCTGCGCCGACCCTACCAACCCTCACGCATCTCGCGTGAGACACGTACACCGAGCCCTATCAATGCTCACGCATCTAGCGTGAGGCGGCGTACGCAGCGTACAATGGGGGCCCAGGAGTACGAGGCGTACCAGCCTCGGGGAAGCCAGCGGACGGTGCAAACAGGGGCACAGCGTACTGAGAGGCGTACCAGCCTCAGGGGAGCCAGCAGACGTCGCGCACCGGGTCCCAGCGCACAGGCTATGCACCTCAGTTGGCAGCGTACAGCTTCATGCGATGCAAACGCACAGGTTGAGGCACAGTTCTTTGTGATGAAAACGTACAGTTCAAAGGCAGAGTGCGACGCGGACAGTTCACCAGGCAGTGCGAGGCGTACTCAATCTCAAGCACTACGGAGCGCACTTGGTTTCCGATGCAGTGCGAGGCGTACTCGAATCTCAAGCACTACCACTACGGAGCGCACTTGGTTTCCGATGCAGTGCGAGGCGTACTCGAATCTCAAGCACTACCACTATGGAGCGCACTTGGTTTCCGATGCAGTGCGAGGCGTACTCAAATCTCAAGCACTACGGAGCGCACTTGGTTTCCGATGCAGTGCGAGGCGTACTCGAATCTCAAGCACTACGGAGCGCACTTGGGGCCTTATTTATGAAGGCCTTGCGCCACCGGTGCGTCACTTTTAACATGGGAAAAAGTGACGCACCGGTGGCGCAAGGCCTTCATAAATAAGGCCCTTGGTTTCCAATGCAGTGCGAGGCGTACTCTAATCTCAAGCACTACGGGGAAAGAAGGCGTTGTGGGCCCGAGCCCGTGTGTAGTCAGAGACGTACCTTGGAGTTAATCTTTGTGAAGGCGGGTGTGGGCGCACAGCGGCTCTTTAGTGAAGGGCGGCGCGGCGTCCGGGGCTCCCGAGCTTCAAGGAGTCTGGTCTCTGGATCTGGTGGGGACGTCAGGCGGGAGCGTGGGGGGTGACCAGCGGGCCTCCAACGGCGGTAATGCGGCGATCTCCCTCAGCGGGGGAGAGCGGCTCGATGGAGCGGGACTCTCCCTCGGCGGGGACGAGGGGGACACAGTAGATCACGGCCTCGAGGAGGGGCTGGGGGGCACCACAAAGGTTCCGGTAGCGAGCCTCCTAGGCGAGGTGACTCTGTGATTTCCCTCGGAGGGGGGAGAGCGGCTCGACGGAGCAGGGCTCTTCCTCGGCGGGGGTGGGGAAATACGGTTGAGTCACGGCCTCAAGGAGGGGCTGGGGGCACCAAAGGTCACAGCTCCGGCGGGGCAGAGGTCCTTGCAAACGAGCAGAGAGCAGGTTGAGCCAGATGGTCCTGTGGCTCAGGTCAGGGGGCAAGCTCAGTCAAGCCCTTGGAGAAAGTTTCAGCACAAATCAGCAAAGTCTTTTTATCAAGTATTTTCTTCTCCTTCCTCAGCAAGGCAAGCAGCAGGCCAGTCCTTCCAGCGTCTTCTTCTCCTTCTAGTCGGGCAGAGGTTCGTTGTGGGAAACAGGATTCTGATTTACAAGAAGCAGGGCTCCTACTTTTATACACCAATTCTTTTGTCTTTTCAGGCCAGGGGGTCCTTTGCATAACTTCATTCAGTCTCTGAGCACTTGTTGGGTGTACTTCTGGCTTCTGCTTTCAGTGTGAGGGCAGGCACATCAGACGCTCCACAGGGAGGTGGAGCCAGCATTGTGTGTACAGGGGCAGCCAGGAGTACCTTGATGACAGTGCTTCACCCTTCCTGGGCCAGGTGCAGACTGAGTCATCAGTCGCTCCCCAGGGGGGCGGAGCCAGCATTGAGGTGGCAGAGCACAGCCTGACTAAGAGTCCAGGGGCACTTCTACCTCCCACTAAGGTGTAATCCTTGCATTCAGCACCTGTCACTCACACAACCCAGACAGCCAGATACACATACTAGCAGAGGCGGGCTGAAATGGTTAGGTAAGCAAATGCTAACTTTCTAAAAGTAGCATTTGCAAACACAGGATGTTAAAATAAACTTTACTAAAAGAAGTATTTTATTATTCTGAGTTCAGGCATACTAAACTTGACTTTCTACCATGTTCCCTGAGCCTGCTGGGATTAAAGGGTGTAATAATTCCAGCAGCCCATCTGGCCTAAAGGGAACAGGTAGCCTTACAATAGTGAAAAACGAATTTGGCAGTAATTCACTATTAGGACATGCCACACCCATCAGAGCATGTCCTACCTTACACTTACAATGCACCCTGCCCTTAGGCCTACCATAGGGGTGACTAATATGAAGTTACGGGAAGGTTTAGGGGCTGGCAAGTGGGTGCACTTGCCCAGCCAGCATGACAGTACCAGACTGCACGCAGGTTCTGCAATGGCAGAACCTAGACACATTTTTAGGCTGCTTCTGTGGGTGGCCCAACCAGCGCTGCAGGCCCACTAGCAGTATTGGTATTCACAAGCCCTGGCACTCCTGGTGCGCTTTACTGGGGACTGATAGTAAATCAAATGAACCAATCAGGTATACCAATCACAGTTATACTTTTCATAGGGAGCACTTGCACTGCGCCACGGGTTGGCCGTGGCGCAGTGCCCTGAGCGGCGGACACCAGCAAAAACATCTGCGGCACATCAGCAAAAAGTGGAAGGGAAACTCACGCCAAGGTGCCAGGTCTAACAACCACCATGTCCACCTTCAACACATCCACCACCTAATCCACCACTACCACATCCACCACCACACCACATCCACCACCATGTCCACCACCACCATTTCCACCACCACCACCATGTCCACCACAACCACATACACCACCACCATGTCCACGACCACCACATCCACTACCATGTCCACCATCATCATGTCCACCACCACCATGTCCAACACCTCCACCACCATGCCCACCACCACATCCACCACCACCACCATGTCCACCACCACCACATCCGCCACCACCAGTACCACCAGGTCCACCACTACCACATGCATCACCACGTCTACCACCACCACCACATCCACCAACACATCCACCACCACCACGTACACTACCACCACCATGTCCGCCACCACCACGGCCACCACCACGGCCACCACCACCACAACCATGACCACCGGTCCACCACCACCACATTCACCATCACGCCCACCACCATATCCAACACCATCACCAAGTCCACCACCATGTCCACCACTACCACACCACCACATCCACCACCACCACATCCACCACCACCACATCCTTCACCACCATGTCCACTAACACCACCACATATCCCACCACCACATCCAACACCATGTCCACCACCACATCCACCACCACATCCACCACCACTGCCACCACCACCACCATGTCCACCACCACCATGTCCACCACCACCACATCCACCACCACCACATTCACCACCACCATGTCCACCACCAGCACGTCCACCACCACCTCATCCACCACCACCACATCCACCACATGCACCCTACCACCAATTCTACCACCACATCTACTACCACCACGTTGACTTCCACCACGTCCACCATGTCCACCACCACCACTATGTCCACCACCACCACCACGTCCACCACCACATCTACCACCACCACCATGTCCACAACCACCAACATGTCCACCACCACCACCACCCCATCCCCTTCACGTCCACCACCACCATATCCACCACCAACACATCCACCACAAACACATCCACCACCACCACGTCCACCACCATCACCACATCCACCACAACGTCCACCACCATGTCCATCACCACCACATCCACCACGATATCCACCACCACTTCCACCATCACGACCACGTCCACCCCACCATGTCCACAGCATCCACCACCACCACATCCACCACCATGTCCTCCACCATGTCCACCACCACCACGTTCACCACCACCTCATCCACCACCACCACATCCACCACATGCACCCCACCACCAATTCCACCACCACATCTACTACCACCATGTTGACTTCCACCACGTCCACCATGTCCACCACCACCACTATGTCCACCACCACCACCACGTCTACCACCACCACATCCACCACCACCACGTCCACCACCACCATGTCCACCACCACATCCACCACCATCATGTCCACCACCATCACATCAACCACCTCAACCACATCCACTACCACCACATACACTACCTCGACATCCACCACCACCACTTCCAGCACCACCACATCCAGCACTACTACATACACCACCATAGCCACCACCACATTAACCACCACCACCATGTCCACCACCACCATGTCCACCCCACCACTACCACCCCAGCACATCCACCACCACCACATCCACCACCACGTCCATCACCACCACATCCACCACCACCACCACCAGGTCCACCACGATGTCTACCACCACATCCACCACCACCATGTCCACCACCATCACGTCTACCACCTCCACCACCACCAGATCCACCACATCCACATCCACCACCTCCACATCCAGCACCACCACATCAGCACCACCACATCCAGCACCACCACATCCACCACCATCAACTCCACCACCACCATGTCCACCACCACCATGTTCACCACCATGTCTACCCCACCATGTCCACCCCCACCACCACCATGTCCACTACCAACACGTCCACCACCACATCCACCCACACCACGTCTACCACCACCACCACATCTACCACCACCACCACAACCACCACCACCACCACATCCACCAACACCATGTCCACCACCACATCCACCACCACATTCACCACCACCATGTCCACCACCAATGCCTTATCCACCACCACCATGCCCACCACCACAATGTCCACCACCACCATGTCCACCACCACCATGTCCACCACCACCATGTCCACCACCACATCCACCACGTCCACCACCACATCCACCACATCCACCACCACCACATCCACCATCACTACCACGTCCACTACCACCACCATAAACATCCACCACCTGTTAGAATTGGGGGTCTCTGGTTGGCGCAAGTATTCACTTGGGACAAACAGGGACCCTCTCCTCCAAGTCAGGGCGAAGGATGACCCCTTAGAATTACCCTTGCTCACCCTTTAGGTGCGTGGCGCGAGCAGCCAAGGCTATTCTTTAGGCGTTTCTGAGTTAAGCATTTGTAATAACACACACAGTAAAAATACCAATCCCCCCACAAATGGACACCAGGCTGTGGTTATATAAGAATACGGTCTCTTTATGTAAAAATATATATGCAGGCAAGTATTTATCACAAGACCATAAGTAACGCTTTTCTTAGCCACAAGGTTGAAAAATAGGCAAGTGTTCGCTTTGTTGCAATTCACATGTATAGGTTCAGTTCTCTGTAGATGCCACAGTTCTCTAAATGCACTCTTTTGGGCACCTTCACGCAGTTCTCACCTATCTATGCACTTCCTAGCGCTCCTGTATGCTTCCGGCTCGAGATACGGGCCCGACCTTCCAAAGCTCACGCTTCTCGAGTGAGGCACGTACGGCACGGCCGGGTCTGGCCGGGAGTACGAGTCGTACCGCTGTGTGCGACTCGCACCGGAGGGAGCGCAGGCTACGGAGCTGCCAGGGGCCCAGGTGACAAGGAGCGCTGCGAGACTCGTTGGATGGGCGGCTCGTACCGTGGTTGGGCTTACAGTACCTCAAAGTTTCTTTGTGAAGGTGGTGCGGGCAAATAAGAATGTGGCGGGCCCGAGCCCGGTGAAGGTGTCTCGGCGTCGGTCTTCCGCGAAGGCAGATGCGAGGCGCCCAATGGCTCTCGGTCAGAGCGAGGCTGGCGCCCGAGGTGTCCGGGCTTCGGCGGTCTGTCCTCTGGGTCTGTGGGGTCTGGTGAGGATGTCAGGCAGGAGCGTGCACCAGCGAGCCTCCGGTGGCGATGATGCAGCGACTTCCCTCAGCGGGGGGAGAGCGGCTCGGCAGAGCGGGACTCTCCGTCGGCAGGGACGGGGAAGCACAGTTCGATCACGGCCTCGAGGAGGGGCTGGGGGGCACCAAGGTCACGGCAGGGAGCCTCCAAGGCGAGGTGACATGGCGATTTCCCTCAGCGGGGGGAGAGCGGCTCGACGGAGCGGGGCTCTTCCTCGGCGGGGATGGGGAAACACAGTTGGTCACCCTGCATTTGGTAACTACTCGACTACCGAGGTACCCTTGCAGTTGTGCATTGGGTTACAAGAAGTCCCAGACCCGAGCGCCATTTGCACCGAAGCTCAGCCCTCCACACTCCACGAGTGTTGCGTGGGGCCTGCTCCTGCATTTCAGCTTGATGCTTCTTTCCGGTTCCTTGCCCATTGGCTAGTGAGCCCCCTGAAGACTTTTCTATTGAACTAAACTGCTTTTCTGGTTGCTCCAGACTTGCTCCAGCTTCCCTTCAAAGGAGAAGCAGCACAGATCTTGCTGGTCTGCAACAGAGCCAATCTCGTCATCCTGCGTGGGTTGCGGTTGCCAAGGCTGTTGGGTTGCAATCCGGATACCGACACCACAGTCAACTAGTTCCATCATGGGACAGCTCGTATCCAGCTCCTGGTTATCGTCGATGCCTCCTGGACCTCGTTGCTGAAGAGACAAACTCACCTTCTTCACCTTCAAGCACGCGACATCGCCTTGTTCCTTCCTGGTCCCCTCTGCTTTCAGGTTCTTCACATCACCGATCCAGCCTTGGATCTACCCGGACACTTTTCCTCTGGTCGCCTGCAGCACTTCTTTACAGATCTCCATAGAAAACTATGACGAAACCCGACACCAAAAGGCACCTATGCACCCGGCTTCCCTGGGTGAGGTAACACGAGCACTCCGGTGCTCCTGTGGGTCTTGACTCTTGAAGTGTCCTAGTCTAAAGGGGTTTTGTCGTAGTCCATCCGGAAGTGTCCTTAAGCAGTAACTTTGTAACTTCTTCGTTTACCATATAAGTCAATGGTAACTCACAACTGTGTTAAGACACTGCACACCTCTCCCGTGGGCCTCCTACTTCCTAACCTTTGGTTGTTTAGTTTAGCCCCAGCGATTCTGCAGGCCCTAGGCCTGCTGTCTAACTCTCACGTGGTTCTTATACCACTTCTTTAGTATATGGTTTAAGAGACCCCTAGGGCATAACTGTATTTGTGCAACTTATCATATGCTAATTGAGTAACTTGTGATGTACTTTGACCTCTGACCTCATAAAGAGTGCAGAGGGGTTGTGTTAGAAATAAGTACATATATATTTGATATATACCTTGTGTGGTGTCCTTTCATTTGGTATTCAAGGGATTATAATTGGTAAAACAGCTTGCTTTACATGCTCTCTGAAGTCTTAGCCTAAGACTGCTGGTCCATGCTACCACTAGGATAGCTTGTCTATAAGGTTGACTTTACAACCACCATCAATAAGGGTCGATTAGACTGGTGCAAGGTGCCCACTAGAATAGTGGACATCATATGCCAGGCTAACTTCTCACAGCGCATCCCTGCTGATTTGCAGAGATGCGCCAGAAGTTGTAAATCTGCCCCTTAGTCATTTGGCAGAAGGTTGACGCCATCTCTGAAGATGCCATTGACTTCTATAACCATACTCTTTCTTATTGGACTATTCTGATTAACCTCTCCCTCAGTCAAGGCTCCCTTCCTGTTACCTTTAAAACAGGACAGGTTACCCCTATTCATAAAAAAACACAGCTGATGCTAACGACCTCAACAACTTCTGCCCCATCACCAACCTCCCTTTTCTTCAAAAATCACAGAAAGATGTGTAGCTAAACAACTTTCCTGTCATATCAAGGACAATTATCTTCTTGACAATTTTCAGTCTGGTTTCATTCAAAACTACAGCACTGGAACAGCCCTGCTGCAAGTGATCGATTATGCGCTGCGTATACTCTATTCAGGGGAGTCTTGTCTTCTGATTCTTCTTGATCTTGCTGCAGCCTTTGACAATGTCAATCACCAAACTCTCCTTAACACTCTTCAACAGAGAATGGGTTTGGAAGGCACAGTGCTGAAATGGTTTGCCTCTTTCCTTTAGGACAGATCCCAAATGGTCAAAATAGCGAACAGTCTTTCATCTTCATTGGCGGTAGGTCAAGGTGTCTCTCAAGGCTCTATACATGCACCCGCATTGTTCAATCTCTATTTGGAACCATTGGGAAATCTAAGTAAATCTGCGATCCTCTACCATATCTATGCGGATGACACCCAAATCTACCTTTAGGTGTTGTCCACACAGGATCTTTCAATCCTCAACTTTACTCTCTTCAAAACTGGATGTTAACTCATCAACTCATTCTGAATCCTTCCAAAACAGAATTCCTCCACCTCTCAACCTCTCTCTCTCCTCCTCCTGTTCAATCTTGGATGGATCAGCTGAATCTACTTAACAATAAACCTATCATTGTTGACAGCGCAAAATCCCTTGGTGTCTTACTCGACGAAAGGCTCAATCTACTCTCCCACATCAACTCCATTGCAAAGAACGCTCTATACCAACTGTGCCTTCTTTGGGACATTCACCGCTTCTTCCGGGAGCAAGACCTTAAAACCCTGGTCCAATCGCTGGTTCTCTCTAGATTGGACTACTGCAATTCTCTTCTTACTGGCCTCCCCAAATCCCACCTTTCCCCTCTTAAATCGGTTCTCCATTCAGCGGCTAGTTTTATAGTTGTGGCCAAAAGAAGTGATCACACCACAGCCATTTTGTCTTCCCACTGTTGGCTTCCCATCGAGGCAAGACCAATCTACAAGATGGCTTGTATCACCCACAAAGCCTTGCACACTTCCTCCCCTCACTACCTGGCGAATAAACTGAAATCTCTGGAGGCTCTAGACCATCTCGTAATGCGGAAAAATGACTGCTTGAGCCTCCCACTTTCAAAAGGGAAACATCGATGGCTCAATCCTTCTTAGGCAATGCAGTGAGAATCTGGAACTCGCTTCCGCCGCAGCTCCGCATCATCACCTCTACCTGGACCTTCAAAACTGGCCTCAAATCTCTTCTCTTCCAAAGACACTTCCAGAACTAATACACGCCTTTTAAAGTCCCTCAAGGAAGTTCTTTCACTATTGTAAATGTTGTATTCTATGCCTGTACAAGTGTTATCCCAGTGTGTTTTTGAGTGACTGTCATCTATTGCTGTTTTATACCTCTTCTTGTATTTCATTTGCTTCTGTAATATGTACATTTGTAACATTCTCCTCATGTAACGTAACTGGTCCTATTGTGAAGTGCTCTGATACCTTTGGGTAAAGTCTGCGCTATATAAAGATGCATCAATAAATAAATAAATTCCCTAGGGCATTTTTTTATGAAAGGGGAGGCGGGTACTTGGCCCCCTACCAAGCCTTATTAGGCCCTGATGGCCCCATCCCCCAGAGCAGGTTTTTTTTATTAATTAAAGAGAGATGGGCCATGTGGCTCCCCTACCTGAGCCTTATGAATTCCTCGCTACCCATCCCCTAGGGATTTTTATTTTTATTAAAGGGAGGACCATCTGTCCCCCTTTCTGAGTCTTATTAGGCCCTTGGGACACCATTTTTAATTACAGAGGAGGCGGCCACGTCACCCCCTCACCAAGCTTTACTTTTTGAGAAAGGGGAGGAGGGCCGTTAGCTCTCAGCCTTATTAGGCCCTCAGAACCCCCTCTCCCAGGGCTGTTTTTGTTTATGAAAGCCTCCCCAAGCCTTATTAGGCCCTAGGGATCACATCTCCTAAGGCTATTGTTTTTTAAAGGCGAGGTTGGGGCGCTTGGCCCCCGCACCTCATTGACCCCTGAGGTCCCCATACCCCAGAGCAGTTTTCTTTTGTTAAATGGAGGGCGAGCCTTATGAGTCCGTGGGGACCCCATCCCCCAGGACCACTACTACAATTAACGGGTAGGGGGGCAATGTGGCCCCCTCCACAAACCTTGATAGGCACTAGGGACCCCATCCCCCATTGCTGTTTTTTTAAAATTATTGTTGAGGGGACATATGAACCCCCTCCACAAGTCTTATTGGCCTTAGGGACCCATCCCCCAGGGGCGTTTTTCTGAATTAAAGGGGAGGGTGTCCATGTGACACCCCTTCATGAGCCTGCTTAGGCCTTGGGGCCCCATCCCAAAGGACCACTATGAAAATTAAAGGGGAGGGGCAAGCACTATATACTTGTTGGGAGGCACGGGGGAGCCCCAAGGCCCCCTCAGCCCCAGCCTGCTCCCCATGTGTAATGGAAGCCGGCATTGCTTCCTTACCCAGGGAGTTGCTACTGATGCAGCTCCCTTCGAACGTGAGCAATATTTTGATCTGTTTCCCTGGCCACATCGGTGCAGGCAGGGAAACAGATCAAAAGTCTGCTCCCAGTCTGTTGGAAGTAGGCTTTGTGTTTGCTCCTGCTAGGCGCCGGTGCAGGTAGGTAAATCACTGTGTTCTGGGAGTGAGCTCCCTAAGACATAGCATGTGAGAAAAGGTGTCCCCAGAGCCATAGTGGCACAGGGAGGGGTAGCTCGTGGCCCTCTCCCTCCCTCAATTAATGTGCCTCAGGGTGGGCTCCCCGAGGCCTTTATTGGCTTGGGGAGGGAGGCCATGTGCCCCCTCCCCATTTTCAGTGATTTTGACCCATGGGGTAGGCTCCCTGGTGCTTAAAAAGGCTTGGGGAGTGGGGCCTCAAGACCTCTTTTCCAATTTTGAAACATTTTGGGCACTGGGGTGGGCTCCACGGGGCTTGTCATGGCTGGGGGAGCAGCCCCCCTCCAACCATATGCTCTAATTTTGACCCCGGGGAGGGGCCCCTGAGGCCTTTCTTGGCTTTGGAGTTTTTTTTTATCCTGTGTTAGTCCTTTGGGGTTGTGGCAGTTTTCCAAATTTCTTCTTTGGGCCCCTTGTGGGGTCTCTACTGGCTAGGGGTATCCTTACCCTGCCCCTTATATTACTTTTTAAGTTGAACTTGGGCAACGCTTGCGCTGCTCTGTGAGGCATGCTGTATTTGAGTATGGACTTGAAGCTCCGCCCACTCTCCGCCCATATTTTTCATTGGCTTCTGTCATTGTCTTTTGTAAATGCTGGCTTCCGATTCGTTAATAGGCTTATTAGTCCCTCCTTAGTACCGCCTTGTCTTCATTTGTAACCTCCATGAGGACTGGCCCTTTTACTCCTGTTGTTACATGGTATGTCTTATTTTGTTTGTAAGCACTATTTTCTTTCCTGAGTTTCTCCTTCTATGGGCACGACATGCACGCTTTCACTTTCCAAGCGGCCCGGGACCATGGTGGCTGCTTTTTTAAAATAAATTAGGTCTTCATTTACAAGATTTTGAGCTATTGGCATTGTAAATGACAATGCCTTTTATTTATATGTTAATTATCAAAACCGATAAATAAAAGACATTGTCATTTACAATGTCAATAACTTAAACTCGCCAAATGACAGACCTATTGCATTGCAAATGCTTGTGTTTCAAAGGCAGCAGCACTGAGGTGCGCGTAATGACTGGCTGTCAGTCATGGCAGGCTCTGTCTTCTCTCAGTCCTCCTTTCTTGTTTTTAGGTCTCGCCTAGTGACGCAGCGCATGCGCTGCTCACTTGCGAGATCTATTGTCTGCGATTTTGCTTCGGAAGCAGGGTGGAAGCTCCACCCATGCTTTTGATTGGCACAGGTCCAAAATGCGTGCTTTTCATTGGAAGGAAGGCATGTTTTGTTCCCTTCCTGTCTCCTGTTCGCCGTGCCTGCCCGGACAGGAGATGTGCACACGTACGGTGTGCACGCATGGTGCGCTTCCACTTTATTTTGCAGTGTATTTTCCCCAGTCCCGCGGGCTTCTCTTTTCATCACAGTGTGAGCATGGCGCGCTTTCACTTTCGCGCGCTCCTACTTTCTTTTATATTGTATTTTGCGAGACTCGCAGGCGTCTCTTTTCATCATGACGTTTCAGCACAGCGTGGCACTACATACTTGTATGCTGTTGGAAATGGGATCCCTGGCTGGCCAGGGCTTTCGCCAAAGTCAGTCAGAGACCACCACTCCCAAGTCAGGGCAAGGGAGTTACACGCCAAGATAACCCCTGCTCACCCTCTAGGTAACGTGGCGCGAGCAGCAAGGCTAAACTTGGAGGCGATGTAAGTTAAGTATTTGCGCACGCACCCCCGCAACAACACCCAGGACCCACCACAAAGGAAACTCCACACAAGGTTATATAAAAAATAGCCTTTGTTTTACACCAAAACACATTTAGATAAAACACACATTTTACAATGTGCCAGAGGCACGGGCAGAATTTACAGGGGATATTTACAAGACAGGGCCACCTGGACCACTGTCAGGAATCAGCACTTGTAGAAGTAACAATACAATACTTGTAGGCCTAGAACTTAGAACATAGCCTATCAGACAGTACCTTCCGTCCTTGTTGCACGGGATAATGCGAGTGACCTCCTTAGTAAACTTGAGCGGGCGGCCCAGCGAAGCGGCGCGACTCAGGGGAGAGCGGCGCGGCTCGAGGCTTGAGCGGGCGGCCGGCAAGGTACAAGCGTTTCTCTGGGGCGACCAATGTGTGCGGCTCAGAAGAGGAGGGGGAGGCAGGATGCGGGCGACCCAGCGAAGCGGCGCGGCTCAGGGGAGAGCGGCGCTGCTCGAGGCTTGGACTGGCTGCCGGCACGAGCTGCCGAGGGGAACGAGCGAGGCACACTTCAGCGAGGCCCCAGGGGCCCAGGGAGATCAGACAAGTCCCAGCAATTTGGCAGGGAAGGCACCATAGAGTCCACTGGTCCTGGGACTCTGGTCAGGGGGCAAGCTTAGTATCAAGCCCTTGGGATCACTTATAACAGAAGATCACTGTAACACAAAATAGGACATAAAGCACACAACCAGTACCCACTGGTAACTGGTAAGTCCCCCCTACGCAATCCTAACCACCCTAGGAACAGGTCACGCAGGGAACCAGGACCTTACTAGCACCACCTGTGCTAGCAAGAGCAACCACCTCAGTATCACAATACAAGTAGGGGCATAGACCTGGGGACAAAACACATGATGCAATGCATAACATTCATTCAGAGGTGTAAGAGAAACAAGGCACATGATGTATTAGCAACACATTCAGCGGTGCAGCAAAGAGCACTTTGCAGAAATCACATTAACATGAACTTACATCAAAGTCCAGGGTCCAGGTTGCGCCACTTGCGCCAGAACCTAAACGTAGCAGCTGCCCACAAAGTGCTGGGCAGCTGAGGGACAGAACAGGGGAGCCTAAACGCTGCAGCTGGCACTAAGTGCTGCGCAGCTGGGGAAGGCCAGGGATGAAGGAGTGCGCCTCACTCCTAAAGTCCAGAACATGTCCCTAGGGAAAGAAATACCTACACGGTGCAGCTGCCCACTAATTGCTGGGCAGCTGGAAACAGATCTGCGCCAGGGCGCTTACTAGCCCCTCGGGAAGCAAAACTGTGCAAACGGGGAGCCTTCTTGAGCCTCTCTGGGCTCGAAATATCACTGCCCTGTGAGCCTCTCGGGGCTCAAAGAAATACCTCAATGCCCCCTTCGTTGGAGCGGCCCTCTGTGCACACGGGGCCGCTCTGACTCTGTGCCTGCACTGGCACAGTGAACACTGGGCCTCACGGAGCTTCCCCCCCCAGCCCTTCCTCACTCACCGGGCTTCTCGGGGGGACTCCTCTTCATCTGGTGCGGCTGCTCGTCAGAAGCGGCAGGCTTGCGGGGCTCTCCCAGGCGGCGGTTCCAGCGGGGGGGTCCTCTCCTCTTCTCGAGGACTCCAGCTCTCCGCAGGACCACCGGGGCTCCCAACAGCTCAAGGGAGCCCCGGGCAGCATCTCTCCATCTTCTCTGCCGGCTTCTTCCTCCGGGGCTCCTCATCCGGGCAGACAGCCAATCGCGGCGCGGCGGCGGGCGGGACTTCCTGAAGCAAGCGGAAGTCCCGCCCCGCCCCAGGCACCCGGCCGCCTGACTTCCGGTTTGCGGCGCGAGAGGGCCGCGGCGGTGATTCCAACTTTGGGCACCTCGAATAAAATATACAGCGAGGTGGACACTCGTTTGCTGAAGGTAATAAAAAGTGGCAAATAACGCCGGGTGGGCACCGGCTGAGATCCATAGCGCTCCCAAGCGCTAGCAGGACATCAAGCGCTCCCAAGCGCTAAAAGGCAAATAAAGCGCTCCCCCAGCGCTAGGCACACAGAATACCGCTCTCATGCACCAGGGGTAAATGGAAAGCGCTCCCAGGCGCTAGGGCAACAGCAAGTCCTTCAGGGGTCCATCAGCAAGCCAGGGGCTGGGCAGGGCTCAGGGAGGCAAGCCATCCCTGAGCCCAAGCAGCAGCATGCCCCTGGTAGGATTCAAGCAGCAAACAAGAACATTTTTCAAGAGGTTACAGCCTCTTTTTATACAGAGCAACCCTTTGTCTAAAGGTGCAGGGTGGGGGAGAAACCAGTCGCAGCTGGTTCTGGAGCACTCTTGATGGCCCAACCACCCATTTCATTCACTGTGGAGGCTAGGGTCATCAGTCGCACCACAGGGGGGCGGAGCCAGCATTGTGTGGGGAAACCCAGCCCATCCAGGACACAGGTACACTCCTCCCACACATCACTCATGCTAATCTCACACTCACCACCGGGCAGACCCATCCAGACTTCCTGGAGCCTGGCATGCCAGCCAGCTCCAGCCAATCACACTCCAGCACCCTCACTGCACACATATCTCAATGTCCAGAAGTAGCACTTCCCTTCTAGACACATACATGCCGCATACACCATCTCGCAGCATTCACTCTCACGAGTTCACACATACTAAACTCGACCATGCACACCTCACGCATCAGGAACTACCAGGGACACAGACATTCCCCATGCATTCCTATGGGAGGGCAGGCCAATCTCACACACGCACTCAGGGAGAGCACGCACTTTACACTGCGCCACAGTGTCAAAGTGCTAAAGACCAGAAATCACTACACTTCAAGGCAAAAAGTTCAGGGGTGAACCTGCCACAAGGCCCAAGTCCAACATATGCCGTTGCTGGTTAGAGCTGGTCGTGGCTATAAACAGACGCTTGCCCCTTGCTGCGATGGAAGAGCGGTGCTTGCTCTTGGTAGTGGGCAGGAGATGAGCAGCATGTTCTGTTCTCCGTGCACAGAATAAGGACGAATGCTGTGATGTCTCTGCACGAGCCTACAATTTCCAGTGCAGAGAATAAAATGGAACAATTGTCAGACGTACTCTGATACCTGTATGTTCTACTGTGCGATACAAATGGAGATTGGCTAATGAGATGTTATCCATTCCTTGGCCGACCCTCCCCCTCTGTGTTCTCCCGGTGAATGCTGCCCACGCACAGAGCATGCCAGGTGGATGGGATATCGCAGACTCTGTTAGCCACTGCTTTACATATCTGGAACTATGGAGGTCTAAATAGGCCTCATGTTTGTCTGTTACAACATTTGTGCAAAGCGCATAGTTATAATCGCAGAGAACGTTTATGGAAATCTTCCTTATCCATCAGGTGTGAAGGCAGTGTCCAGCCAGTCCTGTTTTCCACTGTGTCCTGGTATTTGAAGTAGTTATTTAAAATAGGCTAAGTAAAAGTCCCCGTATGCGAAGATAAACAGTGTGAGAGAACCCAGACACCTTGTGCTCCCTGTTTGTAATCAGTAATGTATCCCAACCCATCCCCGAGCCAAACATATTTGGTGTTGGCCGCTCTTTTGCAGCATTAAAAATGTTACATTGTTATGGTCCGGTGTCTGTGGTGACTTTTGACAAGGAGAGACCAGCTTCTGCCGTGACTCTGGCTGCCTGCCCGGGGTAATAGAGTGAGACAGAGCTAATTGCGTGAGGTTCCTGGGCTGCAGGTATTTGGTGAGGTGTGCCTGCACTTTCCCCACGTCTGGTGTGTGTTAGTTAGTGAGTTGAGAGATGGCTCCAGGCTGGACGCATGAAGTGCTCTTACTCAAGCATGTTACTTGCAGCAGGCAGGTTAGGACCAGGGTGAGTGTGCGGTCCCTTTCAAAGGAGCTTGCTGCAGTTGTGACAGGTCAGGCGAGTCCTGACATCCTCTGCGCGGCGCTTGGAGCAGATCGGGGCCGGACCAGAAGCCCCTCGACTACCCTGGTGTGGTTTAGGCTCCTCCCCCTAGACAAGCAGATCAGTGGGTGTACAGGGGTGACTGCATCCTGCTATGCGCCTGCCCGAGGCCACGCAGTGGCCATAGAGAGGGCGGGCCACTAGTCTCGGAGGGCTGTCCCGCCCCCAGCAGGATGTTCAGCTTCTCCTCCTCACTGGTTGGAGGAGGCGGCTAGCGGTGATTCTCGTCCGGGGCGGCGGGGAGGGGCCTCCATGGGTACTTAAGTTCCAGTACCCCGTTGGAGGGCCTCTTTGCCGCCCCGGACGCCGTCGCGAGCTCTTCGGGACACTCTTCTTCGTCGGGACTTCGACGGTGAGCTGGGCCTTCGGGCCTCCCCCCCCTCCGCCTACTCCCTCCCTTGGAGGTGCGAGCCATGGTCAGGCGGCCTGCTTAGTGTCGGGCCGCTGTGGAGGGGGGGACATTCCGGTCTCCCCGGGTTTTCTTGGCCTCCCTTCGGGGGGGGGTCCTAGTCATGCGCAGCTTGTTGTTTCCCTTGGGGCCCGGCTCGGGTCCCGTGCGGCCTTTCTCCCGCCCCTCGGCCTGCATGGGAAAGTTCGTATGGCCAGGGGGTGAGGCGATTCCCGGTCCCTTTTGGGCTGGCTGTGCTTTCCCTTCCATCCACCAGTCCCGGGGCGCTCTTTGTTCGAGCAGGGCCCTGAGCCGGCGCTCGCCTATCTCCCTTGGGTTGGGTTTGCTGAGTTCTCCGGAGATCCGCGGGTGAATCCCTCCTCCCCTCCCCGCCTCTTCCTGCTGGTGTTAGCGTGGCGAGCATTCTTGAATTTATTAATGTTTTGCTCGTAGGGTCGTGGTGCGGGGGATACTTTTGCAAACCCGTTTTCAATTGCTCATGTAAGTTTATGTCGCTTTTGGAAAATGTTCAGTGTGCGGGACGGCTGGGTACGATTTGTTACAAAAGATATATGGTGGCGAGGTCGGTGTTCGGTCCACGTGGGCCTTGGACCCGACGAGCAGTTCATGCGGGGCTGATGTGGAGTTACAGTTCATACCAAATTTGTGCTGTGTTGTACTGCATTGCCATTTATTTAATTGCAACATGTTTGAATTGTACGTATTTTCCTGTTATTGCTGTGCTGCGAGGCTTGGTTCTGGCAAGAGGGGTTCAGGTCTGGCCTGCGGTGGGTTTGCACGTGGGTACACACCTTTTTCACTGCTTCTGAGTGGAGGTTCGATCGGATTGCAGTGGACGAACGTTTAGAGGTCCTTGGCAGCCAGTTGTTGATATGGTAGGTTTTCAGAGGATCTGTGAGCGTGGCTTTCGTTGTATTGCCCGCCTTACATGCGGTTCGCAAAAGTGACCCCTGAGGTTATTCCACGTGGCTAATTTTACGTACATATTTTAGTGGGTGATCCCGTGAGTTAGGCCCCAGTGCGAGCGTGATTCATCAAGTGTGCGCCTCTATCTGTCGCTGTGCGCAGGTGGAACGGAATAGTTCGGTGGACACGACGGGGCGAGTGGGGGGTAGAGTACATGTGGTAGCCGTTTGGTCTTTCGATGCATCAGCCAATGCTTGCGTCAGTGCCACGAAGGGGTCCCCCCCCCCACTAAGGATTTTTAGTTCTTCCAGGTAGCCCAAGTGTTTTAATTTAAGCTCCTGGCCCATGTCGAGCACGGAGGGCGGACGCGAGCCTCGTGCTACAACCTTTGTTTTACATACTGTGCGCAAGATGAGGGGTGCATTCAGGCATGTGCCTCGGGGCCACGGAACTGAGGTATTTATTCTGTTGCGCGAGTTTCGCAGGTCTCACAACGCTCAATTGTGAGCACCGTTTATTTTAAAGTGTGGCTGTGCATACTTCAAGGCTATGAATGAGCCTTACAAGCGCAATTTGTATAGTGCGATTGATGTGTTGACTCCGGTTATTAGATAACTGCGCAAGGGTGCAGCCCACCACGCGTGTGCATGTATGGTGCGACCGTAATGTCGAGGGGAACACAGTATCATTGGGCCTAGTATCTCGAGGATCAATACTATCGTTAGCATGCCAACGCTTCTTTGCATCTGCAGTGATGGGGTGTATGGTGCGTTCACCCTGGGCAACATGCTCGGTAATTTCAGCATATTATCGCTTGTTATTGATGTCATGTGTGTAGTATCAGGTCGCTAAGCTTGTGCGTGGCTGCAGTGTAGGTAAAGGGCAGCTCTATCACGCCAGGCGTAGGTGGGAGGCCGCTGAGCTATTTCTATGACCTCGTGGGAGCGCAGCCGCAGCGGATTCGTCTCGGTTTGGTGGCCACTTGTTGGGTTTAAATCCTCCCTCATGTCTGAACATTTCGAGGGGATATTCCTGGTATGTGGCGTAAGGATTGCTCAAAGCGCCAATTTTAGGGTGGTGTGTCCGGTGTCTTTTGCGGCGTACGCCTGGGTTGGACAGTTTGGCAATGGGTCGTGGGGGTCGGTGTGGGGGCACGATGCGCTACTCCAGGTCCCACGTTGTGGAGTAAGCTAACATATATGGTCTTATTTCCTCCCGCTGCAGGCCCGATTCACATGCCGCCCCTGCCGGACTTTCTTTTCGTGTTCCTAGGTGCTGTATTATGTCCCACAGCTTCAGACAATTGGCGAGGTTTGTATCTGCGAAGCGTGGGGGGCCAGCTCAAGATGGAGTCGGTGGGCGAGTGATCATGTGGAAGGTTTGAGGCCTTACGTTGGCCGGGGTGAGATTCTTGGTTACAAGATTTACAGTTGCCTGTGCACGGCATATACTGTGCTATCTTTTCTGAACGTACTCCCCAGGGTAGCTGGCTGGGTAGCATGCCATGAAAGTCTGCGCATATGTCGAGTACAGCTCCGCCCACTGCTCGTTTATTTGCTCATCTCTTGTGAGGGGTGGTTTAATTTCTAGTGAGGCGTGACCCTCCTAAAGTTTGCAAGCGTTTTGAGTAATAAGGTATGATGCTACTCCTTTTGTTCAGCTTGGTGTAAGTGCGTGGTTGCCTAGTGCTGTCGAATAAATAGCGCAGTTGAGGGTGCCATGCTACCACAAAAAGAATTATCGCAGAGCTAGTCAACGATCGCTCCTTGGGTATTGTGAAACCTGTGTTGTCCTGATTCCATTTGTAACCGTGTGTCCCAGAAACTAAGTCGTTGTAATTATTTCTGCCTGTACCACCTGTGTATTATTCGGGGTGAGCAGTACATTGCGTCACTTACTTTCCCGACTAATTTTGTCTCGTCCAGAGTTATTGTGTGGTCATAAGAAGTTAGGTTTTCGACCAAGCTACGAGCGAGGTTTTAGCACCCTCCCCTTTAGTTACGTGTTGCATATGTAAGGGTGGTTCCTGTCATAATCACACAGTCTCAGGAGATAGAACGGCTGGCAGCGCGGATGTAGGATAAGTTAGACATGACAGTAAAACCTGCATACGGACGAGATAGATGGACTAGCTGGTGAAGCTTAGTTATTTATAAAGGTATAGTGAGTGATAAGGGATTTGAAAACTGCCTCCAAGTTCCATTAAAAAAGCAGACATGCTATGCAGGGCTCCTGCTGAACTCCAAAATAGCTCTATATCGCCATCTTTTGGCTTCCTGCCGGATAGTATAAAACCTGGTCAAAGGGGAGTTTAATTCAATAGAATAGTGCGATTTAGAAGCGTAAATGCTGCTATTTCTGATCCTTTCACATCACAAGATACCAACACTTATGTAGATCCAAATGTGATACCTTGTAGTAGATTCGCTTTCATCCACTGTTCTTGCATGTGGGGTCTATTCTTTGGGTCCTACTAGGTTTCTGGGGATCTGGCGTCGAGATTCGAGTATAGGAATGCACAGCATTAATTAGACTGTGTTACCTGATACCGGAGGGAAAAGTGTCTTCAGCGTGCCTATGCGAGGTGTCACCTTCACTAAGAAGGCTTTGTTGCCACCCTCCCTTCCATTATCGCTGCAATATGCAAGGTAGTGTGGCCCCCCCTTTTACTTGATATCACTGTCATCAAAGACTACGTCTGCTCCATAGGTTGGGCTTGAAAGCTTAGCGGGCTGAGTACTGCAGGCAGGCGGCCTAAGTATCTGTAGTGCCTACATATGATATACTTATATCTCTATAGGGCCAATACAGTTCTACTTTCTGCCTTCGGCGCAATGAGCATCTAAGTTGGGCCATAGTAGAACTGCAACACTGGCGTAAAGTGTTTTCATTATATTCTGTGTAAACCTAAAGTCCCTATCTGGTGTATGTAGCACGAGGTGGTGATTAGTAGAAGTAGTCACAACGGTGGAGCCTACTTTTGCTTTTGCTCATTTTTCATAACAGATCCAAATCGCACGATAGGGACCTCGACAGGGCCCAGGTAATTGCATGCAATGTCTTGTGGTTAGGTCCCCCCCCCCCGAAGCTAGTGTTGTTCGGTCCAGCTGTGTAGTTTAGACCGCTGTTGCCACCCCATTCATGTGTAAGCCTGAGAGTCGGCTGGCGGACGGATTACTGACGGTTACAGATTGCCATCTTGTAAAGACTGCTTTGAGCTTGAGTACTAAAGTTCTCCGACAACATAAGTGTAAATAAAGCAGCAAATCCGTGGGTTGCAAGTGGAGCGTTGGGACCTTTTGCCCTGGCAATTACAATGGAGATTAAGCCAATTTCTGTATGGAATGTTTTACCAGGTTTTATTTGGTGCCATTCCGGTGGATCGCTTGTATAGGGTTCTAAGAGCCAATTTGGGCATGAAGGAGTATTCAAATGACAAATCATAGAAATATGCAGAAGCAAAGTTGAGTGAATTTCATCAAAATCACCAAGGGGCAGATATACCTTCCATTTGAGTGCCATGCGTGATAACTACTATCATACCTGACACCACTATTTCATAGTAAGTGAGTAGTAAAGCAGCAATGTGATATTGGTATCATTCCCAAAAACGGGTTAGTTCGACTGTTTGAACAGATGTAAATAGAACACAACAGTGCAATCAGTGTGCCAAAGGTGTTAATATTCAGTCACGCTTTACGCATTTGGCGTCTTTGAGGTCGGTCCTAATACGTTAGAGCAGGCACCCCACGGAAGGTCTCGGCCTTGTGTGCTATGGGGGCTCAGAGCCGCGTTGTGACTCTATATGGCTGTGTGGAACTTTTCTTGGCCCCTGCAGTAGTAGTAGTACGTCCGGTATGCAGTCGGCAGCGTTTCTCATTCCACATTTAGTGGAGTATAGTTTGCATCCACTGCTCGAGCCTGAACTGCCAATAATACCTATAGACGTGGGCCCCTAGTAGACTCTCAATAAAGAGTGCTCCAGAAGTGAGGTTACAGCTGCTTTGAAACTCGGAATGTCTCCGGCAAGCGATACTAATTAAACATTGCGCACTGAAATACCCCTCTGTACTTGGCCGAAGTCTAGTTGCACAAGCGTACATATAGCGCAATTTAACAGTTGAAGTTGTTAACTGCGCCTCAGCAGAAGTGTGACGAGACTGGGTGTAGTCTGCTGAGGCTTTGTGTGTAGGTGTGTGGCTGATTTCAGTGGCTGCGCTGGTTCTCCGATCCCATAGTTAGGAGCGCAAGCAGCAGGGGAGGTCGCTGTATCCCACAGTCTCTTCTCTGGGTATGATCCGCGTACCTGGTAGAGCCTGCACTATTGCTGTAGGGGGATTTGTCCCGGGGGTATATGCCGATTAGTGGCTAAGGGGCTTTGTTTAGGCAGGCGTGCCTGCCTACAGATAAACTATCTTAGAGGTAGCATGGCCAAGCGTCGTGATGCAGGGCGGGATCTTAAGGGTGCACTTAGTCTTAGGCCCAGCATTCGCTTGTTGGTGGTCCTAAGTTTTCTTCTCTGACCAAGCTATCTTGGAGGTAGCATGTCCGAGCTGCCTCCAGTCCTCATCTCAAGAGGGCAGGTGTGGCCCGCCTTTAAGTCCTGTCAATCCTGTATTGACATATGTAGGTATTACCCAAGTTATAATATAATGTGTATTGTCCCCCTTGTCCCTGCGCTTACTCGAAGTTTAGCAGCTCTAGCGTTCTTCGTGAGCGCACTTTCGCCATGTTTTGCGATGAGCGGCGTTTCACCAGTAGTGGCAACTTAGCTGGGTATACTGGAGGGGGCCTGTGGTGAAGGATGGGGTTGAGTTTCAGGGCATGTGCTGTAATGCCTATGGTTCAATAGCCTAAGTTGCCTTCAGTCTACAGCCCACGGTTGGGGTTGAGTTTCGGGGCATGGGCGGCAAGGCCTATTGTTCTATAGCCTAAGTGGCCTTCTGTCAACAACCCGTGTGGGCATGTGTTGTCAGTTGTTACGCCAATCCTGTATTGGCATATGTATGACATCACCCGAGTTGTATAGGATAAGTGGTACTGACCCCTTCATTGTCCCGGTGCTCTTGAGCATTGCTGCACAGGCGTTCATCGGAAGCACACTTTCTCCATGATTGGAGGAGGATGGCATTTCACCAGTAGGGGTAACCTAGCGGGGTTTGCCTGCTGCGCTTGTTGTGACGGGTTGGTTGAGTTTCAGGGCATGTGCTGTTACGTCTAGGGTGCGATACGAAGCCCCTTCAGCAGTCAGGGGCCCCCGCTCTTCTCGTCATTTCCTGTTAGTATGTCCTCCCGTTCTGGGGATGGCTACACTATGGTTGTAAGGACTAAAAGACCTAGGGGTATCCGCAGATAGTGGCGGGAGGCCTGGGTGTCTCATTAGGCATGTAAGGTTCATGCCAGCATCAGGTATCTGCGAGGTGGTAAGGGTCCACCGCTCTGCCGTCGTCCTGGTCTTGTCCAGTTTGACTGACCAGATGCTCTGCAGAGCAAAGATTGCAGGTTTTTTCCCCGAAAGCATGGTGGTGGTGCCATGAAAAGGTTCACCCAGCGTAGGGGTCTAGGCGTGTTCAAACAATGACATGTGTCAGGATCAAGTTAGGGTTATTTGGAGGAGGATGGTGTTCACCTCACGCCTGTAGGCTTAGACCTCCTCCTGCTGGACAATAGTGGCAGGAGGCCTGGGTGTCTCATTAGGCATGTAAGGTTCATGCCAGCATCAGGTATCTGCGAGGTGGTAAGGGTCCACCGCTCTACCGTCGTCCTGGTCTTGTTCAGTTTGACTGACTAGATGCTCTGCAGAGCAAAGATTGCAGAGACCTCCTCCTGCTGGACAATAGTGGCAGGAGGCCTGGGTGTCTCATTAGGCATGTAAGGTTCATGCCAGCATCAGGTATCTGCGAGGTGGTAAGGGTCCACCGCTCTACCGTCATCCTGGTCTTGTTCAGTTTGACTGACTAGATGCTCTGCAGAGCAAAGATTGCAGGTTTTTCCCCGAAAGCATGGTGGTGGTGCCATGAAAAGGTTCACCCAGCGTAGGGGTCTAGGCGTGTTCAAACAATGACATGTGTCAGGATCAAGTTAGGGTTATTTGGAGGAGGATGGTGTTCACCTCACGCCTGTAGGCTTAGACCTCCTCCTGCTGGACTTGAAAGAAGCACTCATGAGCAAAGGTTGCAGGTAGTAAAGGTAGCAATGGTGGGGGGGCCTGTGCGGCAGCGGGTACCACCGCACAGGCTGTGGCGGAGTTACTGGGCGATCCGGAAGAAGAGAGGTGCAAACGATGTACTTCAGCGGGCACATAAGGGTGCCAGAGCCTAACCTGTAACCTCATGGGAGGTGCAGGAATTCGTGTCGGCGCCCCAGTAGTCCTTCGGGCGGTTGTGGGCCTGTGCAACCGGGGGTTTGCCTAGTCACGCCAAGGGGCGTGTCAGTATTTATATTCTAATTGTACAGCAGTTGGGTGGTTCGCCACTGTGCTGTTTGGCTCAACAGGCGGGCAGGTGGCGAGAATGCAGCCGGCCCGGGATCGCCCGTAATGTTTACCCACCTTCATTACATATGTTGTATGTAATAAACCTGCAGCAAATTTTTCCCAAACTAATACTATGTCTGTGTATTATTTTGCGCGTTTGGGGAATGTGGGGGCGGGGGACTTCCTGTGGCCCTGATGTGACTATGCGCCTGCCCGAGGCCACGCAGTGGCCATAGAGAGGGCGGGCCACTAGTCTCGGAGGGCTGTCCCGCCCCCAGCAGGATGTTCAGCTTCTCCTCCTCACTGGTTGGAGGAGGCGGCTGGCGGTGATTCTCGTCCGGGGCGGCGGGGAGGGGCCTCCATGGGTACTTAAGTTCCAGTAGCCCATTGGAGGGCCTCTTTGCCGCCCCGGACGCCGTCGCGAGCTCTTCGGGACACTCTTCTCCCTCCCTTTCCTCTAACCCAGAGTGTCTGTATGAGGGAATTGTGGAGGTTTGTTAATGTGTTCATTTATCGTTGCAGGTCGGAGTTAAGCGGAGTTACTGGGCGATCCGGAAGAAGAGAGGTGCAAACGATGTACTTCAGCGGGCACATAAGGGTGCCAGAGCCTAACCTGTAACCTCATGGGAGGTGCAGGAATCCGTGTCGGCGCCCCAGTAGTCCTTCGGGCGGTTGTGGGCCTGTGCAACCGGGGGTTTGCCTAGTCACGCCAAGGGGCGTGTCAGTATTTATATTCTAATTGTACAGCAGTTGGGTGGTTCGCCACTGTGCTGTTTGGCTCAACAGGCGGGCAGGTGGCGAGAATGCAGCCGGCCCGGGATCGCCCGTAATGTTTACCCACCTTCTTTTTTTTTTATATATATATTTTTTTTTTTTTTTGGCAGAGGTAATACATACAAGGATATAACGAAAATAAGGAATCCAACAAAATTCTTTACAAAAAAAACAACCATAATACATTTTAGATCCAATTGTCGATTGGTAACCATAACTTCCGACCGAAAGTTTTCTTTTTTAAACCTTTCAATTTATAAACTGCTTTGTCCATTCTATAAACATTTAGCAGCTTTCCCAACCACGCCTCAAAGGTTGGTGGGTCTGCATCCAGCCATCTAGATGTAATACAGGCTCGATAAATCGACATTCCCATAAACAGAAAGTGTTCTTGATCGATAATTAAGTTCCGAGAGGGAAAATAAACACCAAAAATAATAATAGTAGGATGGAGCGTGATCCGTACATGTAACAAATTAGATAGAAACTTTTCAATCTTCTCAATATATACAGCAAGTTTGGAGCAACTGTAAAACATGTGAATTGCGTCAGCTGCTAAAGTTCCACAACGACTACAGTTAGTACCTTTTGAAGCTTTCCATTTTACCAGTTTTGCAGGTGTGTAATAGAGATCTAGGGTAGACATAAAATGTTGACTCTTAAGAGAGCTATTAATTAGTGTCTTATTGCTCATCTCAAACACTTCAACCAAATCAATCCCTGTAGTACAGAGCTTTCTCTCCCATTTCAGAGTGTGATGATCAAGATCATTCTGCATCCTATTGTTCATTAACTGGTAAATAGTACCAATACGACTGTTCTTCCTGGAACTTTCTAAAATATCAACAATTTCCATGGTATCGGTTAGCAAAACCTTTTTTTTTTCCAGGAAGCTACGAATCTGTAGGTATTTAAAAAAATCGTTCCTGGATAAACCAAACGTCTCTTGTAGTTTAGAAAAGGACGTAAAGGACCCATTTTGGTACAATTGACCAAGTAAATAAATCTGTCTCATGTGCCATCGATAAATTACCATATCTTGGAATATTACGGGTAATAGCTTATTATCAGTCAAAGGTGTGTAGTAATTCAGTTTTGGGATTATACGTAAAACTTTGTTCATTTGCCTCCAAATTAAAAATGCAGCAAGAACCACCTTGAACTTTGTTTTTTTATAATAACTAGGTTCAATGACTTTCAGCAGGCATTGTCGCGCGTGAGTACCCAAAAGCATTTCAAAAATAGAAGGTGAGATGGCTGGGTCTGATACATAATCATGAAAAAGCAAAACTCGAAAAGTTTTCAGAGCAATGGCCCAGTAATACAATTTGAAATTCGGAAGACCCAAACCGGCACACTCTGATGGAAGGGTACACCATTTTAAAGATCTTCTAGCACGGTGGTACCCCCACAGAAACCTAGACACCATTCTATCTATTCTGCTAAAAAGAGACATTGAAAATAATAGGGGAATAGTACGGAAGAAATACAAAAATTTTGGAAAAATCATCATCTTAATAACATTAGTTCGACCATATAATGACAGGTGCAAATTATTGAATCTTTCTAACGTTCTGTTAGTAGATATAAGTAAAGGGTCTAAGTTTAATGAAACAATATCCTCAACCTTGGAAGATAAGGTAACACCAAGATATGAACCAGTAGTATTTAGTGGAATGTCAGTAGGTTTACCCGTTTCCGAGTGTATGATCTGAGTTTTTGTAATATTTAGCTTATAACCGGAGACCTTCCCAAACTCATTGGCCAAATTAATTATTGTGGGTAGTGCAGAGGACACATCAGATGTGACAATTGCAACGTCATCCGCGTACGCTAGAACTTTATGATCAACTTCAAAAAGACGAACTGGTGGGATATTAGGTTCCAAAATAAGTCTATTCAAATAAGGTTCTAAGTATAATGCAAATAAAAGCGGGGAGCAAGGACATCCTTGTCTAGTCCCTCTCGTAATTGGAAACGGTCTCGAATAGTCAATTCCCAGTCTTATTATACCCTTAGGGCTAGAATACAGTGAGCGCACCGCCTGAGTAAATTGTGGGGGAAACCCCTTCCCTTCTAACACAGTCCAAAGGAATCCCCAGTCTACTCTATCAAACGCTTTTCCAGCATCGAGTAAGATCACCCCGACTGGGGATTCCTTTGCCTGTGCCCAATCTAGAAGTGTAATAACACGTTTAACGTGATCGGTAGTATCTCTACTTCTAATGAATCCGTGTTGGATATTAGACACCAAACTGGACATTACCTGGTTAAGTCTGTTAGCAAGAATTTTAGAATATATCTTGCTGTCTGCCGTAATAAGAGATATGGGTCGATATGAGCCTAATTCTTTTGAGTCCTTGTTCTTCTTTAAAAACACCACTATGATAGCGGTGGACCAAGAATCAGGTGGCTTCCCTTGAAATGCTGAATTAAAGATCTTTACAAATTCTGATTTCAGCATATGTCTAAATGTCCGATAAAATTCAAGGGGTATCTGATCAAATCCCATGGCTTTACCTGCCGCAAGACTCAGAATTGCTTGCTCAGTCTCATCCCAGCTTATTGGGCGTCCAAATAAATCAATCTCTCCATGCCCCAATAATAATTGGTTAGTACTGTGAAAATAATGTAATGGATTCAGAGTCTTATCTACTTCGTTGTTACAGTCATTATACAATGTTTTATAAAACTCCAGAAATGACTCTAAAATTCCTTCCCTACATTCATGATAGTCACCATTCATATCATTGACACCCTGAATTTCATTAATCGAAGATTTCTGACGGAGACGTTGTGCTAACATTTTACCCGTGCGCTCACTATACTCATAGCGTTCGGTTTTGTATTGCTTAAAATCTAATGCTACTTTGTCAGCAATATGGGTCCGTAGACCAGAACGTTCAATTACTAAACGTAATTGTGTATCTTCTATGCCTATGTTATTTTTACAAGCCAGCGCAAAATCCATCTCAGTTAGCCTGATCTTATTTAACCTCTCCTTAAATTCTGTTTGTGTTTTTTTTCTCTTAAAGTTAGCGAAACTAATTGTCTCTCCACGTACGATTGATTTAAAAGCGTCCCACACAACTGGTGGGGAGGCCGTATCGTTATTTATTAAAAAATAATCATTAATAATAGTCGCCATAAATTGCAAGTAATCTTCATCACATAACAAATTTCTCTGAAATGACCAAGATCTACTTGAGTTCTGGCATTCTGTAGAGACCTCGATCTCAGCTATTATGGGATTATGGTCTGAAATGACTTGGGGTAGAATTTCGATACTAATTTTCTCCAAAAACTGTAAGGACGTAAAAAAATAATCTAATCGGGCAAACTTTTGATGCGGACTAGAGTAGAAAGTATATCCAGGATCTTTAGAAAACATTTTATGCCACACATCCGTTAGTCCATTATTCAAAACCAACTCCCTAAGGGCGCTGTACGTTCTGGGTTTATAACCCATATATCTCCTTCCAGATTTAATATTCCAATCGGCCGGCAAATGAATATTTAGATCCCCGCATATTATAATGGGTTGCGTCCACATAGCTAGTTCTGCATTAATCGTATTAAATACTTCCGCATCATCTAAGTTTGGCCCATACAAGCAACACAAAGTGAATTTGGACGCACCAATAATTAGCTCAGCAAGTCCCCATCTACCCCATTTATCAGCTAAAGTCTTCAAACACTTCCCAACTCCCTTTCGCATACATATAGCAATACCTCTTTTTATACCCATCTGCTTAGAAACGAGTAACACATCCAATCCCAGCCTATCCAAAAGTGAGCGCTTATCCCATGCAATATGAGTCTCTTGTATACATAATAAGTCAATAAACAGTGCCTGAATCATAGAACGAAACATTCCAATCTTTTTAAAGTCATTAAGACCATTGATATTAATTGTACATATTTTCACCTTTTTTACCTTTTTATCCATATTACATTGAAGATCAAAAAAAAAAATTTGCAAACATCAACAATGTATAACCCTCACTACTACCACTTATATTCCAACTTAAATTCCAATTGAACATCCTTACAGCGAATACCTCTGCCTTACACCCCCACCACCAGCCCTTACCCCTTCCCACCCCCACCCATTGCCCCAGAACCCCCCCCCCCACCCTCCCCATTATAGGAGGCATAGGAACTACCAGTTCCTAGAACGTATGGATGCCGTGTCCCTGGGCCATAGCGTCCATACAGGAAAAAAGGAATGAGAGAAAAACTATCAGAAAAAGAGAGAAGAGAGAAGAGAAGTAGAGGAAAAAAGAAAAGAGAAAAAGAGAATCTTGTCAATCCTACTTATAAGAAAGAGATAAGAAAAGAGGAGAGGGAGCAAAAAAAAAGAGGATTGAAATTCCAACAGAAATACTTAAACTGCCAGCCATTATAGCCCTTATAGTCCTACACAATAATAGCCTCATATTCCAAAAGTCCTTAGCGTCTGGTTGCTATTCAGATAGAGTCCAAGTATTCTTTGGCTTTAACCTCTGAAATGAAATATTTAACTGTGCCCTTGTATACAGTCTTTAACTTTGCTGGGCCTTGAAGAAAAACGGCAACCTCTTTCTTTTGAAAATCAGGAATCAGTTGTCTCAACCTCCACCGTTGGGCCACTGTGGCTTGGCAATAATCTGGTCGTACAAAGAACTGACAACCGAGACCATCTGCTTTCTTATCTGGTCTCGCAGACACATAAATGGCTTCACGGGCAAGAAAGTTATTGAATGAGACCAGAATAGCCCTAGGATAGTTCGCTTGCCCTTGTCGTGGGCTCCGTGCAGTGAAGGGGAACCTGTGTGCGCGTTGTACCTCCCGTGTCCAATCCCAGTCTACCATATCAGGAAAGGCGTCCTTCAGTAGATTAATAATGAACCTACGTGGATCAGATCCTTCTTTATTTTCGGGAATTCCCAAAAAACGTAGATTGCTTCTACGGGCCTGATTCTCCAAATTTGCGATTTTATCAGACAAATCCTCTTTCAAGGCTGTAAAGTCGCCAACTTCCTGTCTCTGTGCCATACTTTCTTCCTCCAAGACTGCAATTCTAGTCTCTGCTTCGACAACTCTATCTGTGGTCTCTGAACACATCTTGATAGCACGGCGAACTGAGTTTTTAACCTTAGCACAGGTCACCTGCGTGCGTAGATTTTCGGCCTTGCTTTCAGCCCTGTGGCTCATCATAGTGTCAAAAATCATTTTGAGAGTAATCTCCTCACAACCTTCACCACTGTCCTGTACTGTAGCCAAACCAGAAGCGGAATTAGAGTTAGTACCCACAGTATCAATGACGTCAGAAGTGGGAGCAGATACAGAGTTAGATGGTAAAATATTACCCCCTCTAGGTGAATCAGGGACCGCTTCTTTACCCCCCACACGTAATGACCGCTTTTTCCAGAGTTTTTTTTTTATGGTGGTAGCTGTATTAGCGTCCGGGCTCACACTGAATTCGCCATCTGAAGATAAGCTCTCACAACTGATCTCGGCCCAGTCTTTGTGAACTCCTGTCGCCTCATCCGAAGAAAGTTCCGACAATGAGAAAAACTTTTCAGAAGTTTCTTGATTAGTATGCTGTATGGGATCTCCCGTTGCTTCCTGTTGGTCATTTTCCGCTAATATCGATACTGATAGCATGGGAAGAGAACAGGAGCGACTGATACCAGCACCCCCAGAGACTACAACTCCCATAATGCCCTTCTTTAGAGGATTAGTCAACAACAGATTTGGAGGGTTATTTAGCGGATTATTATCTATTTCATCTACAATAGTGGTTTGATCAGGCGGCAACTCCATCGCAGCTATATTTTGCGCGTTAACATCAGTTGTTATTTTTTTTCTGGCAACTTGCTTCTCAAATAAGGCAGGCAAAGTCTGTACTGTGGAATCCTTAACACTTACGGCCTCATTATGTTTAACAGGGGGCCTAATAGTGTTCTTACCCTGTTTTGTTGTAGTATTAGCAGGGGTTGGGGATGCAGCCTCCGAAGCCTCAGCCATCGCGAGCCCCTCACCGCCCAGTTCAGCTCTTCTCTGCGTTCGACCTTCACCGTCTCTCCTGTTGCTACGGGTGCTGATAGAGGGGGGTAGCGGTGTCTTTTTTTTCCCCTTTCGTGTGCCGCCTCCACCTCCGCCTCTACCAGGAAAGACGCCGCTCTGCGCCCAGAGCAGACAGAGTGTAGCACGCCACAGCGGAGACCGCCGACTGAGCTCGGAAAAGTTCAGCAACATTCGTATGATCCTTCAAATGGATACTTTGTATCGAGTTCAGCACGTCAGCCAAGAACACTTTCTCCACGGTACTTCTCTCCGCACTGCAGCAGGGACCTGTTTTGCACAGAGCACACACGGAAAAATCAGCCGGAAGCGGTCAACGCCTCAAACGCCTCAAACGGACCCCGTCTTGCGGCGTCCAGCAGTAAAAGAAGCGCCGATGTAGCGGGTAAGTGACCATATGTGGAAAAGCAGTTCAAAGCCGAATGTGTCACAAAAGCGCATTCATCACAGGTTTTCCTCGTGAAAAAGTAGATCTATCCTCTCTCCTTTTCTCCCGGACGCCTGGGGCCAGGGAACGAGCTGCTCACACAGCCTTCCTCACGGCAGCCATCTTGCCTCATGAAAGACTATAATAGGAAAATGTTTACCCACCTTCATTACATATGTTGTATGTAATAAACCTGCAGCAAATTTTTCCCAAACTAATACTATGTCTGTGTATTATTTTGCGCGTTTGGGGAATGTGGGGGCGGGGGACTTCCTGTGGCCCTGATGTGACTATGTATTTGACGTCAGAGGTGCCCAGAGATCTGCAGTTGCCTCCTGTCTGGTGTGAGTAGTTCATCCCGTTTATGCAATATAAATTTAGGTTGCTCTTATCAGAATGCAAGGGAAATCGAATATCAAAAATACTCTTCTCGTGTTTGCCTTTTATTTTTGATAGTAGTACGCTCACCTGGCGCGAGACAATTGAGATCTACATGTGGGGACTAAAAGTTGCCTCCAACTAACAATGTCTTAAGGGGTATCTGCAGTGTACTGCTTCAGAAATCTCAAGGTGCTTTATGACTGACTTGGGCTGCCCCTGCCATCCTGCCTTAACGTTGTGTCTGGATAGTTCTAAACAGATCCCTTTACACATACGGGAATGAGATAAACGGCTGAAACAAAGTACCCGCTGGCCACTATTACAAGACAGCTAAACAGCGAAAGTCTGCCGAAATATCTCCTCTTCTTAAAGGACAATACCTAATGTTAGGAGAACCCCTCGTAAGCATGGGCTGAAATCCGTTCCGCTCGTGGAATTTGCGAATTTTTGGCAATTTCGCCGACCGCAAATCGCGCGAAATTGTCAAAGAATTAGCAATTCACGAATTGGCGGATTTTTTTTTGCTTGGTCGCACTTCAAAAATACAATCTTGTGCGCGCGGCGTTGACTTACCGTGATTCTAAGTTCGTCAAGTTGTTTTCCTCCCGGTTTGCGTGCGCCATTTTCGATCTTGCTGCGTGATCGCGCAAGACTTTTCGACCGCGAGTACGTCATGGCGTGATCGCGCAAGACTATTCGACCGCGAGTACGTCATAGAGTCCCGCCATCTTGCAATGCGAAACTTTCAGAACGCGAATACTTCATAAGGGCCCGCGAACACATATTGCGAGAGTAAACAATAGCGAATACGTAGATGTGACGCGCAGCTGACATCCGGCAGGAGATTTGAACAGCTCGCTTTCCCGAAATCGCAAAAATTGCAATTCTGCACAAGAAATCTTTTGCTGGCAGCATAAACCTTCTGAAAATGATGATTTGGATCAGAATAACTCCTCAGATTGACATTTGGCTGCACTTTTTTGTGCAAGGAGTGCATTTTTGGGGGGTTGGGAGGAAAGAAGTGCCCCAGAGTCTCCAACTTCCTGTTCCTGTCCAGCAGGCTCCTCCCAGTGCTTTGTCCATGTCCTAGTCACTTTTCATTTGGATCTGGAGCTGGAAGGATTACTCTTTGTGGCTGCTGCTGGATATTTGTATTTGAGGACTTTTTGTTTGGATCACTTTTGGAGTTGAGATTTTACAAATAAGTTGGTGTTGTTTGCTTGGGGCATTGCAGTTGCTGCAACTACAATTTATAAACTTTTTCACAATTTAAAAAAATATATATTGTGGGTAGCTACAGTATCCAGTAGGCCCAGGGTTAGTCATGGGTGCATGATACAACTATTTCTGTGAGTTTTGTTGAACTTAAATATCATTTACGTCATGGATGGCATGGAATTGAATAGCTTACTGTTATATCTATGTGGAAGTTTTTTTTAATTTTGGTGTGCGTGTTAAAGTCACACTAGCCAGTAGGCCCAGGGGTAGTCAGTGGTGCATGGGCCAAGTCTTTCTGTGGGGTCTCTTGAATTTAAACATCATTTAGGGCATGGATGGCATTGGATTGGGGTAATTTTTGTGTGTATTTCTATTTTTTGGGTGTTGTTGGGGCCTGGTCCAGGGCCTAGCCATGTAGGTGGGGGCCATTTTAATGTCTGGTCCAGGGCCTGCCCATGTGGGTGGGGGTCTAGGGGCCATTTTGAAGCCAGGCAGTGTGCTTTGTGCCATAGGCCTGCTCCCAGTCTGCCTTGCTTTCATCCATTGTGCCCAGGGGTACTCAGTGGTGCATGGGCCATGTCTTTCTGTGGGGTCTCTTGAATTTAAACATCATTTAGGGCATGGATGGCAATGGATTGGGGGTGATTTTTGTGTGTATTTCGATTTTTTGGGTGTTGTTGGGGCATGGTCCAGGGCCTGGCCATGTGGGTGGGGGCCATTTTGATGCCTGGTCCAGGGCCTGGCCATGTGGGTGGGGGTCTAGGGGCCATTATTAAGCCAGGCAGTGTGCTGTGTGCCATAGGCCTGCACCTAGTCTGCCTTGCTTTCATCCATTATGCCCAGGATACACATTGGTGCATGGGCCATGTCTTTCTGTGGGGTCTCTTGAATTTAAACATCATTTAGGACATGGATGGCATTGGATTGGGGTGATTTTTTTGTGTATTTCTATTTTTTGGGTGTTGTTGGGGCCTGGTCCAGGGCCTAGCCATGTAGGTGGGGGCCATTTTAATGTCTGGTCCAGGGCCTGCCCATGTGGGTGGGGGTCTAGGGGCCATTTTGAAGCCAGGCAGTGTGCTTTGTGCCATAGGCCTGCTCCCAGTCTGCCTTGCTTTCATCCATTGTGCCCAGGGGTACTCAGTGGTGCATGGGCCATGTCTTTCTGTGGGGTCTCTTGAATTTAAACATCATTTAGGGCATGGATGGCATTGGATTGGGGTAATTTTTGTGTGTATTTCTATTTTTTGGGTGTTGTTGGGGCCTGGTCCAGGGCCTAGCCATGTAGGTGGGGGCCATTTTAATGTCTGGTCCAGGGCCTGCCCATGTGGGTGGGGGTCTAGGGGCCATTTTGAAGCCAGGCAGTGTGCTTTGTGCCATAGGCCTGCTCCCAGTCTGCCTTGCTTTCATCCATTGTGCCCAGGGGTACTCAGTGGTGCATGGGCCATGTCTTTCTGTGGGGTCTCTTGAATTTAAACATCATTTAGGGCATGGATGGCAATGGATTGGGGGTGATTTTTGTGTGTATTTCGATTTTTTGGGTGTTGTTGGGGCATGGTCCAGGGCCTGGCCATGTGGGTGGGGGCCATTTTGATGCCTGGTCCAGGGCCTGGCCATGTGGGTGGGGGTCTAGGGGCCATTATTAAGCCAGGCAGTGTGCTGTGTGCCATAGGCCTGCACCCAGTCTGCCTTGCTTTCATCCATTATGCCCAGGATACACATTGGTGCATGGGCAATGTCTTTCTGTGGGGTCTCTTGAATTTAAACATCATTTAGGACATGGATGGCATTGGATTGGGGTGATTTTTTTGTGTATTTCTATTTTTTGGGTGTTGTTGGGGCCTGGTCCAGGGCCTAGCCATGTAGGTGGGGGCCATTTTAATGTCTGGTCCAGGGCCTGCCCATGTGGGTGGGGGTCTAGGGGCCATTTTGAAGCCAGGCAGTTATGTTATGTTATGTTAATGGGTGACTTATATAGCGCACGGCTACTCCAAGGAGTGTCCCGGCGCTTTCTGACCCATTACTGAAAAAAGGAGAAGGACAACAAAAACATAACAGAATTACTGATTAAAAAGCCAAGTTTTCAGGGCTTTTCTAAAGGCAAACAGGTTGGGGATGCGGCGGAGATCAACGGGAAGGGAGTTCCATAGTTTGGGGGCGAGATGTTTAAAGGAACGTCCACCAATTCTGGCCTTCTTAATGGGAGGCACCATTGCCAGGCCAAGATTTTCCGACCGGAGAGATCTGGTGGGCTTGTAGAAAGAAAGCCGTTTCTGAATGTAGGAGGCCCCTACCAAATGGAGTGCCTTATGGGCCAGTGTAAGAGCTTTGAATGTGATTCGCTTCTTAATCGAAAGCCAGTGCAGGGAGGAAAGCAACTCAGATGATCTGGCTTGCCGGGGTAGGCCGAAGATGGCTCTGGCCGCAGAATTTTGTACAACCTGGAGTTTGTGCAAGAGATAATCCGGCAAACCCAGGTAGAGGATATTTGAATAGTCAAGCCTGGAACAAATCAGACCTTGTACTGTCAGCTTCCTATGGGCTAGAGGGAGCAGAGGAAGGAATTTGCGCATCATTTTTAGCAGACCAAAACAGGTACCCGTGAGACCTGTGATCTGTGTTTTCAAAGCAAGGGTGTTATCAATTTTGACCCCAAGGTTTTTGGCGACCAAAGAGGAGGAGGAGGGGGGGGACATGCAAACCGGCCACCATTCCTGCCAGGGCGGATCTGCCTGACAGCCGAAGAAGAGCACCTCAGATTTATCAGGGTTGCACTTGAGGCTGCTTCGCTGAAACCAGTTGAAGACAGCCCCAAGGCAACCACGGATGCTCTCCCCGTCGAACTCCATGCCCTTCTTGCAGGTGAAGAGGAGCTGGGTGTCGTCAGCGTATGATATGATCTGGGCACCCATTGACTCCGCCAGTACCGCCAATGGAGTCATGAAGATGTTAAAAAGGGTCGGGCTCAGCACCGACCCTTGTGGGACTCCGACATCCATAGGCGGCATCTCGGCGGAGTACGGGGGGTCCCAGACCACTTGTCGACGACCCGCTAGGTAAGATCTCAGCCAGCTCAACACCGTCCCTCTGAGACCGATCTCGTAAAGTCTTCTCAAGAGGGCATCATGCGGGACGGTGTCGAAGGCCGCCGACAGATCCAACAACACCAGCATTGCTCTTCCGCCTGTGTCGAGAACTTCCTTAATGGCTTCGTTAACTTCCAAAAGAGCGGTCTCAGTGCTCAAGTTGGAGCGGAAGCCAGATTGGGTAGAGTGGAGTAACCCATGGTCTTCAAGGAAGGAAGAAAGCACAGAGTGAACGTGCTTCTCGACGATCTTAGCCAAACTGGGCAGGAGAGATATGGGCCTATAGTTAGCATGTATCTCTGGATCAAGGCCTGGTTTTTTTAGAAGGGGAACGACCATTGCCTTCTTCCAGGCTGGCGGAACTGAGTCCAGGCAGTGTGCTTTGTGCCATAGGCCTGCTCCCAGTCTGCCTTGCTTTCATCCATTGTGCCCAGGGGTACTCAGTGGTGCATGGGCCATGTCTTTCTGTGGGGTCTCTTGAATTTAAACATCATTTAGGGCATGGATGGCATTGGATTGGGGTAATTTTTGTGTGTATTTCTATTTTTTGGGTGTTGTTGGGGCCTGGTCCAGGGCCTAGCCATGTAGGTGGGGGCCATTTTAATGTCTGGTCCAGGGCCTTCCCATGTGGGTGGGGGTCTAGGGGCCATTTTGAAGCCAGGCAGTGTGCTTTGTGCCATAGGCCTGCTCCCAGTCTGCCTTGCTTTCATCCATTGTGCCCAGGGGTACTCAGTGGTGCATGGGCCATGTCTTTCTGTGGGGTCTCTTGAATTTAAACATCATTTAGGGCATGGATGGCAATGGATTGGGGGTGATTTTTGTGTGTATTTCGATTTTTTGGGTGTTGTTGGGGCATGGTCCAGGGCCTGGCCATGTGGGTGGGGGCCATTTTGATGCCTGGTCCAGGGCCTGGCCATGTGGGTGGGGGTCTAGGGGCCATTATTAAGCCAGGCAGTGTGCTGTGTGCCATAGGCCTGCACCCAGTCTGCCTTGCTTTCATCCATTATGCCCAGGATACACATTGGTGCATGGGCAATGTCTTTCTGTGGGGTCTCTTGAATTTAAACATCATTTAGGACATGGATGGCATTGGATTGGGGTGATTTTTTTGTGTATTTCGATTTTTTGAGTGTTGTTGGTGCCTGGTCCAGGGCCTGGCCATGTGGGTGGAGGCCATTTTGATGCCTGGTCCAGGGCCTGGCCATGTGGGTGGGGGTATAGGGGCCATTTTGAAGCCAGGCAGTGTGCTTTGTGCTATAGGCCTGCACCTAGTCTGCCTTGCTTTCATCCATTATGCCCAGGGGTACTCAATGGTGCGTGGACCTAGGGGCCGATTATGATAGAGGATTTTCCGCCTCCTCCGGGCCGGCGGAAGCCACCGCCGGCCCGGAGGAGGCGGAAAATCCTCTGCGGAGTCACCAAAGACCCACCGCCGCATTACGATGGCTGGTGGGTCTTGGATTCTGTCCGCTGCTTTTCCGCCGTGGTCGGATTACAACCGCGGCGGAAAAGCTCTCCTTTGGCTGGCAGTGTCTATCAGACACCGCAAGCCAAATTAGGAAGCATTAGTAAACATGCTTTTCCGCGGCGGTTTTTCCGCCGTGGAAAAGCATGTGTACTTTTGCTTTTGGGGGCCCGTTGCGGGCCCCCAGGGCGTAGGCGGGTGGGGGGTGCACATGGGGGGTACCTATGGTACCCCCCAGCATTTACATGCACAAAGCGGCAGGCACCGCACGGTGCCTGCCGCTTTGTGCATGTAAATGTTACACATGCACTTTTAACATTGCGGCGGGTGCTGCTTGAAGCAGCACCCGCCGCAATGTTAAATATCCAGGGTGGCGGTCCAGGGTGGCGGTCACATCCTGATTTGCATGGAGGGACCTCCGCAGTCCATGCGGACGGTCCCTCCACCGTCCGCCATCCTAATCGGCCCCCAAGTCTTTCTGTGGAGTCTCTTGAATTTAAACATCATTTAGGGCATGGATGGCATTGGGTTGGGGTGATTTCTGTATGTATTTCGATTTGTTGGGTATTGTTGGGGCCTGGTCCAGGGCCTGGCCATGTGGTGGGGGGGGCATATTGAGTCCAGGCAGTTTTTGCCATAGGCCGGCAAGCTTGCGGGCCAGTAGGCCTAGGGGTATGAATGGGTGCATGAAACAACTCTCTCTGTGTGGTCTCTTTTCTATCAATTTAAACATCCATTTTTGATTAGAATTGCAATTTTTATTTTGGGTCTTTCCGTTTTCGGGTGTGTTGTGTTAATAATAATAAATGCCTTGTTGCATAGTATTAATTGAAGCACGACATATGCAACATTTATTTAACTGATGTTCCTCTGCCTTCTTTGCTTTTAGGTGCACAAAGACTGAGAACCAGGAATCATCCTCATCATCATCACTTGTTGTAGTGCCAGGAAGAAGTCCTGCTGCGGTGTGTGCACAACTGCACGTGACATCACGTGAGGTGTCCACAGACAACTCTGCAACTCGTGCACGTCTTGCTGTCTTTCAGACATCTGAAGAAGATGGGCCCAAAGGAAGGTGGCCGTAGCTCCTCTACCAAGAAAGTTGCCAGTGCCACTGCCAGTAAGAAGGAGCAGAAGAAGCAAGTGGTGCCACTTACTAAGGAGACTGGTGTGCCAACCAACACTTTTTTTGGGAAATAAAAAACTACGCCTGCAGCTGCGGTGTCCGCCGGGGACCAAGCTAGGAGCAGCTCCACCGCTTCATTGGTCTCAGTGCCACCACGCCAAGTTAGGCCCAAGCCCATGAGTGCCGCAGAGGCAGTCACTTTAATTGCTCTTTCACCATCGACCAGTGATGTTGGCGTTGACTCATCGCAAAGTAGCATCCAATCTATAACTCATCTGACGAGTGTTCAACCACAGCCGCAACGACAACCACAGGTGCAACAAGGAGAGGCGCAAGGAGAGGCGTGTGGAGAGGTACAAGGAGAGGCACAAGCAGAGGCACAACTGCCCCCAATACTTGTTCCTCCTGAAGTAGGGGCACATCAGGAAATCGAGATTCGTGCGGAGGTATCAGCCGAGCAAGCCACTCCTGATGATCCATTGTCTTCCAGATCCCCAGCAAGGAAAAGGTCAAGGAGGGATAGTACAACTTCTTCTTCAAGCCCCCTTCCTTCTGATGATCTAGATCTTGATTGGCACCCACCAATTCAGTCTGAGAGGGAGGCACACCATGAGCCGACAATGCTAGGTAAAAGGAAGGTTCCAGCAAGGCTTTCAGTTATGGATGATGACAAAGAAGAAGTCGAAGTGGTGTATTCTGCTGCTGATGAACAGTCTGACGATGACGACCCAGTCATCCCAGTTGTCACTCCAGCCCCAGCGGGCATGCAGCAGACAGACATTTTTACCCTATGCTGAAATGCTGCTGCTGTGCAGGATGTGGGTGGCGTGGCACTGGTACCACCACCAACACAGGTAACTACTACACCAACACGACCTACAGCTTCCATATTTCAGAAGGGCCGGCAGGGACCTCCATCCAGCTCGACCTCCATTACCTCAAGTAGTGGTGCTGTAAGTGCACAATAGAGTCAAATTCCGCCACGCCCATCCTCCACATCATCTGGCATTGAAAGTGGCACCTCCACCACCACCACCAGAAATCTCAACTCCCCAGTTTGGGACTTATTTAGTATTAGGAAAAAGGCAGAAAACCATGTTATTTGTTCGATTTGTAAACAAGTAGTTAGTCGGGGTAAGCTTGGTACAAACTATGGTACCGGAGGCCAGAGAGGTCATCTCCAAAAATGCTACTGCATCCAGTGGGAGGCGCACCTAAGTAACATCCGGAAAGCCAAAAGTAGAAATCCAAATGTAGTCATTAATATTGCATCTGATGATGATGATGAGGAGCTGATCGTGCAGGGGGGAGGTGAAGAAGCGAGAGAAATTTTTTCTGGTACACACAGTACCCCTGGCAGCAGCACTGCAGTGGTAGCGCCCACACCCTCTACCCCAGCAACATCTAGGTGGCACAGTAAGAGTCTGGTAGAGACACCAATATGAAAAAGTACATCAATGAGCCTAACTGGCTTGAAGAAGTCTGGATCATCATCACATATGAAAACGATCCAGACCACCGTTAAAAGCATGTTTTGGTCGGAGGCGCCATTCGAACGCAACCACTTAACGGCACGGCTTTATAATGCAATGCTGGCTAAAATGTTAGCTCTGGACCTTCTCCTTATTTCTTTCGTGGAAGGGGTGGGTTTTCTAGAATTTGTGGCAACAGTCTGCCCTAAATGGAAGGTTCCTAGCCGGTCCTATTTTGCCAGAGTTGTGGTTCCAGCACTACATCAAGATGTGCTAGACGTGATTGGGGCAGCTTTGCAGAAGAGTGCTGTTCACACTATCCACCTGACAACAGACATGTGGACCAGTTGCCAAGCCTTTGATTACATGTGCATCACTGCACACTGGGTCTCTTTTGCGGGTGTTAGAGAGAAGATTGCTGCAGGTGTTGACAGTGTCACAATTTTTCAAGCTACTCGGAAACATGCCACAGTAGCCATGTTTGCCATGGAGAAATCTCATACTGCAGTAAACATTTTGGAGGAGTTTAACAGTAAGGTCTTTGAATGGCTGGTGCCAAGAAAGCGCATGATTGGTTATGTTTCCACGGATAATGGCAGTAATATAGTTAAGGCCATGTTTGATGGTGGCTATTTCAGAGTGCCGTGTTTGGCACACAGCATTAACATTATTGTTCATGATTTCTTGAAAAAAGAAAACACAGTCAGCAAGTTACTGACCACCTGCCGAAGAATCTGCACACATTTCAGCCATTCTTTTAAGGCCGGAATCAGATGAGGATCCTTCAACGTGACCGTAGAGTGCCAGTCAGAGGACTCATCCAGGAGGTGGCAACATGTGGGAACTCAACCTTCTACATGCTTGAGCGTCTGTTTGAGCAGTACTTGGTAATCAATGAGTATGTCTTTTACGCATGGGGTGCTTCTTTGAAAGACATGAGGCTAGAGGTGGAGGAATGGGACCTAGTTAAAAGCCTGACAGACATGCTTTGTCCTTTTGAGGTCTTCCCGCGTGAAGTCAGCAGGGAGGACTGTAGTTTGGGCAAAGCTATCCCATTGTTGCGCATGCTAGAGCACCAACTGAAGGCGGTGTCTTCAACGTTCCGAGATGATGCTGAAAAGCAAGACGTGTATCAGTTGCGGAGAGCTTATTAAGCCGCCTACTTGACAATGCAAGGCTTAAAGAAATACATTCTCAACAACATTACATTTGTGCCACTATTCTGGATCCATGGTACAAAAAGGCACTGGCCAGCAATACATTCATTCCTTTTTATGAAGCAGATGTTTCCAAGTACAAACATTGGCTAGCTCTGTCAGCCACTCGGTTCAAAAAGAGCGGCAGGAAATTGAAGGAACCACCACATGTACTACTGAAGCAGCAGGCCATTCGGCGTCAAGTTCTACTTCTGTGGCCGAAGGTAGTCACTTTCCCTCAGAGCCGTTACCGACACCAGCAACCGTATCATCATCATCACCTGCACCAGGCCCAGCCATAATATTGTCGGAAGAGGATTGGATAACTCATCAAGGGTTTGCTCGTTCCAGTGTTGATGCATAGGAAACAGATGGTACGCAAAGTGGAGCACCCCTGGAGGACCTTGAGTGGATGGTGCAGGCCTATCTGGATGACCCAACAGAGGTCTTCTTTGATCAGAACCCATTGGTGTATTGGTATGGGGAAGGGCTCAATGGCCACTGATCACCAAGCTGGCTATAAATTATTTGGCTTGCCCTCTCGCAAGCGTGTCTTCTGAACGTGTTTTCAGTGCTGCTGGTGCCATTGTAACTTCAAAAAGGACCCGCCTCTCGCCCAAAAATGTGGAGAGGTTAACAATGATCAAAATGAATGAGCACTTCATGCCACCAGATTACAAAATACGTGAATCCACGCAGGAAGAAGAGGACATCGACTTAGGTGACGGAAGTTCTTCTCTGTTAGCTGACCTACTCCCGTTTCAATTCACAGAGTTTGAGGATGAGCTCTACTTCCCTGACACCGAGGCCTGAAATACTGACTTTCTTTTTTTTTACTTTTATTCCTGTGTGTCTTTCTTTGCTTTGTAACTTTTAGCACAACAAAACTTTAATCACAACAAATCCATCAGCAGCACTGTCTTCATCTTATTTCCTTATTGAAGGTGCCGCTGTCTGCATTCCTGAAGTTCACAAGTTCACAACTCAGTCATGCTCATCTATCCTCCTCCTCCAGACTCCCCCTATCCATTTCCCTCAAGGCAGATGGCTGGATAACGCAGAATCAAGTAACTGTCGCTTCGTAGACGAGTTCCCTCAAAAGAAGTGGGACTGGAATTACTGACTATGCTGACTGTTACTTTTGAAATTGACACGAGAGACTACCCTGTGGCCCTTCACTTAAGAATAAGATGATGACAAAAAGTGGAACAGGTAATGTATGAATGAATGGTGAGATGGCATGCACTGGGCAACACTGGCTGTCTGGCTCTGATGAAAGCAATTGCTGTTTGTTTGTTGTGCATGAAATTAATCCTATGTGTTCTGTTATTATTTAATCTTTTACACACTAAATGTAACTCACGTCTACTCTGTTTTTACCTTGTTTAATGCAAATTGTACTTCTACTGCAGGGGCCACTACGTTGCATTTTTTAATATGGAAAATGTCCTTGGACTCACTGTGTGTAGACTGTGACTGCATGAACAACATTGAGTTTGCCAATACCATGATGATGATGATGAGTCTTGATGATCAAAGTTACATAATATCTTTACAGACACTCACTGGGATGGATGGATCATCATCGTCGGTTTACAGAAGAACTATGGCCATTTCGTGAGTGGCAAACAGGTAAACAAGTCAACAACAACCACAGCAGAACTACATGTCTTTCCAGTCGTGGTATGGAGTGGTCGAGCCAGTGTAGTGTTGTTATGCCAGAGTCCAGACAGCAGTTCATGTAAAATTGCGACTATGTGGCTTGCTGTATAAAATTAGATCTGCTTTGTCTGCCTGTGTCAAAGAGGTATGCTACATGGAGGTTGGTTCACTCAGTGGTGCCTGCCTCGACCGTCTGCATGGCCCTGGCCTGCTGTGTGCTAATTTTTATCCTTGAAAAGGAGACTCAGAGTACACACTTTAGAAATGATGCTTGTATGTAATACTGTCGCCTCTGAAAATGAAAGTGTTATTTTTGCACTACACACCATACCTTATATTTTTCCTCCGGGGTGTTTTAATATCCCTTCCTGTTTTTCCATCGACAATTACAGGCCGGCTTTTACCCTGTGCAATGGGAAAAACATTAACTCAGGCTTACAATAGCAATCCGCAATTCTGCATCCGCCAAGCAGGCAGTGGACAGTGTGGTCACCAAGATTGATCGACGGAGCGTCAGATGGAATGGAGGAGTACCGCGAATAAGAGGAATGGCTGGATGCATGCAACTTCCCAAATTGGACAGGACAACTACAACATACAGTTACAGTATCCTCTTCACTTCTCCTTATCTTTTAAATAATGTTATTGTTGTGAACTTCTATGAGTGCGGCTCTGTATGTTTGCTTTCTGCTTCAAATTCATCCCTACAGCTATTTGATAAGTTTCTTTGCTATTTTTAAAACTAATTTAATGTACTAATAAGTGTTTATTCTCGCTGAGGGCAGATAGGCAAGTGAAATTGCGTAATTACTGCAGCCCTGTACTGTAAAATTGTTGATTCATAGTTAGTAAGTTCTAGTAAGTACTACTTTTCATTAACCTAACCATCCATTTAGCAAACAACTTCATGCATGCACTTCCTTTATGTCCCTTGAAAGATTTATGGATATCTTCGTATCCAAAGATTTGTTTTTCTTCATTTGTTGTTTGTACATGCTGTGTTTTTTTTTCTCTCTCCACAAAACTTTCCCAAAAACCCCCATTCCCATCCAATTTTCAAACCCTAACCCTCTTCCCCCGGGCTGTGTGGTTTTCATTGAGGTGTGACTAAGTGACAACAATAATTCCACACACTTGCTGGGGAGGATAAGGTCAAAGCAACAGAAAATCAATTTCAAGGCAGGTCAAGGAATCCGAATATTCTTATTCTGCTTGACACACACCCATGAGTATTTGCAAATCAAATCAGAATTTCATGTGCGCCATCGAATGGATTCATCATCAACAACATCCTCCTCCTACACGTGACGAATGCTTACGCTGCTGTGTCCTTCAGTACTATTTCTTGTAGTAGCCATACTCCACGCAACTAGTAGTTAACTTTTGATGGAATACTTTAGCATTGCTTAGGCTACAATTTATGGCACTGTTCTTGTGTACTGTACTATCCATCGTACTGTTCTAATGCTCCTCTCAGGCCACTCAATGTTTCATTTCCTTTTTTTTCATATGCTGCTACTGCCAGTGTGTACCACTACTACTACCACCACAACGATGGCATTTCATCCGTCCAGGATTCCATAGCCAACCTTAATCGCCATTTGCCATGCAGCCAGCCCTGTCCCTAGCCCTATTCTCAAACACAAATCATAGGTAAGATAAGCATTTTGGGGGAGAAAGAATAATGGAGTAGGAGGAGAGGAGAGACTGATGGTAGTACTAGTAAAGTAGTAGGACAATTGAATTCACTAACTCTGCCAGTGGCACTTTTGTACAAATTTGGGCGATTAGACAATTTGAATCAACCTGCCAGTTAAGTTTCAGGAAAACAAACGTACAGTTAACCCCCCCGCCTCCCCCACAATACAGTAAAAACGCGTATGCTATGTTTAAGTTGAAAATAAATAATTATTTTGACCCTAACAAAAATAAGCTATCCCACAAGACCTGACCCACCCAACTCCCTAACCCCAACCACTGTCCATGAAATCATGTCCCCAAAAGTCCAAAAACCCCAACGCCCAATTCCCACCCACCCAAAAGTCTTTAAAAAAGGGGCAAGGGACAGTGTCTCTCTCTCTACTTTCGCCGGCGGTGTCCTGTGGCCAGGTGGTCACGCATCTCTCTCCGGAGGTCCTTGAGCAGGGCTTTCTGCCTCGCCACCTCCTGCTCAAGGTAGGCCACTCGCAGGGTCAATCGGTGCATACGAGCCTTGCAGGTACTGTGGGGGTCAGCTGTTGTTTTCGCTGCTCGGCGGCAGCGGATGGCTGCCGGACCACGGCGCCATAACAATTGAGTATTGCGCTGGCTGTATGACCCAGGGGCAGCGGAGGAGGATGCAGCTGTTGACTGCGAGTCATCCTCCTCCTCCTGAGCCATCAGCCACCGATATTCGGCGACAATTGCCTCCAGCTTCCGCTGCCGGGCCCGGATAGCCAACTCCTTCCTTGTTAGTTTAGAAGGAGTATCTATATGAAGAAAGAAAAACATACTGTAACCAATACTCTTTAAGATTAACACCAAATAATTCAACAGAAAGTTGTGTCACAGTAGCACTAGCAACTCGCAAGCACAGTACATAACATTTGTGGCATGTATCTATCTAACCTCCCACTTCGTCGGACTCTGCTCTAACATTAGTGGGAGTTTCAGGAATTCTACTAGCACTATATGGACTCACTACATTAGACTCAGACAGTACACCAGACTTCTTCTTCTCTCTTGTTTAGCGAAATTAGTACGGAAACTTGTGGAAGTCGGCATAATGCCAGCGCAGTCAGCTTGCACCCAAGAAAAACAGATGCAAGCCATGATGACGCAGACTTGCGTTACTGTTACCAGTCCAGAACATGCAGGTGGTGAAGCTCTTACTTTTCTATTACGGGTGGCACTGGCCATACTCTGTTACAAGGGCTACTGCTCAATTAATTTAACTTTCACCCTGCCCTGCCCCTGAATACTACAAAAGGAAAATGAAGAAGATAAATATTATGATCATCTATCCCTTCACAGGATATTTTCTTATATAAGGGATGACTTTAGGTGCTTTGTTTTCATTGATTGAGTGAACACCGATAGGCCACACATGAATGACAGAGTTGTAAAAAAATTATTAACAGAGGTAGTGAGTGGTCCCCGTAATCGCTGGAGGAAGGCACTTCTGAGTGGTGACTTGACTTGATAATGTGAACTATACAATATAGATACAAAATATATGCTGTGCTTGCAAACTACTGTTAGTCAAGGGAGTATTCTGAAAAATTACAACTTCTACTTTCCTCGGCTTTGCTACTCTGGCACGGATGTGCGGTGTTACATGCTCTTCAAAGTAACACTCTTCATCCAGTGACCGTCTACTCTGTCTACATACACCTATGCTATCTATGAGGAAGATACCATCCAGGCATCCATCCGTTCAAAGTAAATGTCAATCATTCTTCTTAATGTCTCAACTGGACAAACTTTACTTTTTCTCACCAAAAAACACCCTTTTTATTTTATTTTGTAAACCTCCAGCCATGTATCCGTGCTTGACTTGCATTTGAATTTGAACCAAAGGATATATTGCGCACACATACAGTTTATGTTTCACCCACCCAGGCAGTCCTCTTTTCTTTCTCCTTCCACCCATCCTTGCTTCAGCCTTCAACCGGCCATGCATCAGATTCCCAGCCACCTGTGCTTGCATTCAAAAACACGTATCATTCTTTGCCAGTCATAAATTTAACTCGCTCGTCCTTCCTTACACCCTTCTTTCCCTTTTCGTTCATCCCATCCATCAAGTTCATCTCTGATCTGACTTTGCTTCTCGATAAAACTTTCACAGCTGAGTTGAAGTCAAATTTAGAGGAGGCCATTGGTTACTCGTCAACTCCCGCCGCTAATGCTATTGCTAATGCGAAGTCAAGGGTGACTGTCTTCTACCTGGTTGACAAAAACTTAGTTCTAAATTTGTAAGTCTTCTTAACAGTAAAGTGTACTTGTACTGTACAACATCAGGGCCGGCCTTAGGCATGCGCAAGCTGTGCACCTGCACAGGGCCACCAAACCCCAGGGGCCGCCACGCCAATATATATCCTTAATATAATAATCCTCTGAGGGTGGATACATATTTGCGTGGCTGCCCCTGGCAGGGATTTGGCGCCTCCGGCTCTGTTCCACTTCCAAACACCTTCCTGAGCTCCGGGGGCGGCTCCGCACCACCCAGAACCCCCTCTTCCAGGGCCCCCTACCTATGCTCCCTGCCCAGGGCCACCTTGAGCCTAGAGCCACCCCTGACAACATATACATCCCTGCAGCGAGCCTACTCTGCAATCTCAATAGGTAAGGAATATAATAGCTTACCACTGCCCGCCACTACTGTGGCATCCCCCGCAGCAGTTCCTGCTGGCACCACATCCGCCCCTGGATTGACCACATCCGCGCTGGCCCCGGGACTGGTGGTGGGCTGTGCCGATGGTGTTACGCCTAGAAAATACATTTAATATTTTTAGATGCCATATACGCCACTCCCTATTTTGTCTAGGAATGAAAAAAGATGTTACTACATAAACACATTTAATTATTTTTGACACTCTAGTCTAAACTAAAAATTCCCCTTTTGTAAGAGGAGGGTGTTTTTTATTTATGCTTAGCCATAACATGCTACACTTTTTGGCACAACTGATGAATGCCTGCTTTTTAACACGCACCATTTTTCTCATAACAGACAGAAGCTTCCCTTCTACGAACAAGAGCAATATGTTACTCGGAGTCATCATCATCACCCCCTCAAGACTTTAAGTTCCAACCAGGTGAGGGCTCTCCCACAATTAATGTATAAAATCCGCCACTGTTCAGTTTTCAAGAGTTCACCTTTTATCTTATATGAAGTTGATTTTAATAAACGTTTTTATATAATGCACAATTGAAATTTAATATACAGAGTACACACAGAGCTAAGTGTTTTACTTTTAATAAAGCTTTAAAACTTACACAGACTCTGTGGTTTTTGGTCATGAGTGAGTGAGCGAAAGGGTTTGCAATTTGCAAGCATGAGTCCGTGACTCTGAGAGGTCGGGACTCTGACTCCGTAGTCTTATGTTCTGGGTTGTATAATCATTGGGGATCATCGCTGCATTCGGGAGCTAAATATTGACTCTGACACACTAGCTAGTCAGTAAGGAGATTGAGGGTTCAACTTCTATTATGACTGAGGTATGTAGAAAGTCTAACTGCGCCTATTATCACCAATGCCCTATTTCTTGTCCATAGTTCTGTATGTGCAGAATAGTCCCTGCAGCAGTAGTAGTATGTCCTCCTATCCAATCAAAAAGTAAACTAGTATCTTATTCTTGGTGGCCATTGACATTTTATTGTTGGGAATTGTCAAAGCATAAACATTAAGAAGACTTCATTATACATTATGGACAACCCAGAGGACTGCACTCAGTGCCTAGAGCTATTGCTGAATAGGAGTTTTGTTTAACACGAGTAGCTGTGTTGTGTTCTCCTCCTTAGTTCTCTTTGCCAAAGCGCCGGGACACCCCTTGGGGTAGCCGTGCGCTATAAAAGAGACTGAAACATAACATAACATAACACCTTTTGCCAACTGTGTAAGCTTAGCTAGCTACACAGGCAGACTAATAAAATAGTAGTAGCACAGAGAGGCATAGTAGAGGCAGGATAAGAATTTAGAAACAGTCTACAAGAAGATCAAAGACGATTTAGGAAAAAATAGAATTATGATGAACGTTTGGATTAAATAGGTGCTGTAAAGGGAAGTATAATTATTAATATTAACAGGAAAACTTACTGGGGCCAGCAGAAGAGCCCTCGGCGGAGCGATCCTGGCCTTCCTGCTCTGTCGGCGCCGCCACTGCCACCTCTGTCCTCTTGCCCCTGGGAGGAGCTGATGTACCTGAAAGAAAGACACAAACATGGATGATTGTTCTCAACGAAATCAAACATTTAAAAAAAACAATAACAAACTATTTTGGGGAAATAAACAACAATTACACTAAATTTATTGACCTATCTGATGTCGTCTACTAGGATATTAGTATTGCTGGATTTGCGGACGGTCTACTTGGAAAGTTATGTAACTCACTAAACCAACTACAAAAAGGTTCAACTAGGACTGGCAGCACTCAGCAGCACGCGAAGTGACAGACACAGTCCGTCATGATTGCAGACCACTAAAAAATGTCATACTAAAGTCATAATATACTCAACCTATCAATCCACCACTATCTCTTCTTAGTGGCAGGACTACAAAGGAAGGACTGGACTTGAGTCTCTAGTCTCTCTAGCATTACGCAGTTCTGTAAAGTACATTCATACATAATCACTCAAGCCAAATGAGCACAAAATTGAAAACAAGTAAGTATTGCTGGATTTGCGTACGGTCTACTTGGAAAGTTATGTAACTCACTAAACCAACTACAAAAAGGTTCAACTAGGACTGGCAGCACTCAGCAGCACGCGAAGTGACAGACACAGTCCGTCATGATTGCACCCAGAGGACTGCACTCAGTGCCTAGAGCTATTGCTGAATAGGAGTTTTGTTTAACACGAGCAGCTGTGTTGTGTTCTCCTCCTCAGTTCTCTTTGCCAAGTCAAGTCAAGTCAAGTCATAAAATTTATATAGCGCACTACATACCCAGAGGGTTTCAAGGCGCTTAGGAAGGGGAGGAGGATTATTTGTCAAATATCCACGTTTTAAGCTGCTTTCTGAACGCTAGGTGATTCTGGGTGAGGCGAAGGTAAGCGGGGAGTGAGTTCCATGTTTTGGCAGCCAGGTATGAGAAGGATCTGCCTCCCATGGTGGTCTTGTTGATGCGAGGTACAGTGGCGAAGGCTAGGCTGGAAGAGCGAAGTTGGCGGGAGGGGGTGTAGAAGGACAATCGAGAGTTGAGGCAATCTGGTCCGATGTCGTAGAGTGATTTGTGTGCGTGGGTAAGCAGACGGAAAGTAATCCTCTTATTGACGGGTAGCCAGTGGAGGTCTTTAAGGTGACCAGAGATGTGTTCGTTGCGTGGGATGTCTAATATGAGCCTGGCTGAGGCGTTTTGGATTCGTTGTAGTTTCTTCTGGAGTTTAGCGGTGGTACCTGCGTAGAGGGTGTTTCCGTAGTCCAGTCGGCTCGTGACTAGAGCGTGGGTGACTGTTTTCCTTGTTTCGGAGGGGATCCAGCGAAATGTTTTTCTGAGCATGCGAAGAATGTTAAAGCAGGAAGAGGATACGGCGCTCACTTGTCTGTTCATTGAGAGTGAAGAATCCAGGATGACGCCAAGGTTCCGTGCGTGGTCTGTCGGGATGGGTGCATTTCCGAGGGCTTCCGGCCACCAGGAGTCGTCCCATGCAGAGGGGGATTTACCTAAGATGAGGACTTCTGTTTTGTCTGAGTTCAGTTTCAGACGGCTTTGTTTCATCCATTCGGCGACTTCTTTCATTCCATCGTGTAGGTTAGTTTTGGCGGTGTTGGGGTCCTTGGTGAGAGATAGGATCAGTTGGGTGTCATCCGCGTAAGAGATGATGTTGAGGTTGTGTTGGCGGGCGATGGCCGCGAGGGGGCTCATGTATACGTTGAAGAGGGTGGGACTGAGTGAGGATCCTTGTGGTACGCCGCAGATGATTTCAGAGGCCTCGGACTTGAATGGTGGGAGGCGGACTCTCTGGGTCCTTCCGGTGAGGAACGAGGTGATCCATTCCAGTGCCTTTCCTTGGATTCCGATGTTTCTGAGGCGTTGTAAAAGGGTGCTGTGGCAGACTGTGTCGAAGGCTGCGGAGAGGTCGAGGAGGATGAGGGCGACTGTGTCTCCATTGTCCAGTAGAGTTCGAATGTCGTCTGTTGCTGCGATGAGGGCGGTCTCAGTGCTGTGTTTGGCTCGGAAGCCAGATTGTGAGGGGTCGAGTGATTTGTTGGCTTCGAGGAAGGCGGCGAGCTGGTTGTTGACAGCTTTCTCGATGACTTTGGCCGGGAATGGAAGAAGCGAGATGGGGCGGTAGTTTTTGAGTTCGGTGGGGTCTGCTGTTGGTTTTTTCAGAAGGGCGGTGAGTTCAGCGTGTTTCCAGTCTTCTGGGAAGGTAGCGGAGTTGAAGGAGCAGTTGATGACGTCTCGGAGGTGCGGAGCTATGATGGAGTCTGCTTTGTTGAAGATGTGGTGAGGGCATGGGTCTGTGGGGGATCCAGAGTGGATGGAATTCATCAGGCGTATGGTGTCCTCCGTGGAGATTGGGTTCCAGGCGTTAAGGGTGTTAACGAGGGGAAGATGGTCAGCTGATGGTAGGGTGGGTTGGCTTCCGGGTTGTTTGTCAAAGCTGTTGTGGATGTCAGCAATCTTGTTGTGGAAAAAAGAGGCTAGGGAGTCGCAGAGGGTTTGAGAGGGGGTGATGTCGTTGGAGTTGGCCGAGGGGTTGGAAAATTCCTTGACGATGTTGAAAAGTTCCTTGCTGTTGTGGGCGTTGTTGTCAAGTCGATCCTTGAATGCTGTTTTCTTGGCTTTTCGGATTAGTTGGTGGTGAGTACGGATGGCGCTTTTGAAGGCGTCCTTGGTGCTGGTGGATGGGTCTTTTTTCCAGGCCTTTTCAAGGGAGCGGCACAGTTTCTTGGACTTCTTGAGGTCATCGTTGAACCATGAGGCCTTCTTGATGCCAAGTTTGTGTTGACGTTTTTTCAGTGGTGCTAAGGTGTCGGCGGTGTTGGATAACCAAAGGGTGAGGTTGGAGGCGGCTTCGTTGGCGTTAGAAGAGAGGGCTGGGGAGGTTTGAAGGAGCGATGTGGAGATCTGCTCCGTGGTGATTTTGTTCCAGTTTCTTTGTAGAGTTGGTTGGAGGTGGATGATGGGTTTCGGCTTGTTGTAGGTGAAGTGAACGCAGCTGTGGTCAGTCCAGAGGAGATTCGTAGTGTGGCTGAAGGAGACATGGTTGCTGGAGGTGAAGATGGGGTCAAGTGTGTGACCTGCGATGTGGGTGGGGGAAGTGACCAGTTGTTTAAGTCCGAGGTTGGCGAGGTTGTCCAAGAGGGTGGCGGTGTTGCGGTCGTTGATCTTTTCAAGGTGGAAGTTGAGGTCTCCCAGAAGGATGTAGTCTTTGGAGGGGAGCGCGTGTGGGGTGATGAAGTCCGTGATGTCTTCACTGAATCTTGCGCGGGGTCCTGGTGGTCTGTAGAGGAGGGTGCCTCGGAGTGTGGTTTTGGGGTCGATGTGGATCTGGAAGTGAAGGTGTTCGGAGTTAGCGAGGTTAGCGTCAGAGCTGGTTGAGATGCGGATTGATTTTTTATGGACGATAGCGATTCCTCCTCCTGTATGGTCGGTGCGGTCCTTGCGTGTGATCTTATAGTCATCAGGGATAGCGATGGCGATGTCAGGGGCGGAGGAAGCGTTCATCCATGTTTCCGTTAGGAAGGCGACGTCAGGAGAGATGGTGTCTAGTAGGTTCCAAAGGTCAATGGCGTGCCTGTGGACCGAGCGGGTGTTGAGAAGGATGCATTCTAGGTGGTTGGGGTCGGGAATCTGTGTTGTGGTCGCAGCGGAGATGTTGTCGGTGCCGCTAAATTTGCAGGAGAGGCAGGAGAACGGTCCATGGGTGCGTCCAGGAGCGGCTTGGACGCAGGTGGGGGCGCGACCGGGGTTAAGGGCTAGGAGGGTGGCGGCATCGTAGGTAACGCGGGGGGGCTGGGCAGCGCGAGGGGCAGGGGGACTGGCGCTGGGCGCGGTCCAGGCGCGGACGGGCGTAGACGGGCTTACCTTTGGCGCACCTTCGGCGCGGCCGTAGCGCGTGGACGCTGCGCGTGGGGGCATTGGCCATAAATGGAAGGTGGGGGGGGGAGGGGCGAGGGCGCTTCAGCTGGGAGGCGGGGCGGGCAAAGGAGGACGACAACAACAACAAAATGGAGGTGGAGGGGTCAGGGCGGCAGGAGCGCTAGGGGGGAAACGCAAATATTACAATAGTGTCACGCTACGGAGCAAAATGCTAATGAGATAAAGCGGCGAGATGAAAACACAATATGCAACAGAGTCACGCTAGCAATATCGCACTGTAAATGGGCAAATCGGTAAATTCAGCAATTAAATGGGCAAAGCGGCAGTTCCAGCACGCAGCGGTAATGAGGGCACACAGCAGGCAGTAATTATAATCGCAGACCAGGTTAGAGCGTAAGCGCTGCACAAACGATACCTCAGCAGCAGGGGAGCGACCACTCAGCTTGGAAGCAGAGAGTGAGTCACGGCGCTTCCTGGTGTGGGAGCGCTGTTTGTTGTCTGTGGGAGGGCGCTTCAGCTGGGAGGCGGGGCGGGCAAAGGAGGACGACAACAACAACAAAATGGAGGTGGAGGGGTCAGGGCGGCAGGAGCGCTAGGGGGGAAACGCAAATATTACAATAGTGTCACGCTACGGAGCAAAATGCTAATGAGATAAAGCGGCGAGATGAAAACACAATATGCAACAGAGTCACGCTAGCAATATCGCACTGTAAATGGGCAAATCGGTAAATTCAGCAATTAAATGGGCAAAGCGGCAGTTCCAGCACGCAGCGGTAATGAGGGCACACAGCAGGCAGTAATTATAGTCGCAGACCAGGTTAGAGCGTAAGCGCTGCACAAACGATACCTCAGCAGCAGGGGAGCGACCACTCAGCTTGGAAGCAGAGAGTGAGTCACGGCGCTTCCTGGTGTGGGAGCGCTGTTTGTTGTCTGTGGGAGGGCGCTTCAGCTGGGAGGCGGGGCGGGCAAAGGAGGACGACAACAACAACAAAATGGAGGTGGAGGGGTCAGGGCGGCAGGAGCGCTAGGGGGGAAACGCAAATATTACAATAGTGTCACGCTACGGAGCAAAATGCTAATGAGATAAAGCGGCGAGATGAAAACACAATATGCAACAGAGTCACGCTAGCAATATCGCACTGTAAATGGGCAAATCGGTAAATTCAGCAATTAAATGGGCAAAGCGGCAGTTCCAGCACGCAGCGGTAATGAGGGCACACAGCAGGCAGTAATTATAGTCGCAGACCAGGTTAGAGCGTAAGCGCTGCACAAACGATACCTCAGCAGCAGGGGAGCGACCACTCAGCTTGGAAGCAGAGAGTGAGTCACGGCGCTTCCTGGTGTGGGAGCGCTGTTTGTTGTCTGTGGGAGGGTGCTTCAGCTGGGAGGCGGGGCGGGCAAAGGAGGACGACAACAACAACAAAATGGAGGTGGAGGGGTCAGGGCGGCAGGAGCGCTAGGGGGGAAACGCAAATATTACAATAGTGTCACGCTACGGAGCAAAATGCTAATGAGATAAAGCGGCGAGATGAAAACACAATATGCAACAGAGTCACGCTAGCAATATCGCACTGTAAATGGGCAAATCGGTAAATTCAGCAATTAAATGGGCAAAGCGGCAGTTCCAGCACGCAGCGGTAATGAGGGCACACAGCAGGCAGTAATTATAATCGCAGACCAGGTTAGAGCGTAAGCGCTGCACAAACGATACCTCAGCAGCAGGGGAGCGACCACTCAGCTTGGAAGCAGAGAGTGCCAAAGCGCCGGGACACCCCTTGGGGTAGCCGTGCGCTATAAAAGAGACTGAAACATAACATAACATAACATAACACCTTTTGCCAACTGTGTAAGCTTAGCTAGCTACACAGGCAGACTAATAAAATAGTAGTAGCACAGAGAGGCATAGTAGAGGCAGGATAAGAATTTAGAAACAGTCTACAAGAAGATCAAAGACGATTTAGGAAAAAATAGAATTATGATGAACGTTTGGATTAAATAGGTGCTGTAAAAGGAAGTATAATTATTAATATTAACAGGAAAACTTACTGGGGCCAGCAGAAGAGCCCTCGGCGGAGCGATCCTGGCCTTCCTGCTCCGCCGGCGCCGCCACTGCCACCTCTGTCCTCTTGCCCCTGGGAGGAGCTGATGTACCTGAAAGAAAGACACAAACATGGATGATTGTTCTCAACGAAATCAAACATTTCAAAAAAACAATAACAAACTATTTTGGGGAAATAAACAACAATTGCACTAAATTTATTGACCTATCTGATGTCGTCTACTAGGATATTAGTATTGCTGGATTTGCGGACGGTCTACTTGGAAAGTTATGTAACTCACTAAACCAACTACAAAAAGGTTCAACTAGGACTGGCAGCACTCAGCAGCACGCGAAGTGACAGACACAGTCCGTCATGATTGCAGACCGCTAAAAAATGTCATACTAAAGTCATAATATACTCAACCTATCAATCCACCACTATCTCTTCTTAGTGGCAGGACTACAAAGGAAGGACTGGACTTGAGTCTCTAGTCTCTCTAGCATTACGCAGTTCTGTAAAGTACATTCATACATAATCACTCAAGCCAAATGAGCACAAAATTGAAAACAAGTAAGCATAGTAGCGCCGCCACTGACTGAGCAGGCAAGCACCTGCAATCACAGAAGTTTTGAAACATAATTTACCAGCAATGTAATCTGCAGCATTCTTGCTCTTCGGAAAAAAACGTATATTTGCAATAAACCACCAAGCAGAAGAAAACAAAGTAGGTATTTAGCTACTAGTACTCACCAAGCCCAGGGATCTCGACGCCAAGCAGGTCGAGCAGGTCTTGTTCCGGTCCATGATGTCGGACCACCGGTGCGTCACCTGGTTGTAGGTGCACCGGACCCGATACTCCCGATACATGGCCCGACACACCTTACCCCATAGCTGGCGACGCTCCCGGAGGCCATACCTGGTACCGGGCCTGCCGCCTGCCGCGACGGTCTTGGGGAGGTGGCGCTGTACAAAGAAGACCAGTGCGGCCACCTCCACCGCGCTAAAGATCTCCCTAGGACTTACTGACTCCCCACTTAACCCCCCGCAAGGGAGCCGGCTACGGGGTGCGGGACTCTTCCCCTTCAACTTGCTGGCTCCCTTTGCCATGGTCCTGGGTCAAAGAAAGGAAAAATAGGAAAGAATAGGAAAAAAAGGCAAATAAAAGAAAAGAGAGAGCTAAAAAAAGTAGTTATTGAAGTAACAAAAAGTTGAAAAAAACACAAAATATAGATGTAGAAAAATAGAGAGATAGATGATGAGTAAAAAAGGTTTTAAAAAAGTTCAAACAAACAAAGGATTACAAAGATTAAAGCTGGATAGAAAAAGCATGCCCAGAACCATAGCAATGAATGAAAAACAAGATGGACGCGCCCATTGCAACCACGTGGGTAAGTTTGCGCGATATTTCCCCTGCGAGCACGCAAAAACAGACGCGAACACGCAATCGCTCCCCGCAAGTAGGAAATGCACAACGTGAGCATGCAACTAGCGCCCGGGAATGGAAATACGCAACGCGAACACTGAAAACAAGATGGCCGCGCCCATGTACGACCGCATGGGTAACTTCGCGGTAGCCGCGCTGAAAAAAATCCCGCGAATGCGCAAAAATAAAAAAATCCGTAATCTCGCAAATGTTCGCGGACCGCGAGTACTCTTTTGCGGGAATTCGCGTACCGCGAATTCGCAAAATTCGCCCATACTTCGGCATTGCCAGCGCGTTCTTGATTATTACTAGTAACATACAATTTTGTGCAGTGGAAAACCGCAGGTTTTCAAAACAAATAAATAAAAGGCATTGTCATTTACAATGCCAATAAATCAAACTCTTGCAAATGCGAGACCTATTGCATTGCGAATGCTTGTTTTCCTCCTCTTAGCCTCTTCACCTTTGCTGCGTGTCAGCAGCTCAGCCTATGCTTGAATTCTTCTGCAAGGATGTCCCTGCAGGGCATTAATGACTGTGCCGGGGGCTCCAGGGGCCAGGAGGGGAGAGGACTGGAGTTAGGGGGAGCCAAGGGTTACCTTGGACTGGAAGTTTAGCCAGAGAATGCAGGGGTGAAGAGAGCACGCCCTCAGCTCACACAAGTAAATCTGCCAAAAAAGTGACCAGCGATGCAGCTTAAAGGTGAATTGAACCAATTAAATGTGTCCCGTTTTACAGTCAGCCGTATATTTTTAAGACACAACTAAACCAGAAGAATTTGGATTTTCAACTCTGAGCTGAAGCTACAGACCTCTTCCGTTCCTCTCTCATGCAGGCATGTCATGTAAAGCTACTTCACAACAGGCTAATTCAATGTATATGTAATCGTCAGCGCTCCTGTGTTTCAGGCGCCCAGCCGGAAACCCACCCACACGTCATCCGCAAGCCAGGTGTGGCCTGCGGTGTAAAATAAAGGGAATCACTCGCTCGGGGGCGGTACTTAAAACAGCAGTACAGTGTGTGTCATCTGATTATTGCTACCTGTGCCTTCATGCCCCTAGACCAAGATGGGCCTTGCCTCACGGATACACCAGGCATCACACTGGCGACGAGGAGGGCCGTGACCCTCGCTCTCACCGACCGCTCGCTCCGCCTGCCATGGCCGAGCGATTCAGTCCGTGTCAAGAACCGAGACTCCGTGAGTCACCTGAAGCCACGCTCGTGCACGCACTCCATCACGCGGGTGAGTGAGCCCGCTGCTATGATAAGTGCCGCATTACACGGGGAGCCCCGCGCTGCCACACGCCCCCCCAACCTACCGCAAGCCATAACGCACGTGCAGAGCGCAGAGGCCATGCCACGCCAAGACCAACCGGTGGGTGCTGCACAGGAAGGAGGCGTAAAAGCCCAGAGTCTCTTGCTGGAGTGTGCCCCACACCGTCACTGCAGTGTACAGCGTCACTGCCACTACACCACAATAGCCAGCAAAGACCAGAGGCCTAGTCACTGCACCGCACCTGCCTGCTAGTGTGATGGGGGACAATGATCCAGCCCCAGCACTGGCCCATTTCCCTTTTCAGCATGCGGCCTCAGGAGTGTTACTACCCTTCAGTGAGCTGGAGGACCCAGGCACGACATCACCCAGACGGAAGATCTGCATCGAATGCCTCAACAATTACTTTGTTGCAACCCGAGAGACTGACGAGGCGGTAAAAAGGTCATTGCTCCTACACTATGCTGGGGACGAGTTCTTCAAGCTCTTCAAGCATCTAATGAACACGGGGGCAGCAACGGATTATGGTGCAGCAGTCACCACACCAGATGCTCATTTCGACCCCCAACTCAACCCGGGCTTTGAACGCTTCAAACTGCGTCGGGCCCGCCAGAGAGAAGGGGAGTCGATGGACATGTTTTATGCTCGTTTGCGCAAACTCGCCAGCACGTGTACAGAAGATGATCAGCCAAAAGAAATCAGAGCACAGCTCATTCAAGGATGTAAAGACAAGACACTGAGAGGCTTCATCCTACGTCAACCGAAGATCGCGTTAGAAGACATCTTTATACTGGCGAGGTCCCACGACCTTTCCACAGCCAGAGTGAACAAAATGGACCAAGCTCTCACCAAACCCCTAGGGCCGACAGAAACAGTCAAAACAGAGCGGGCGCATGCCCTCAGAACAAAGCCTCAAACTGACTCATCCCAAAAGGCAAAGTCTGAAGTGTCCAGATCGCGATGCGGGTACTGCGGCCATGAACCACATGCTGCGAAAGACTGTCCCGCGCAGGGGAAGATATGTACCAATAGCGGGATCCTTAATCACTTTGCCAATGTGTGCCGAAGACAGAACCGGGGCTGGGACACCAGAGGCCAAAGACCACCATCCCGGGCAACACGACAACTATCTGTGGCGGAAGCAGTGCCATTGGAAGAGACTCCGAGGACTAGCCAAAGGTATCAGGGGCGATTGATTCATCATTGGAGGAAGATGACAGAAAAGTATACCTAACATCCTTTCCGCGAGAACTCAAGCGGCGTCGAAGGCCACAACCTACTTGCATGATCCAGGTCGCAGGCACAGAAGTAAAAGCAGTTATCAACACCGGAGCATCAGTAAACATAATGGGCCTCCTACAATATCGATGCTTACGACCATGCGCCAGTCACCCCGTCATAGACCAGAATATACGCGTATGAGTCCAATACCCCTCTACCGTTGAATGGGAAGATATCAGTCCCAATCAAGGCAGATGACCTAGAAGTCACAGCGACAATCCATGTGATTGATAGAGAAGCGGACACCCTACTGAGCAGCCACACAGCATAGGACCTGGGCCTTGTCTCGTTTGCCAGAAGTGTCCAAGCCCATAAGGTAGAGAAACTGCTCGACCAATTACTTGAACTATTCCAAGGGCTCGGTTGCATCAAGTGTGGCCCCGTCAAGCTACACATCGACAAGACAGTTACCCCAGTTGCCCTACACCACAGAGGGGTGCTGTTCCATCTGAGCCCACTGGTGGAGAAAGAACTGGAGAACAAGGTGTGATCGAAAAAGTCTCCGGACCGACGCCCTGGGTGTCCCCGATGGTCATCGCAGAGAAGCAGAAGCAGCCAGGGGCGATAAGCCTCTGCATCGACATGAGGCTACCCAACAAAGCCATCAAAAGCGAGCGCCACATTACACCCACGATGGATGACATCATTGCGGATGTCAACAGGTTGAGGTGGTTCTCTAAAATTTACCTAAATGCAGGATACAACCAGCTGCCATTGTCTGAAGAAAGCCGCTACGTCACCACCTTCAGCACCCACCTAGGACTTAGGAGGTACAAACAATTACATTTTGTAATATCCTCGGTGGCAGAGGTGTTCCAGAACACGATACGAGAGATGCTGTCAGGCCGTGCTTAATTTGTAAAATATTAAGTGCAGGTGCTCTCAATTTTTTAGGAGGCCACACCCACTCCCCAGGCTCCTCCCACTTCCTCCAGTGGCTCCACCCACTTCATGGATTGGCCCCACCCACACCCATAAGCCTCAACATATCAGAGCTACCTCCTCACTTCTTGAGTTCCGCAAGAAGCTGAAGCACTGGCTCTTCACATAAGTACCTCAATGGCCTCGCTCATACATACCTGCCCAAGCACCTGGATTCACTTTTGAGTGATTAGTATACTATACAAATCAATATCACATAACATAATATAACATAAAGGAAGCCTATGACAACAACTTAAAAATGAACTCAAACTATAGAATGCACCGAGACCGCCCTCATCGCAGCCACAGACGACATCAGATCCCTGCTCGACAACGGAGAACCGGCGGCCCTCATCCTCCTGGACCTCTCCGCTGCGTTCGACACTGTCTGCCACCGCACCCTAGTGCAGCGCCTCAACAACACCGGAATCCAAGAAAAGGCACTGGAATGGATCATCTCGTTTCTCACCGGAAGAACCCAGAGAGTCCGCCTCCCCCGTTCAGATCAGAGGCCACCGAAGTCATCTGCGGCGTACCACAGGGATCATCACTCAGCCCCACTCTCTTCAACATCTACATGAGCCCCCTCACAGCCATTGCACGCCAACACAACCTCAACATCATCTCCTACGCCGACGACACCCAGATGATCCTCTCCCTCACCAACGACCCGCCACCGCCAGAACCAGCCTACACGAAGGGATGAAAGATGTCGCCGACTGGATGAAGAACAGCCGCCTGAAACTGAACTCAGACAAGACGGAAGTCCTCATCCTGGGATCATCACCCTCCGCCTGGGACGACTCCTGGTGGCCCCCCGCCCTGGGCTCCACTCCCAAGCCAACGGACCACGCACGCAACCTGGGCTTCATCCTGGACTCCTCCCTCTCGATGACCAGACAAATCAACGCCGTCTCATCATCATGCTTCAACACCCTGCGCCTGCTCCGTAAGATCTTCCGATGGATCCCCACCGAAACCAGGAAGACGGTTACCCAGGCCCTCGTCACCAGCCAACTAGACTACGGAAACACCCTCTACGCCGGAACCACAGCCACACTTCAGAAAAGGCTCCAACGCATCCAGAACGCCTCCGCACGACTCGTCCTGGACATCCCCAGACACAGCCACATCTCCGGCTTAGAGACCTGCACTGGCTCCCCGTCAACAAGAGGATCACGTTCAGACTCCTCACCCACGCACACAAAGCCCTCCACGACCTGGGCCCCGGGTACCTCAACAACCGACTGACCTTCTACACGCCCACCCGCCTGCTACGATCAACCAACCTCGCCACCGTTCCCCGCATCCTCAGAGCCACCAACGGAGGAAGATCCTTCTCCTACCTGGCAGCCGAGTCATGGAACTCCCTCCCCACCCACCTTCGGCGAACCCAGGACCATCTCGCCTTCAGGAAGCAACTCAAGACCTGGCTTTTTGAGCAGTAACGGACCACTCCCCCCCCAGCGCCTTGAGACCCTCCAGGGTGAGTAGCGCGCTTTACAAATGCTATGATTGATTGATTGATGTAAATCTCAAAATGCAGCTTTAGGAAAGGCCATTTGAGGACTTGAAGCAGTTTTGCAAACTAAAGAAAACATGCTTGCATTGCGCTTTTCAAAACAAAGGAAGGGATGAATGAAGGAATACATTAAAGAAGGCAGCAACAAATGCAGGCGTGAAGGAGAGTGCTGGAGTGAGGAAACAAATAAGTAATGGTTGAAAGAAGGAGAAAATAAGAAAAGAAAGTGAAAAGAAGAAATTAAGGAATAGTGCGATAAAGGAAGTGAACAATGTGTAATGGATGAATAGAAAGAAGAAAGAAAAGGAGGAAGAACAGCAGATGGAAGAGTTGAGGATAAGAAGGGAAGAAATTAAAGAAGAAGTAGGTGGAAAAAAGAAAGTAAGGAATAAATGGAGGAAAAAATACACCAAGGGAGGACGGATGGGGAATGAATGAAGATATATGGAAGCAAGAATGAAAAGAAGAAAGGAGGTATGGATGGAGGTGCGGAGGATGTGAAAAAGGAAAAAGATGGAACGAAGGAAAGAAAGGAGGTCAAGGGAATTGATGCGTGTTTGAAAGGTAATGGATGAAGCAATGACAGAGGGAATGATGACAGTGTAATATTGCAAAGAAATTAGAAAACAAAAGGTTAAAATACATTTCTGTGTCCTTAACATACCATGTGTGTTTGTAAAGCACAAATTCAGCAGAGGGGGCCTTGACACCAAATTAAAAATGTTGCTATGCAGCTCAATGGCACTCATTTTATTGACCCCAGAAAGATGAAAGACTCAGTGGCCACACCAAGATTTAAATGTATGACCCTGAAATCAAACACAAATTCCTGGAGTGGATATAAAGATATATACAAGAAGGAAAAACATAAAAGGGAAAGGGAGGAAGAAGGAGAAGTCTGAAGGCAAAGATAGATGCAAAGGAACAAAGATAGACAAAGAATGTGAAGAGAAGTGACGAAAGCAGGGATTGGGAGTGCAAGATTGAAGTGAAACATGATGAGAATGGTACGAGGAGAAAGGCAAGGGAAGAAGAGCAGACAGCGGGGAGCGCATGAAAGGAGTGTGGAAATGAAAGATAAAAAATTAAAAGCAGTTAATGAGGGGAGGGGGCGATTAAGAGGAAACGCGGATGTAGGGGAGAAAGTGAAGGAAGAATGGAGAGAAGCAAAGGAGTGAGGTGTGAATTGGGGAAGAAAAGCATACAGAGGGAGATCCCTCTTTCCTCTGCCCCCTCCACAGTTCTGGTGTAGCTTTCCTGTGACTCTGCTCCGATCACTAGGAGTGGAATAAGTGGATATGGAGTTATGTGCTTCTCCCTTTTTAGACTGAACCTTAAAGAAGGAGCACAGAGAGGGGCTGATCTTTATAGTTAGTTAGTTGGTTAACTTACTTCTTTTCCTCCAGAAATCCAGAGAGTTATAATTATCACCAGACCAATTGGGTGGGGGCAGATACCAAACCCTGCGGGGTCAGAGATGGAAGCGCTGTAAGCTTTCCCTTTCTGAGTGTATCTTCCTGTGTTCAACAAATATTTTGATAAGAAGGGGGGGGGGGCTGGGTTGGCTTTCCCAAACTAGAGACCCAAGGCTTTCCTGTGGGACACCACCGGCACATATTAAGCACTTGGAAGGATGCAAGTAAATTGGCAGGGCTCTTGGGAGGGAAAGACACAAGACGGAAAAGGAAAACCATTGAATAAGAAGCAGGCAAAAGAGAATGGCAGGAAATCTGTTGGACTTGGGCCTTGTGGCAGGTTCACCCTGAACTTTTTGCCTTGAAGTATAGTGATTTCTGGTCTTTGCGCACTTTGACACTGTGGCGCAGTGTAAAGTGCGTGCGCTCCCTGAGTGCGTGTGTGAGATAGGCCTGCCCTCCCATAGGAATGCATCGGGAATGTATGTGTCCCTGGTAGTTCCTGATGCGTGGGGAGTGCAGGCTCGAGTTTGGTATGTGTGAACTCGTGGGAGTGAATGCTGCGCAACGGTATGTGCGGCTTGTATGTGTCTAGTGGGGAAGGGACACTTCTAGACATGGCTGTGTGTGTGCAGTGAGGGTGCTGGAGCGTGATTGGCTGGAGCTGGCTGGCATGCCAGGCTCCAGGAAGTCTGGCTGGGTCTGCCCGGTGGTGAGTGGGAGATTAGCATGCTGATGGCTGGGGAGGAGTGTACCTGTGTCCTGAATGAGGCTGGGTTTTCCCCTGACAAAATGCTGGCTCCGCCCCCCTGTGGTGCGTCTAACGACCCTAGCCCTGCCAGTGAATAGAGAGGGTGGTTGAGCCCATCAGCAGTGCTCCCAGACCAGCTGCGACTGGTTCTGCCCCCACCCTGCCCAAAGACAAAGGATTTGTCTGTATAAAAAGAGGCTGTGACCTCTTGGAAAATGTTCTTGTTTCTGACTTGGATCTACCAGGGGCATGCTGCTGCTTGGGCCCAGGGGAAGGCTTGCCACCACTGGGCCCTGCCCAGCCCCTGGCTTGCTGATGGACCCCAGAAGGACTTTTCTTGAATTGCCTCCTGGCGCTTGGAAGCGCTTTATTCTCCGGTTATAGCGCTGGGAGCGCTTTATTTTACCCCTAGCGCTCGAGGGCGCTTCACTTGTTCCTCGCCGGTGCCCACCCGGCATTTGGGCCGTTTCTGCCATTTTCGGAGTCCCCTGGCAGGTGCCCACCCTACCAGGGACCTGGCGCTGTTCTTTTGGCCTTAAGCGTGTGCCAGCCTCGTACTTTGGCTGAAGACCCCCGCGCCGCCATTCCCGAGCACGTCCCGGAGTCAGAGGGCCTGTCCCCAGGACCGCGCTGCCATTGGCGGCCCCAGGGAGAAATCGCCGCGCTGTGATTGGTCCCCGTCTGCAGGGACTCCCGACGCGTCATCTTGGGGCCGCGCAGGGATTGGCCCGACCTTGAGGGCTTCCCCGCGCGCACCCGGAAGTACAGAGAGCCCGGCAGGGAGCGGACGGGAGGCCACCCCGCGCTCCTGCCCGGCCAAGGAAGCTGTGTCTGTCCCCGAGGCTCCCCCAGCGAGAGGAGAGCCCCGACGCGGAGGAAGAACGATTGGAAGTGCAGGCGGGGCTCCGGTATTGAAGAGGAGCCCCGCGCTGCCTGAGAGAAGCGCCGGCCATGATCCCGCCCCCGCAGCACCAGCAAGGTCCCGGTGAGTGCAAGGACGGGGTCTTTCTATTTGAGCGGCCCCGGTTAACAGAGGGACGCTCCAACGAAGGGGGCATTGAGGTATTTCTTAGAGCCCCGAGAGGCTCACAGGGCAGTGATATTTCGAGCCCACAAGAGGCTCGAGTGCTGAGAGAGGCTCACTGCCCGTATTTGTTTCCGAGCCCAGAGAGGCTCAAGAAGGCGCCACAGTTGTTTGAAGAGCCACAGAGGCTCTAGAGGGCATTTTATTGATTTCGAGTCCCCGGAGGGGGGACTCCAACATTGGCACCACATTTGCTCGAGCCTAGAGGGCTCCCAGTTTGCGCAGCTTTGGGTTCCAGAGAGCTAGTAGGAGCCCTGTCGCAGTTCTGTTTCCAGCTGCCCAGCAATTAGTGGGCAGCTGCACCGTTTAGGTATTTTGCTTCCTAGGGACATGTACTCTGGACTTTAGGAGTGAGGCGCACTCCTTCATCCCTGGCCTTTCCCCAGCTGCGCAGCACTTAGTGCCAGCTGCAGCGTTTAGGCCCCCTGTTCTGTCCCTCAGCTGCCCAGCAAGTAGTGGGCAGCTGCCACCTTTAGGTCTTGGCGCAAGTGGCGCAACCTGGACTTTGTGAGTTCTGCGCTAAAGGTGATTTATGCGCTAACTGAGGTTTAGATGCTGTTATGATCTATGTCCTATTGCTTTTGGGTGTTAGGAAATGTACAATGTGTAGTATGTTTTGCGCACCCTGTGTTCTGCACCTCTGAATGTGTTGATAATGCATCATGTGTTTTCCTTCCTTACACCTCTGAATGAATGTTATGCATTGCATCATGTGTTATGTGCTTGCTAGTACAGGTGGTGCTAGTGAGGTCCTGGTTACCAGTAGTTACTGGTTGTGTGCTTATTTTTATATTGTGCTACAGTGCTTTTCTGTTATGGTCTAAGTGATATTCCAAGGGCTTGATACTGAGCTCGCCCCCTGACCAGAGTCCCAGGACCAGTGGACTCTATTGTGCCTTCCCTGACAAATTGCTGGGACTTATTAGAAACCACCGCAATGGAGCGCACACCGCAAGCCCCTCCTCCGGATCGCCCCTCGGGACTCTGGTACTTGTAGTTCAATAGTGGATCACCCAGGTGGGTGCAAGTCGGTACTTGTTGGACTGATGACTAACTATTTTCTCTACTGATGAGGGAAGTTATCCCGAAACCCGAACCACTCAAGAACTCCATGTACCAGATTCCCGAGGGGCGATCCGGAGGAGGGGCTAGCGGTGTGCGCTCCATTGCGATTGCTTATACAAATTGGCTCCCTTGAGCTTTGAGCCGACGGGCTCCTGGACGACGCACCTGCGTGCCGGTTCGGGCATCGAGGCCATTGACGGTTGTTTGGCGGCCTTCTCTTCCACCCCTAACTATTTTCTCAACTGATGAGGGAAGTTATCCCGAAACCCGAGCCATGTCTCGGGCGATATCCAAAAACCCAGGACATGTATCGGGTCTAGAGATCATCAGTTTTACAAGTACCTACTTGCACCCACATGGGTGAACCACTCAAGAACTCCATGTACCAGATTCCCGAGGGGCGATCCGGAGGAGGGGCTAGCGGTGTGCGCTCCATTGCGATTGCTTATACAAATTGCTGGGACTTGTCTGATCTCCCTGGGCCCCTGGGGCCTCGCTGAAGTGTGCCTCGCTCGTTCCCCTCGGCAGCTCGTGCCCGGCCGCCCGTCCAAGCCTCGAGCCGCGCCGCTCTCCCCTGAGCCGCGCCGCTTCGCTGGGCCGCCCGCATCCTGCCTCCCCCTCCTCTTCTGAGCCGCACACATTGGTCGCCCCAGAGAAACGCTTGTAGCTAGCCGGTCGCCCGCTACAGCCTACTAAGGAGGTCACTCGCATTATCCCACGCAACCAGGACGGAAGGTACTGTCCGATAGGCTCTATGTTCTAAGTTCTAGGCCTATAAGTATTGTATTGCTAGTTCTAAAAGTGCTGATTCCTGACAGTGGTCCAGGTGGCCCTGTCTTGTAAATATCCCCTGTAAATTCTGCCCGTGCCTCTGGCACATTGTAAAGTGTGTGTTTTATCTAATGTGTTTTGGTGTAATACAAAGGCTATTTTTATATAACCTTGTGTGGAGTTTCCTTTGTGGTGGGCCTTTGGGTGTTGTTGCTGGGGTGCGTGCGCAAATACTTAACTCACATCGCCTCCAAGTTTAGCCTTGCTGCTCGCGCCACGTTACCTAGAGGGTGAGCAGGGGTTATCTTGGCGTGTAACTCCCTTGCCCTGACTTAGGAGTGGTGGTCTCTGACTGACTTTGGCGAAAGCCCTGGCCAGCCAGGGATCCCATTTCTAACAAAAGCCAACCAATGGAAATCAATGGGAGGGCTCTAGGTTCCTGTATGTTCTTAGAAGGCCCACAATATGCCTCACAACAGCGTGTGCAATGTTTTGGATACTCTACCTACCACGGACAAGTACACAGACCTGGAGGCATAGAAACATACAATGAAACTGATGCATGGCCTTATAGATAAGAAGACAGGCTAACACATATACAGAGAGGCCACTGGATGTACGTAGAGCTAATATGGGCCCTTAATGATTTACACTTTGGAATGTATTATTTTAAAGCAAATACTGAAAGTATGACAGGCCAGCCAACTTAGTCAAGAGTGTGAAGGAATTCAATTACAGACGTCTCAACTTCACAATTATAAACCATGATCTTTCTGGCAACCTCTGCTCTCCTAAATTAAGTGAAATGCATTAAATTAGTGTTGCTTGCTGGATCTCTCAAAAGCATATTCTCTCTGGTGTGCCACGTTAGAAAGGATCTCATATGCAATTGCTGAGTGATGCCATACATTTCTTGTCCTTGTTTGTTATGGCTGATCAGATATTTCAAAAGTAGACTTTAAAACATATGTACATCACAAAGGAAAAGAGCTCATCAGAGAAAATTTGGCTTTTAACAGATTCATGCCTCTGTCATACTAACTCCAGAACCCCTCCAGTCAATGGGGGGCTTCGACCTCACCGAGGGGTGTCCTGCTTTTGTGCTAGATAGATGAACTATTACCATAGCTGCCAAGGTTTCAGATTGCCATGTGTGACATTTTCAAAATTTCAGTATAATTATGAGTGACATTTCAACGACTAGGAGTGACACTTTCTCACAAGCAAAATCAATCAATGAAGACGTGGGAAAGATATCAATATCAGAAATTACACCAGCCCTGCTAAGTACAACGCATCAAGAGTTGGACTAACTCACACAACATCCAAGTTTTTTAGCATGCATACCAGTGACATTTTTATGTTTATACTCTACTTATTGGTGGTATTTACGTCCATCACATGTGGCACTTTTAATAACATTTTATCAAGAGAAGTTAGAAAGAAAGCGTGTATGGGACAAAATAGCAAAGTATCATCTATGTATCGTAAAAGATTAGATCACCAAATCCACCATAGAACAGTTTTGGATTTCTAAAGCTGTTGTGCATCAGTTTCCATAGCACTGTGGTTCCTCTATTTTTTTACACAACATTCAAAATCTATTTCATTTTATTAATTGGAACTAACTGCCCCACCATCAATACAATCTTAAAACTCCTTACTGCTCTCTTCTCCCCCATCCACCATCATTGAAATTCCTGCCCAAAGGACTCAAAATAAACATAACAAGACAGGGCAGAGAACCGGGGATGGGCAATAACAGGGCGTCAGAGGAGGAAATAACTGTTCCTCAGACAGGGCAATAACAACATCGGAGGGGGCAATAAGAAGGCATCAGAGGGAGCATTAAAAGGGAGTAGAGCGGGCAATAACACATCAAAGGGTACATTCTGACATCAGAGGAGGTATTAATTGTACAATAGAGAGGGCAATACTAACTTCAGAGTTGGCAGCAATCAGGCATCACATAAGGAAATCATACTACTTCGAACAGGGCAAAAATACTGCATCCGAGGGGGCGTCAAAAGGGCATCAGGGGGCTTAACGGCATCAGAAAGGACAATGATAAGACCTCAGAGAAGTCAATAACATTGCATCAGTGGCAGGAATAACAGCAAATTAGATAAAACAATAATGGGCGTCCGAGAGAATAAAAGTGGTGCTTCAGATTGGGTAGTAACAGCGCATCCGGAAGAGCAGCGGAGCGAATCAGAAGGGCTACAATGTCACCAAAGAGGTTAATAAGGCTTAAAAGAGAACAACGGCAAGGCCTATATAAGGTTAACCGGGCACGACAATAATATGGCACCACCAACGAGGGCAATAAAGTGGGCATCAGTGATACTCTCCTGGCGGCCGCTTTGCGCTAAAATCCCCCGTCATATCTCGGAATCGGCTGCGTTCGGTACTAGGTGGGGGTAACATTAATACCAGCTGACAGGGATTCGGCAGAATGTGTTTTTTATTTGAGAAAACACAGCACCTGTTAAACTGAAGAAATCGGTTCCAGCAATGGCTGCAACCGCTTACAAATAGAAAGAGCACATGAGCCTCTGCACTGCCACTGACTGCAAGAAATAAAAGTGAAACTAAACTGAACACCTAGGGGACCCTACACCACAACTTCAAGACAATAGATTCAACAAACAATACTCTATTAATAAAGAAAATGTTTCCTACCTTAGAACTCAAACCAGCTTACAACTTTTCTGAAAAGGGGGGCCGGCACTTCCAGGAAAGCCAAGCCGAGAGTGTCACAACTCTGTGCTAAAACCATCCTGCTGCCGTGGCTGCCCTGAAGTGTGGAGGTCACTGGGAGGACAATCAAACTCCCGCTGATCGGCAGCAGCTCCTGGGGGCCCAGGTCAATTGGCAATTGCTTGTCTGAAATCTCTCACCTCCAACTACTGCCCTGACCTTTTACATAGCGCTCGTTTGCTCACAGGACGTTTAGGGGATTCAGGACGGTTTCCTCTGCCACTTGCTCTGCTTGCTTTGTGTCCTTTTGTTGAACTCAGCTGCTCCTTCTGTATTCGGAAAGATTAGTTCGCGCTACGGCTGGAGGTTTGGATGGGGCACCCAATCAGCTGTTATGCTGCCTGGAGTGCCCTGGAAGTCAATTCGCGCCGAGGTCTGCCTGTTCCATTCACACCAAGGCCTGCCTCTCCCTACAGAGCCTTGAATCTGCCTCCGCTTCACTCCTTTGCAGCTGACCAACTCCGATCGAGGCCCCCTAAGCAACTAAAGAAATTACACCATTTAAAAGTCAGCACCTGCAACACTAGCATACCTCTCGCACTCAATTCTCTAGACCCAGCCCTGAGAAATAAGTGCCGGTGCTTAGTACCGCAAAGCACCGGCACAAATTAAGCACTGTTGTCAGGCCTACCAGGAGTATTAAACGTCAGCAACGATATCCTGATTCACTCAGCAACTGCAGGCAATCACCACAAGCATCTCTGAAGCACGCTGAAACACCTGAGGGAGCATGGGGCGACACTTCATAGAGGGAAGTGCCAGGTCTTCCAACCGTCCCTCGAGTTCTTTGGGTACATGTTTAACAAAGAAGGCATCCAGGTGTGGTGGTGGGCCTCAGCAAGGCCTACCAGTGCTAGGGGTTCGCCCTTCTCTGCACAAGTCCTCAGACCAACAGGATAGAAGTTGGCACAGAAACTGGAATAGAAAATACAAAGTTTATTAAACCTCATGAGGTGGAACTACATTCACACAACACCCTTGGGCAATGTATGAAATAGCACACTGAATGGAAGGTGCTTGGTTCTTTTATACCCACACAGGGGCTCAAAAGAAGGCGGTACAAGTACAAGAGAAGGTTTCAGGTACATATAAGGCCATACAGAAAACGGACAGTCAACAAGTGGGAGGAGCTAACACCACTAGGACATACTTTAAGTTATTGCAGCATTCAAGTTGGATGTAATCCATCTGCAAAACTTCAAAAGGTGCAGTCAGTGTAGCAAACCCTCCTGTAGGAGTTTGTGTCCCTTTACCAGGATTATACTGCCAACAGATCAAACAGGACTGTACTACTCTCTTAGCTGTGCTGGCAATTTCAGGATGCTCCCAAACTCGCGTAAGCAATTTCGTTATTGCTAGAGCTCCAACATGTGCCAGCCCATGTGCCATTTGAACCATAGGTTGTAAATAGGCTGCAGGCAGTTTCCATTTATCCATGTCTTTGTTTCGCCAACAACCCTCATCGTCCTTCTTTAGCCCATTGCTCAAGTTCTGCTACAGAAGCAGATCTCTGTACATCTAACACTTCCTGTCTAGCGTCATGCCATCGCTCAGCTTGAGACTTCACTACGTACATAGAAGTAGTGCTTCGTTGCATCGCAGTCTCACGAGCTACGCGATCTGCAAAGGTACTACCTTATCCTGTCTTATCAGTTACCTTCTTGTATGCACTACACTTCACAATAGCTATCTTCTTTGGATATGTTAGTGCAGTCAGAAGATTATGCACTAATTGTCTGTGCATTATCTTGTGGTAAATTAAATTAAATTATTACCTCATTTCTGAATTTCTATGCTTAATAAATCATAATTTCTTGTCAATGCAAAGCGAGGAGTCCGTGGTGCTCAAATGAAGGAGGAGGAGACCAATAATTCGAGTTAAGGGGAGCGCTTCCAGCGCCAAGCGGTCACAGGAGAATCTCTCAAGTCCCTCTCTTGAAGTGGGTGTTTTATTTTCAACAGCAGGACATTTATACAGTCTTGGTCATGAGGCAAAATAGAGGAACAAACATGACATGGCAGATAGAGGAACAGAAATCAGCAAGAGGGGCAGATTGTGAAGAAATGGGGGCGTGTCTTAGGCTTCGTGAGGGGACTTGCGATGTGAAATAGTCTGACAGTTGGAAGGGGGAGGCTTCCTCACTTGGGGTTTGTGCTCGTGCTTCATGTCAAAAAGAGGAACTATCTTGTGTAAAACAGAGACCATCTGCTCTCTGGCTTGCAGTAACTATTTCTTAAAACAGGAACTATCTGCTGGTTCTGGGAATTGGCTGAAACACAGGAAGGGGTGGTCAATGAACTAAGATGCCAGGTGCAGGGTGTCTTACAGTTAAGAACAGGAACTATCTGCTGCTTGTTCCCAGAATTGGCAGAACCACAGAAATGTGTGTGTTCACAGTGTACAACCTTGTGCTTCCTCTATTAGTTGGTGTGGTTTCAGGGCCTAACCTCGTGCTTCCTCTTTCAGTTGGGGGTGGTCACAGGGCAGTTGGTGTGACAGGCTGAGTTACCAACAATGGACAGGATGTGGCTGAGTCTCTGGCACAACTGGGGGAGGGCACACAGACAGGCTACTTGGAATTGCCTCGACCACAAGGAGCAGGGGGTTGTGCAAGATTCAATGGGGATGTGAAGGACAGTTTTCAGACAAGTTTGCTGAGAGCATGTCACACACAAAATGGGTGTTTGTCTGAGAAAAATGGCTGTCAGGCAGAAACAGGGAAATGATGGGGCACAATTGTAAATTTTATTTTCACAATCTGCATCCCGTGGGACGTAAGAAAGCCTCTTTCCTTCCAAAGCAGGCCAAAATCATGGGCCACTCCAAAAGCATAGCGGCTGTCTGTAAAAATATTCACACATAAATCAGTGCTAAGTTCACACGCTCGTGTCAAAGCTATTAGTTCAGCTGCTTGAGCCGTCTTTTGTGGTATGCGAGCTGTCTCCACTATTGTCTTTAGTGTCGTAATTGCATATGCAGCTGAGGTCGTGCCATCTGGTAACTTCAAACAGGACCCATCAACCCACAGTTCCCCATCTACATCTGAAAGGGGCGTATCTTGCAAATCGAAGCAACCCTTTGTCTGTTCCTCAGTAAGGAATATACAATCATGAGGCTCTTTTGATTGAGACTGAGTCACAGGATATGGCAACAAAGTAGCTGGGTTTAGAGTCGCACACCTCTTTAGGGTAATGTGAGGGGCCAAAAGTGTCAATTCGTATCCTGTCAAGCGAGCACTAGTTAAGTGCTGCGTTTTAATCTGATTCAAAAGGGCATCTACTGCATGGGGTACTAGCACCAACAGTTTATGTGACAAAACTATCCCTTCACTCTGACGTATGGACACAGTTGTTGCTGCAACTGAACGGAAGCACCCAGGCAATGCACGAGCAACAGGATCAAGAACTACTGAAAAGCATGTACAGGGACGCTGCTTGTCACCGTGTGTCTGTACTAAAACCGACAATGCACACCCATCTTTCTCGTGTACATAGAGTGTAAAGGCCTTCGTGTAATCTGGCGTGCCTAACACTGGTGCAGAACAAAGAGATTGACGTAACTGATGAAAAGCATTCTGACATTCATCTGTCCATGGAAGGGGCATTGGAGTATCTTTAGTCAAAAGCGCTAGCAGGGGTTTAACAATGTGTGAAAACCCTAATATCCATTGCCTGCAAAACGAAGTCAACCCAATGAATGCACGGACATCTTTCTGAGTGGAAGGCACTGGTGTATCTAAAATTGCTTGAATGCGATCTGGTGTAAGTGCACGACCCTCCTTAGACAGAAGGTGACCTAAGTAGGTTACCTTCGGTCTACAATGTTGCAATTTCTTCCGTGACACTTTATGATGGTGTGTAGCAAGAAAAGAAATCAAAGACAAAGACCTTTTTTTCACACTGTTCTGGCCTATCGGCTGCCAACAAGATGTCATCGATATATTGTATGAGAGCCACTCCTTTAGGCAAAATGAAAGAATCAAGTTGTCTTTTCAATGCTTGTCTGTAAATGCTAGGACACTCCGTGTACCCTTGAGGAATTCTACAAAATCTATACCATCGATTATTCAAAGTGAATTCGAACAAATAGCGGCTATCAGGATGAATAGGAATCGAGAAGAAAGCATTCTTCAAATCGATCACAGAAAATGTAGTTGCTGTTGAAGGAACCAGAGAAAGAAGTGTCGTAATGTCAGAAACCACAGGGTATTGGGGCACTACAATCTTATTAACTTCTCACAAATCAATGATGAATCTGTAAATCCTAGTGTCAGTGTCTTTTTTCAAAATTGGAAGAATAGGACTGTTGCAAACATTATAAGGAACTCCTTCCACAACTCCCGCTTTAATCAAATCATGGACAATGCGTATAAGTGCTTCTTCCCCTTCTTGAGAAATTTTATATTTCGGCAATCGTGGCAATGAAGCGCCCTCCTTGACACTAATATGCATTGGTGGGATAACCATTTGCCCTACAACTGTGTCTGAAGTAGCCCACAAAGAACTAGGGAGTGAAGCTAGTGCAATATCCTCTTTAACAAGACAAGATCTCTCAATCACGGGGTAGTTGTCATTCAAAATAACACGTACACCTTCAGGAGAACATCGTATCGTAGCCCTGAAATACTTGAGCATATCAAGACCCACAATATTGTCTGGTGTGTTTGGAGAGAGCAAAAACGGACATGGAGCAGTAAATTTATCAACATGGAATGCAAGTGGCTGTGATAGCGGGCTAAGGGAAGGTGTTCCATCGAAACCTATTGATGTATTGGGTAAGCCAGACATGGGAGCCCTTGGAACCAATTGTTTAGATAAGGCGCTAAGAGTAGCTCCTGTAGCAACCAGAAACTGATCAGTAGAACCCAAAACATGTGCTGTAACATAGGGACCCTTCTGATTTACTGGAACTTCTACTGATTCCTTACCCCATCCTAGGCAATCCTATGCATAAGCAGAATCTTTCAAATCAGACGGCACATAATCAGACATTTTGATATTGATTTCATCTATCAAAAGTGTTAAACCCATCCTGTCCACGTGCATTAGCATCAAACCTAGCACGATCGTCGGTGCTTCCTCTAGGCCCTGAATAGCCTAAGCGATATCTCATTTGTCCCCGTCCACGTGGATATTGCTGAGCATTCAATGCTGGACAATCAGAAGCTCAACGCCCAAATTTCCTGCAGTACGCACACTGGTCAACAGACAAATTTGAACGAGTATAAGGAGGAAAAGACGAACCATAAGATCCACGTCCACCTCTATCATTACCTCTAGAAGGTAGACCATAAACCTGAGCCATCATAACCTTTGTTTTTAACTCCTTAGTCTTCTTATCCTCATTACCCTTCGCTTCTAACTCCTGCCATTCATAATACTGAGCCATAGTTAAAAGAGAAACCGGAGAGGAGGTAGTCCATGAGCTCCCACTGGCCTTTAGGTGACTAGCTATTCCTGGCAACAGGTTAGCGACATATTTATCGATGTACAGATGCCTGCCTGTGTCATCTGTTAATGACTGGCCACTAAAATCGTGGAATGCCTCCTCAAAACGCGTAAAGAAGTCAGGAACTGATTCATCTGCGTTTTGCTTACAAGACGCTAATAGAGTCCAATCTATCTTTTTAGGGGGAATAATCGTTTTTAACTTAACTAATATGGCTGCGGGAAGATCTAAAATTAACTGACATGGTTTCTGTGTGGGTTCCCTCTCTACATCCAGTCGTTTTAAATCTTTCCATAATGCCCCAAAAGTCGCATGATCATCAACCTTATGTACAATTCTCCACATATCAGGGATATCAATCCGAAAAACAGGTCAATATCAGGCAGAGTCATAGTACAAGCACTAATGGCACCCTCAACTTCCTCATAAAGAGCTGCTGGATTTTTCTTCGGATCAAGCAATGCAGTTTTAAGAGCCATAACATCCACTCTATTCCAAGGAGTGTAAACCCAATTATAAATAAAATAACCCTTTGCATCAGAGGAAGCCTTATCATCACTCGTACCCGCTCCTTTAGGAGGAACATACAAAGGTGCAGCTTCCCGCATAGGTTTTGCATGAACTATCATAGTCTTATCTGTTCCGAAGATATACGCTTGTGCCACGCCGGTCTGAGGTGTTTGTACAGCTGCGTCTGCTGCCTTTTTCTCCTCTCGCAAATGGACTGTCTCAACACGTAATTTAACCAAACGCCTGATTAAGTTAGCCACCTGAGTAAAGATAAAAAGACCATCACGCATTTGCTTACAATCATTTGCTATATCAACAGGCTCTAATTCTTCAGAATATTTCCTAAACCGTTCAACAACTTCCGTGGCAAACACCTCTGTAAAATATATTTGCTCCCTTTCCTGCCAATCCGTTATGCTATCTAAAAGTTCAGAAGCAGAAGCAGTATTACGGGCAGCTTTGCGAGCAGCAGATCTAAGCTGAGATGCACGTTCAGCGAACAACATAGAACAAGTTTCTCATGTTTTGTCCTGGTCTGTAGGCATGGGTGTCCGCAGGGGGGGCAAGGAGGGGCGCTTGCCCCCCTGGAGCACCCCTCCTTGCCCCCTGCCAGGGTCAGCTCTAGGATGGTGTGACCGGTGCCATCGCACCGGGTGCTGGTTTCCTGGGGGCGCCGTGTTTATTATGGTTTTAAAAGCACCTGCTGCACGTTCCTTTCCTCCTGCAATTACCGGGCCTCACAAAAATGTCAAGATAACTCCTGTGATTAATTTTCTTCCTGGTCAGAGATCAGAGTTTTGTGTAGTTACGTTTTTTGACGTATGTGAAGGTAGTACAGAGGGTTAATATGCCTGCTGCAAAGAACGTGTACCAAGTAGATTAAAGAGTGCATTTAATGTAAATAGATCAGCAGGTTACTGTTTTTAAAAGAGCCATCCTTTTCTTACTTGCAATTTATAACTTAAAGTCCTAATATCGAATAGTGAGGTATTAACTTTCATCATAGAAGTGCATACACTCTGCTAAGTATAGAACATTGATTAATGTTGCAAAAAGCGTTAATATGGGTAGAAATGGAGTCTTATTATTAAAGAAAACTCCCAACTATGCTCTTTCTTTTTCGACTCTGAGTTTGTGCTTCTCCACACCAAGCACTCCTAAACTGTACTGCCTACCAGTATGGATGACATGTGACTCCTACACATAGAGGGGCATATCATCAACGACTGTGTGTAGCGTTCAACAAATTAACGCAGCATATCGCCGGATTCTATCGCCTGGTGAGCGCACTATCAGCAAGGCGCATCGCCCAGGCAATAGATATCCAGGCAAACGCGGTGGAAAGAGTCGAAATCGCCGGAATTCCAGCGATAGAAAACCGCGTTAGGGAAAACCTAATCTATAATGGGAGACGTGGGCTCAGCATTACAATCCATCGCCCATTATGGATATGGCTTAGTAAGGAAAATAGCAGGCGTTACAAAGCAGCGAAAAACCCGGTTAGCGCTGTGTAAGACAGGGGCCGAGTGGGGGCGCGGCAGAAATAGGCAACAACCGAGTTCTGGTCAAGTGCGGGTTTATTAGGGAAAACAAATGGTCAGTACAGCTCTTTCGACTTGAGGGGGGCCTCCGGGGTGACCTGCTGCGACTCCTTCCACGTCTACGGACCTTCTCCTTCTTGCGGATTACTTCCGGAGTTCGTGGGGTTGGCTCTTCCTCGGAGTCCGTCGCGGCTGGCTCGTGCTCCTCCCCAGACGGGAAAACAGAAAAGAAACAGGGTCTGTGTGAGAGTACTGTACACTCACGAGAACATAGGGATAGGGAGTGAGGGAGAATACACTGGTGCTCAAGCTATTAACAGTGCCCTATGTGGTTGAAGGGTAGTGCACAGGAATAGGGTTCCGGGACTTAGGTCTCCCGTGGCTTGGTACCTAGTGTACCTTTACTACTAGCCCAGCCCCGCAAGCGGTCACGCACCTGTGTGAGCCACGCACCTCCCCTGGGTGAGTGGCTGGGCGGCTCGTAGGAACGGTGGCCTCCTGGCTTTTCGCCGCCGTAGCTGGCGCCGACTCAGATTCTCTCTGGTGTTTCTCCTCCTGTACTCCCCCGGCCTCTGGTGGTCTTTGCCGCTCTCCGTCGTCCTCCGTCTCCCGTGATGTTCCTTCCGACGTCCCTCGTCTCCCGAACCCTCCTTCTCCGGTCTCTATCTTCGTCTTCTCCAACTCCGTACTCCACGCGTTCCTCTCCTCCGACCTCCAGGTGTACAAGCACACCTCCGATTCCGGGTCCTGACCTTTTGACGTAAATGCGTAGTATGCAGGCTCCTCCCCTTCGGTCAGCTTCCAGGAATTAAAGGGCCACTCTACATCGGCCATGTCCGACCTGCTCGAGTCCATGTCCTGAGATGAGGAAAGAGAGACAGTAGGGGGTGATGGAAACTCAGGGTCATTCAATTCCATGCATGTCGTGGCGTCCGGAGGGATTCTGGGAGTTGTAGGCGGTGGGGACGAGTCGTATGCTAGGGACTTCCGATACACCCCGTTACACACCTCCCCCCTTGGATGCTCCCGATCGGGGAGCGGATGACGGGAGAGGAAGTCCGCACTCACATTTTCCGAGCCCTTCCTGTGATGCACCGTGAATGTGTATGGCTGCAGGGCCAGAAACCACCGCATCACCCTGGCGTTATTGGATTTGTTACGTGCCATCCATAGGAGGGGGGCATGGTCCGTGTACAGGTCGAACGGGTGTCCCTCCAGATAATAGGCTAGTTTTTCAACGGCCCAGCGGACCGCTAAACACTCTTTTTCGATGGTAGCGTATTTCAACTCCCTGGGAAAAAGCTTGCGGCTAACATACACCACAGGGTGTTCGTGCCCATCAACCCCCTTTTGGGACAGCACCGCGCCAATACCGTAGTCTGCGGCGTCGGTATGCAGTATGAAGGGAACCGTGAAATCAGGGGACGTCAGCACAGGTGCTGAGGTGATAATGCGCTTTAAGTGTTGGAAGGCGTTCGTCATGAGTTCGCTTCTGTTGGAAATGGGATCCCCGGCTGGCCAGGGCTTTCGCCAAAGTCAGTCAGAGACCACCACTCCCAAGTCAGGGCAAGGGAGTTACACGCCAAGATAACCCCTACTCACCCTCTAGGTAACGTGGCGCGAGCAGCAAGGCTAAACTTGGAGGCGATGTAAGTTAAGTATTTGCGCACGCACCCCAGCAACAACACCCAAAGGCCCACCACAAAGGAAACTCCACACAAGGTTATATAAAAATAGCCTTTGTATTACACCAAAACACATTAGATAAAACACACTTTACAATGTGCCAGAGGCACGGGCAGAATTTACAAGGGATTATTTACAAGACAGGGCCACCTGGACCACTGTCAGGAATCAGCACTTTTAGAAGTAACGATACAATACTTGTAGGCCTAGAACTTAGAACATAGCCTATCAGACAGTACCTTCCGTCCTGGTTGCACGGGATAATGCGAGTGACCTCCTTAGTAAACTTGAGCGGGCGGCCCAGCGAAGCGGCGCGGCTCAGGGGAGAGCGGCGCTGCTCGAGGCTTGGACGGGCTGCCGGCACGGTACAAGCGTTTCTCTGGGGCGACCAATGTGTGCGGCTCAGAAGAGGAGGGGGAGGCAGGATGCGGGCGACCCAGCAAAGCGGCGCGGCTCAGGGGAGAGCGGCGCTGCTCGAGGCTTGGACGGGCTGCCGGCACGAGCTGCCAAGGGGAACGAGCGAGGCACACTTCAGCGAGGCCCCAGGGGCCAAGGGAGATCAGACAAGTCCCAGCAATTTGGCGGGGAAGGCACCATAGAGTCCACTGGTCCTGGGACTCTGGTCAGGGGGCAAGCTTAGCATCAAGCCCTTGGGATCACTTATAACAGAAGATCACTGTAACACAAAATAGGACATAAGCACACAACCAGTACCCACTGGTAACTGGTAAGTCCCCCCTACGCAATCCTAACCACCCTAGGAACAGGTCACGCAGGGAACCAGGACCTTACTAGCACCACCTGCACTAGCAAGAACAACCACCTCAGTATCACAATACAAGTAGGGGCATAGACCTGGGGACAAAACACATGATGCAGAACCTACATTCAGCGGTGTAAGGAACACATGACGCATCAACACACGTTCAGCGGTGTAAGGAACAGGGCACATAATGTATCAACAACACATTCAGAGGTGCAGAACACAGGGTGCGCAAAACATACTACACATTGTACATTTCCTAACACCCAAAAGCAATAGGACATAGATCATAACAGCATCTAAACCTTTAGCGTAGAACTCACAAAGTCCAGGTTGCGCCAATGCGCCAGAACCTAAACGTAGCAGCTGCCCACTACTTGCTGGGCAGCTGAGGGACAGAACAGGGCCTGAACGCGGCAGCTGGCACTAAGTGCTGTGCAGCTGGGGGAAGGCCAGGGATGAAGGAGTGCGCCTCACTCCTAAAGTCTAAAGTACATGTCCCTAAAAGAGAAAGAAACCTAAACGGTGCAGCTGCCCACTAATTGCTGGGCAGCTGGAAACAAATCTGCGCCAGGGGCCCTCACTAGCCCCTCAGGAACACTGCGCCACATTGAGCCATCTGGCTCTCAGAATAACTGGCACTCGAGCCTCTCTGGGCTCGTACAACAAGGATGCCCCCTGAGCGTTGGAGTCCCCCCTCTGGGGACTCTGGATCGCAACCGGCCCTCTGTGGCCTCGGGGCTTCAGCAATATTGCCCCCTTGAGCCTCTGTGGCTCTGACAACAAACATGCCCCTGTCGTTGGAGCCTCTCTAGGGCTCAGGAATAGGGTGGGGGCCTTTGCTGGAGTCCCCCCTCTGGGGACTCGATATCAAGGGGGGGGGGCCCTCAGGAGCCTCACGGGCTTAAGACATCACCATAACAATGCCCCCGGGCCCTCGTGGGCAACAACAGCACTAAGCACGAGATCGTGCTTCTGGGGGTGGGGGGGTGCCGACACCGACACTGTGTCCCGGCAACCCTCCCTTCCTCTTGCGGCCAAACTCACCGGGTCTGGCGGCGGCGCTCTGCGGCGTCTCTCTTCCGGGCGGCGGTTCCAGCGGGGGGGGTCCTCTCCTCTTCTCGAGGACTCTAGCTCTCCGCAGGACCACCGGGGCTCCCAACAGCTCAAGGGAGCCCCGGGCAGCATCTCGCCATCTTCTTTGCCGGCTTCTTCCTCCGGGGCTCCTCATCCGGGCAGGCAGCCAATCGCGGCGCGGCGGCGGGCGGGACTTCCTGAAGCAAGCGGAAGTCCCGCCCCGCTCCAGGCACCCGGCCGCCTGACTTCCGGTTTGCGGCGCGAGGGGGCCGTGGCGGTGATTCCAACTTTGGGCACCTCAAATAAAATATACAGCGAGGTGGGCACTCGCTCGCTGAAGGTTATAAAAAGGGGCAAATAACGCCGGGTGGGCACCGGCTGAGGTCCATAGCGCTCCCAAGCGCTAGCAGGACATCAAGCGCTTCCAAGCGCTAAAAGGCAAATAAAGCGCTCCCCCAGCGCTAGGCACACAGAATACCGCTCTCATGCACCAGGGGTCAATGGAAAGCGCTCCCAAGCGCTAGGAAGGAAAATATAGCGCTCCCAGCGCTATGAAGGCACAAAAAGCCACAAAGTCCTTCAGGAAGTGGTCATCAGAAGTCCAGGGGCTGGGCAGGGCTCAGGGAGGCAAGCCATCCCTGAGCCCAAGCAGCAGCACGCCCCTGGCAAGATTCAAGCAGCAAACAAGAACATTTTCATGGGGTCACAGCCCCTCTTTTATACACCTTTTCCCTTTGTCTTTAGGTGCAGGGTGGGGGCAGAACCAGTCGCAGCTGGTTCTGGAGCACTCTTGATGGCCCAACCACCCATTCTATTCACTGGCAGGGCTTGGGTCATCAGTCACACCACAGGGGGGCGGAGCCAGCATTGTGTGGGGAAAACCCAGCCCATCCAGGACACAGGTACACTCCTCCCACACATCACTCATGCTAATCTCCCACTCACCACCGGGGCAGACCCACACAGACTTCCTGGAGCCTGGCATCCCAGCCAGCTCCAGCCAATCACACGCCAGCACCCTCACAGCACACGTACAGCCATGTCTAGAAATGGCGCTTCCCTACTAGACACATACATGCTGCATACACCATCTCGCAGCATTCACTCCCCCGAGTTCACACATACCAAACTTGACCATGCACACCTCACGCATCAGGAACTACCAGGGACACAGACATTCCCCATGCATTCCTATGGGAGGGCAGGCCAATCTCACACACGCACTCAGGGAGAGCACGCACTTTACACTGCGCCACAGTGTCAAAGTGCGCAAAGACCAGGCATCACTATAATTCAAGGCAAAAAGTTCAGGGGTGAACCTGCCACAAGGCCCAAGTCCAACACGACCCCCTTCCAGCCAAAACGCAGGGTAGGCCAATCACCACCGTGATGGACTTCCCTGCTTGGGGCGATAGAACACGGACGCGGGCCCCACTGCAGGGACACCCTCCGGTTCTACGCCAAGTTAATCCATAAGACAAGCACATCCTTAAAAAAAACACAGGCCCAACTAGGCTACCCCACTAGTACTCCTTAGCTGTCCACGGCTAGGACCAGACCCTAGGCCACCTAGATACCACTGGTCCTTGCCAATACACAGAGTGGGGGGTAGTAACCCCTGGCCTACAACAGCCATTCTCCACTCCCTTTCTCAGCGTAGTTCCAAACTACCACTGATCCTTCAACCTAGGGTCCGCACCCTCAGGCTGACCAGAGGTCACGGGCAAGAATGCCCCACCCTACCTCTACTTCTGAAGCACCCTCCAGAACACAGATCTCCCACCTGGGATCCAAATTCACCGGATGCACCGGGGTCAGACTCCCTCTGACCCCCTTCCAGAGTTCTGCACCCTCCCACTGAAGAACAGGGTCCCTCCACTTAAGGTAGGCCCCACCTGCTCCCAGGGTAGTACCACAACACTCAGCCAAGAACCCTAAAGATCCCTGCTAGGCCTGTACCACCCCTTCTGGGAAACACAGGGTCTCTTCACTTAAGATGAGCCCCACCTGTGTTCACAGGGGTACCCCTAGAAGACAAACCGGCCAGGACACTGGCTACAGTCGCCCTGCCGTCCAGGACAGGCAACACCTGACCCTGGCTCCCCAACCTAGGGACGCTACCCTTTGGTTAGATGCCTGGCGCACCAGGACTTCTACAAGTTGGAAACAAAAATCTAAGACTTTCTCTCCTCCTTCAGCAGCAAGGCAACCACTGCAGGTCAATACCCCATACAGCTTACCTGGTTCCTTCTCTTCAGGCAGGAGTTCCCTCTTGTAACTTCAGGACACTACATACAGTTGCCCTTACGTCCAGATCCGGAAACACCGGCTACTGGCTCCCCAACCAAGGGACGTACCTCTTTGGTCAGATGCCTGGCGCACCAGGACTTCCTTGAGGGTGACACAACTAATGTGTCGTGTACAAGTCTGCCTGACACTCAGGACAGAAGTGGCATCACCATGGTCACTCACTGGCGACACAACCCTTCTGGCTGGCCCCTGACCCTCTGGCTCTTCCACTGGGGAACCTATCCCCCTCGCACCCCTCCATCTGGACTTCTGCACCCTCCCAACTGGAGCGGTACTGCCAGACACCAGAACTACTGGAACCCTGGTTACAGAGGTTCCACGTTCTCCAGACACTCTGGAAGATCCTCCTCAAATGACCTATTGGTACAGCCTAGGCCCCCGACCTGATGTTCCCTTCAGAAACATTCCAAGCCCTGACACTGGGTTTCGGGCACCTGGAGACATGCAGTCCCACCCACTCCTTCTCCTCTTGAGACAGGACGTGAGCCCCTACACCGAGACCTAGCTGGGCTACACTGAACCTCTTCCACCACGCTGGGCTGGAAGACACCTCAGACACTCCTTTTGGAATCACTCCATCCCCTATGCCTCTCTCCTCCCAGAACATTACCAACTCCAAAATTCTGTCTCTCAACAGACCACAGAAATCAAAAAGCAGGCTCCACTGTCTGCAGACGTTCTTGGGAAAAGTTCAACACACAGGACTTAGGTATCTGAGCAAAACACGAGTACACAAGCATTCAGCAAGCTCCCCATCCAGAGAACTCACAAACACGTCCAGTGCCACACACCATACATCCACACACACCCCTCCCCAGACTGGTAAGGCAGTTTCTACCACCCCTGACTTCTCAACCTGACCACACTTGACACAGGTACCATTACTCCAGGGCAGGGACGGTGGACACATGCACTGGACACACTTATGCTGCCACCACTGGATCTCACCCTTCTGGTGAATCCAGAAAACACACTGCACTTAGGGGGGATGATCTACCCTCCCGAGCTAGGGACACCTAACTCAAAGTGCACAAGAAACACATTTCCACAGAAATTACATTTTTAGCAAACTCCATACAATAATCCCCAAAATGTTTTTATCTAAAATGCAGAGTTTTGTGGTGCAGCCAGCTGCTACTAAGGTACAACGCAAACACAAATCCTTATCCCACCGCTGCCACCAATGTTGGAAATGGGATCCCCGGCTGGCCAGGGCTTTCGCCAAAGTCAGTCAGAGACCACCACTCCCAAGTCAGGGCAAGGGAGTTACACGCCAAGATAACCCCTACTCACCCTCTAGGTAACGTGGCGCGAGCAGCAAGGCTAAACTTGGAGGCGATGTAAGTTAAGTATTTGCGCACACACCCCAGCAACAACACCCAAAGGCCCACCACAAAGGAAACTCCACACAAGGTTATATAAAAATAGCCTTTGTATTACACCAAAACACATTAGATAAAACACACTTTACAATGTGCCAGAGGCACGGGCAGAATTTACAAGGGATTATTTACAAGACAGGGCCACCTGGACCACTGTCAGGAATCAGCACTTTTAGAAGTAACGATACAATACTTGTAGGCCTAGAACTTAGAACATAGCCTATCAGACAGTACCTTCCGTCCTGGTTGCACGGGATAATGCGAGTGACCTCCTTAGTAAACTTGAGCGGGCGGCCCAGCGAAGCGGCGCGGCTCAGGGGAGAGCGGCGCTGCTCGAGGCTTGGACGGGCTGCCGGCACGGTACAAGCGTTTCTCTGGGGCGACCAATGTGTGCGGCTCAGAAGAGGAGGGGGAGGCAGGATGCGGGCGACCCAGCGAAGCGGCGCGGCTCAGGGGAGAGCGGCGCTGCTCGAGGCTTGGACGGGCTGCCGGCACGAGCTGCCGAGGGGAACGAGCGAGGCACACTTCAGCGAGGCCCCAGGGGCCAAGGGAGATCAGACAAGTCCCAGCAATTTGGCAGGGAAGGCACCATAGAGTCCACTGGTCCTGGGACTCTGGTCAGGGGGCAAGCTTAGCATCAAGCCCTTGGGATCACTTATAACAGAAGATCACTGTAACACAAAATAGGACATAAGCACACAACCAGTACCCACTGGTAACTGGTAAGTCCCCCCTACGCAATCCTAACCACCCTAGGAACAGGTCACGCAGGGAACCAGGACCTTACTAGCACCACCTGCACTAGCAAGAACAACCACCTCAGTATCACAATACAAGTAGGGGCATAGACCTGGGGACAAAACACATGATGCAGAACCTACATTCAGCGGTGTAAGGAACACATGACGCATCAACACACGTTCAGCGGTGTAAGGAACAGGGCACATAATGTATCAACAACACATTCAGAGGTGCAGAACACAGGGTGCGCAAAACATACTACACATTGTACATTTCCTAACACCCAAAAGCAATAGGACATAGATCATAACAGCATCTAAACCTTTAGCGTAGAACTCACAAAGTCCAGGTTGCGCCAATGCGCCAGAACCTAAACGTAGCAGCTGCCCACTACTTGCTGGGCAGCTGAGGGACAGAACAGGGCCTGAACGCGGCAGCTGGCACTAAGTGCTGCGCAGCTGGGGGAAGGCCAGGGATGAAGGAGTGCGCCTCACTCCTAAAGTCTAAAGTATATGTCCCTAAAAGAGAAAGAAACCTAAACGGTGCAGCTGCCCACTAATTGCTGGGCAGCTGGAAACAAATCTGCGCCAGGGGCCCTCACTAGCCCCTCAGGAACACTGCGCCACATTGAGCCATCTGGCTCTCAGAATAACTGGCACTCGAGCCTCTCTGGGCTCGTAAAACAAGGATGCCCCCTGAGCGTTGGAGTCCCCCCTCTGGGGACTCTGGATCGCAACCGGCCCTCTGTGGCCTCGGGGCTTCAGCAATATTGCCCCCTTGAGCCTCTGTGGCTCTGACAACAAACATGCCCCTGTCGTTGGAGCCTCTCTAGGGCTCAGGAATAGGGTGGGGGCCTTTGCTGGAGTCCCCCCTCTGGGGACTCGATATCAAGGGGGGGGGGGCCCTCAGGAGCCTCACGGGCTTAAGACATCACCATAACAATGCCCCCGGGCCCTCGTGGGCAACAACAGCACTAAGCACGAGATCGTGCTTCTGGGGGTGGGGGGGTGCCGACACCGACACTGTGTCCCGGCAACCCTCCCTTCCTCTTGCGGCCAAACTCACCGGGTCTGGCGGCGGCGCTCTGCGGCGTCTCTCTTCCGGGCGGCGGTTCCAGCGGGGGGGGGGTCCTCTCCTCTTCTCGAGGACTCTAGCTCTCCGCAGGACCACCGGGGCTCCCAACAGCTCAAGGGAGCCCCGGGCAGCATCTCGCCATCTTCTTTGCCGGCTTCTTCCTCCGGGGCTCCTCATCCGGGCAGGCAGCCAATCGCGGCGCGGCGGCGGGCGGGACTTCCTGAAGCAAGCGGAAGTCCCGCCCCGCTCCAGGCACCCGGCCGCCTGACTTCCGGTTTGCGGCGCGAGGGGGCCGCGGCGGTGATTCCAACTTTGGGCACCTCAAATAAAATATACAGCGAGGTGGGCACTCGCTCGCTGAAGGTTATAAAAAGGGGCAAATAACGCCGGGTGGGCACCGGCTGAGGTCCATAGCGCTCCCAAGCGCTAGCAGGACATCAAGCGCTTCCAAGCGCTAAAAGGCAAATAAAGCGCTCCCCCAGCGCTAGGCACACAGAATACCGCTCTCATGCACCAGGGGTCAATGGAAAGCGCTCCCAAGCGCTAGGAAGGAAAATATAGCGCTCCCAGCGCTATGAAGGCACAAAAAGCCACAAAGTCCTTCAGGAAGTGGTCATCAGAAGTCCAGGGGCTGGGCAGGGCTCAGGGAGGCAAGCCATCCCTGAGCCCAAGCAGCAGCACGCCCCTGGCAAGATTCAAGCAGCAAACAAGAACATTTTCATGGGGTCACAGCCCCTCTTTTATACACCTTTTCCCTTTGTCTTTAGGTGCAGGGTGGGGGCAGAACCAGTCGCAGCTGGTTCTGGAGCACTCTTGATGGCCCAACCACCCATTCTATTCACTGGCAGGGCTTGGGTCATCAGTCACACCACAGGGGGGCGGAGCCAGCATTGTGTGGGGAAAACCCAGCCCATCCAGGACACAGGTACACTCCTCCCACACATCACTCATGCTAATCTCCCACTCACCACCGGGGCAGACCCACACAGACTTCCTGGAGCCTGGCATCCCAGCCAGCTCCAGCCAATCACACGCCAGCACCCTCACAGCACACGTACAGCCATGTCTAGAAATGGCGCTTCCCTACTAGACACATACATGCTGCATACACCATCTCGCAGCATTCACTCCCCCGAGTTCACACATACCAAACTTGACCATGCACACCTCACGCATCAGGAACTACCAGGGACACAGACATTCCCCATGCATTCCTATGGGAGGGCAGGCCAATCTCACACACGCACTCAGGGAGAGCACGCACTTTACACTGCGCCACAGTGTCAAAGTGCGCAAAGACCAGGCATCACTATAATTCAAGGCAAAAAGTTCAGGGGTGAACCTGCCACAAGGCCCAAGTCCAACACGACCCCCTTCCAGCCAAAACGCAGGGTAGGCCAATCACCACCGTGATGGACTTCCCTGCTTGGGGCGATAGAACACGGACGCGGGCCCGCACTGCAGGGACACCCTCCGGTTCTACGCCAAGTTAATCCATAAGACAAGCACATCCTTAAAAAAAACACAGGCCCAACTAGGCTACCCCACTGGTACTCCTTAGCTGTCCACGGCTAGGACCAGACCCTAGGCCACCTAGATACCACTGGTCCTTGCCAATACACAGAGTGGGGGGTAGTAACCCCTGGCCTACAATAGCCATTCTCCACTCCCTTTCTCAGCGTAGTTCCAAACTACCACTGATCCTTCAACCTAGGGTCCGCACCCTCAGGCTGACCAGAGGTCACGGGCAAGAATGCCCCACCCTACCTCTACTTCTGAAGCACCCTCCAGAACACAGATCTCCCACCTGGGATCCAAATTCACCGGATGCACCGGGGTCAGACTCCCTCTGACCCCCTTCCAGAGTTCTGCACCCTCCCACTGTAGAACAGGGTCCCTCCACTTAAGGTAGGCCCCACCTGCTCCCAGGGTAGTACCACAACACTCAGCCAAGAACCCTAAAGATCCCTGCTAGGCCTGTACCACCCCTTCTGGGAAACACAGGGTCTCTTCACTTAAGATGAGCCCCACCTGTGTTCACAGGGGTACCCCTAGAAGACAAACTGGCCAGGACACTGGCTACAGTCGCCCTGCCGTCCAGGACAGGCAACACCTGACCCTGGCTCCCCAACCTAGGGACGCTACCCTTTGGTTAGATGCCTGGCGCACCAGGACTTCTACAAGTTGGAAACAAAAATCTAAGACTTTCTCTCCTCCTTCAGCAGCAAGGCAACCACTGCAGGTCAATACCCCATACAGCTTACCTGGTTCCTTCTCTTCAGGCAGGAGTTCCCTCTTGTAACTTCAGGACACTACATACAGTTGCCCTTACGTCCAGATCCGGAAACACCGGCTACTGGCTCCCCAACCAAGGGACGTACCTCTTTGGTCAGATGCCTGGCGCACCAGGACTTCCTTGAGGGTGACACAACTAATGTGTCGTGTACAAGTCTGCCTGACACTCAGGACAGAAGTGGCATCACCATGGTCACTCACTGGCGACACAACCCTTCTGGCTGGCCCCTGACCCTCTGGCTCTTCCACTGGGGAACCTATCCCCCTCGCACCCCTCCATCTGGACTTCTGCACCCTCCCAACTGGAGCGGTACTGCCAGACACCAGAACTACTGGAACCCTGGTTACAGAGGTTCCACGTTCTCCAGACACACTGGAAGATCCTCCTCAAATGACCTATTGGTACAGCCTAGGCCCCCGACCTGATGTTCCCTTCAGAAACATTCCAGGCCCTGACACTGGGTTTCGGGCACCTGGAGACATGCAGTCCCACCCACTCCTTCTCCTCTTGAGACAGGACGTGAGCCCCTACACCGAGACCTAGCTGGGCTACACTGAACCTCTTCCACCACGCTGGGCTGGAAGACACCTCAGACACTCCTTTTGGAATCACTCCATCCCCTATGCCTCTCTCCTCCCAGAACATTACCAACTCCAAAATTCTGTCTCTCAACAGACCACAGAAATCAAAAAGCAGGCTCCACTGTCTGCAGACGTTCTTGGGAAAAGTTCAACACACAGGACTTAGGTATCTGAGCAAAACACGAGTACACAAGCATTCAGCAAGCTCCCCATCCAGAGAACTCACAAACACGTCCAGTGCCACACACCATACATCCACACACACCCCTCCCCAGACTGGTAAGGCAGTTTCTACCACCCCTGACTTCTCAACCTGACCACACTTGACACAGGTACCATTACTCCAGGGCAGGGACGGTGGACACATGCACTGGACACACTTATGCTGCCACCACTGGATCTCACCCTTCTGGTGAATCCAGAAAACACACTGCACTTAGGGGGGATGATCTACCCTCCCGAGCTAGGGACACCTAACTCAAAGTGCACAAGAAACACATTTCCACAGAAATTACATTTTTAGCAAACTCCATACAATAATCCCCAAAATGTTTTTATCTAAAATGCAGAGTTTTGTGGTGCAGCCAGCTGCTACTAAGGTACAACGCAAACACAAATCCTTATCCCACCGCTGCCACCAATGTTGGAAATGGGATCCCCGGCTGGCCAGGGCTTTCGCCAAAGTCAGTCAGAGACCACCACTCCCAAGTCAGGGCAAGGGAGTTACACGCCAAGATAACCCCTACTCACCCTCTAGGTAACGTGGCGCGAGCAGCAAGGCTAAACTTGGAGGCGATGTAAGTTAAGTATTTGCAAACGCACCCCAGCAACAACACCCAAAGGCCCACCACAAAGGAAACTCCACACAAGGTTATATAAAAATAGCCTTTGTATTACACCAAAACACATTAGATAAAACACACTTTACAATGTGCCAGAGGCACGGGCAGAATTTACAAGGGATTATTTACAAGACAGGGCCACCTGGACCACTGTCAGGAATCAGCACTTTTAGAAGTAACGATACAATACTTGTAGGCCTAGAACTTAGAACATAGCCTATCAGACAGTACCTTCCGTCCTGGTTGCACGGGATAATGCGAGTGACCTCCTTAGTAAACTTGAGCGGGCGGCCCAGCGAAGCGGCGCGGCTCAGGGGAGAGCGGCGCTGCTCGAGGCTTGGACGGGCTGCCGGCACGGTACAAGCGTTTCTCTGGGGCGACCAATGTGTGCGGCTCAGAAGAGGAGGGGGAGGCAGGATGCGGGCGACCCAGCGAAGCGGCGCGGCTCAGGGGAGAGCGGCGCTGCTCGAGGCTTGGACGGGCTGCCGGCACGAGCTGCCGAGGGGAACGAGCGAGGCACACTTCAGCGAGGCCCCAGGGGCCAAGGGAGATCAGACAAGTCCCAGCAATTTGGCAGGGAAGGCACCATAGAGTCCACTGGTCCTGGGACTCTGGTCAGGGGGCAAGCTTAGCATCAAGCCCTTGGGATCACTTATAACAGAAGATCACTGTAACACAAAATAGGACATAAGCACACAACCAGTACCCACTGGTAACTGGTAAGTCCCCCCTACGCAATCCTAACCACCCTAGGAACAGGTCACGCAGGGAACCAGGACCTTACTAGCACCACCTGCACTAGCAAGAACAACCACCTCAGTATCACAATACAAGTAGGGGCATAGACCTGGGGACAAAACACATGATGCAGAACCTACATTCAGCGGTGTAAGGAACACATGACGCATCAACACACGTTCAGCAGTGTAAGGAACAGGGCACATAATGTATCAACAACACATTCAGAGGTGCAGAACACAGGGTGCGCAAAACATACTACACATTGTACATTTCCTAACACCCAAAAGCAATAGGACATAGATCATAACAGCATCTAAACCTTTAGCGTAGAACTCACAAAGTCCAGGTTGCGCCACTGCGCCAGGACCTAAACGTAGCAGCTGCCCACTACTTGCTGGGCAGCTGAGGGACAGAACAGGGCCTGAACGCGGCAGCTGGCACTAAGTGCTGCGCAGCTGGGGGAAGGCCAGGGATGAAGGAGTGCGCCTCACTCCTAAAGTCTAAAGTACATGTCCCTAAAAGAGAAAGAAACCTAAACGGTGCAGCTGCCCACTAATTGCTGGGCAGCTGGAAACAAATCTGCGCCAGGGGCCCTCACTAGCCCCTCAGGAACACTGCGCCACATTGAGCCATCTGGCTCTCATAATAACTGGCACTCGAGCCTCTCTGGGCTCGTAAAACAAGGATGCCCCCTGAGCGTTGGAGTCCCCCCTCTGGGGACTCTGGATCGCAACCGGCCCTCTGTGGCCTCGGCGCTTCAGCAATATTGCCCCCTTGAGCCTCTGTGGCTCTGACAACAAACATGCCCCTGTCGTTGGAGCCTCTCTAGGGCTCAGGAATAGGGTGGGGGCCTTTGCTGGAGTCCCCCCTCTGGGGACTCGATATCAAGGGGGGGGGGGCCCTCAGGAGCCTCACGGGCTTAAGACATCACCATAACAATGCCCCCGGGCCCTCGTGGGCAACAACAGCACTAAGCACGAGATCGTGCTTCTGGGGGTGGGGGGGTGCCGACACCGACACTGTGTCCCGGCAACCCTCCCTTCCTCTTGCGGCCAAACTCACCGGGTCTGGCGGCGGCGCTCTGCGGCGTCTCTCTTCCGGGCGGCGGTTCCAGCGGGGGGGGTCCTCTCCTCTTCTCGAGGACTCTAGCTCTCCGCAGGACCACCGGGGCTCCCAACAGCTCAAGGGAGCCCCGGGCAGCATCTCGCCATCTTCTTTGCCGGCTTCTTCCTCCGGGGCTCCTCATCCGGGCAGGCAGCCAATCGGGGCGCGGCGGCGGGCGGGACTTCCTGAAGCAAGCGGAAGTCCCGCCCCGCTCCAGGCACCCGGCCGCCTGACTTCCGGTTTGCGGCGCGAGGGGGCCGCGGCGGTGATTCCAACTTTGGGCACCTCAAATAAAATATACAGCGAGGTGGGCACTCGCTCGCTGAAGGTTATAAAAAGGGGCAAATAACGCCGGGTGGGCACCGGCTGAGGTCCATAGCGCTCCCAAGCGCTAGCAGGACATCAAGCGCTTCCAAGCGCTAAAAGGCAAATAAAGCGCTCCCCAGCGCTAGGCACACAGAATACCGCTCTCATGCACCAGGGGTCAATGGAAAGCGCTCCCAAGCGCTAGGAAGGAAAATATAGCGCTCCCAGCGCTATGAAGGCACAAAAAGCCACAAAGTCCTTCAGGAAGTGGTCATCAGAAGTCCAGGGGCTGGGCAGGGCTCAGGGAGGCAAGCCATCCCTGAGCCCAAGCAGCAGCACGCCCCTGGCAAGATTCAAGCAGCAAACAAGAACATTTTCATGGGGTCACAGCCCCTCTTTTATACACCTTTTCCCTTTGTCTTTAGGTGCAGGGTGGGGGCAGAACCAGTCGCAGCTGGTTCTGGAGCACTCTTGATGGCCCAACCACCCATTCTATTCACTGGCAGGGCTTGGGTCATCAGTCACACCACAGGGGGGCGGAGCCAGCATTGTGTGGGGAAAACCCAGCCCATCCAGGACACAGGTACACTCCTCCCACACATCACTCATGCTAATCTCCCACTCACCACCGGGGCAGACCCACACAGACTTCCTGGAGCCTGGCATCCCAGCCAGCTCCAGCCAATCACACGCCAGCACCCTCACAGCACACGTACAGCCATGTCTAGAAATGGCGCTTCCCTACTAGACACATACATGCTGCATACACCATCTCGCAGCATTCACTCCCCCGAGTTCACACATACCAAACTTGACCATGCACACCTCACGCATCAGGAACTACCAGGGACACAGACATTCCCCATGCATTCCTATGGGAGGGCAGGCCAATCTCACACACGCATTCAGGGAGAGCACGCACTTTACACTGCGCCACAGTGTCAAAGTGCGCAAAGACCAGGCATCACTATAATTCAAGGCAAAAAGTTCAGGGGTGAACCTGCCACAAGGCCCAAGTCCAACAGCTTCGTGGGACGGGGGCATTGGATTTCCCTTGGGATCGTAAAGAGTCCGTAAGGGGGGCTGCTATATCCGCAAATGCAGGGATGAACCTCCTGTAATACCCCACTAATCCTAAAAACGCCCTCATATCTTTTCGGGTGGCGGGGATGGGAGTGTCAGCAATAGCCCTCACTTTCTCTATCTGGGGCTCTATCATGCCGTGTCCTAGCAGGTACCCTAGATATTTTACTTTTTGGAAGGCGACCCTGGATTTTTTTGCGTTTATTCGCAGTCCGGCGTTTTGTAGAACCAGCAGGACTTGATGTAGGTGCTGGAGATGCTCGTCCCATGTTTTGCTATGGATGACTATGTCATCCAGATAGGCAGAAGCCATGGAGGAAACCGGTGCCAATACGGTGTTCATGAGCCGTTGAAATGTAGCAGGTGCCCCGTGCAACCCGAACGGGAGGACCGTGAACTCATAGTGACCCTCGTTGGTGCTGAAGGCGGTTTTCTTGCAGTCCTCTTCTCTCAAGGGCACTTGCCAATATCCCTTGGTAAGGTCGAGAGTTGTGATGTACCGGGCCTCACCCAGGCGTTCTATCATCTCGTCAACTCGAGGTATCGGGTAGGCATCGAATTCAGATATCTCATTGAGCGCACGAAAATCCATACAGAAACGCCGACTGCCATCGGGTTTGGGTACCATGACGATGCGACTAGACCATTGGCTTTTGGAAGGTCGTATCACACCGAGGTCCATCATGTCCTTCACTTCGTTCTTGATGGCTGTCCTTCGTGCTTCGGGTACTCTATAGGGTCTTATCTGGATGATTTTTCCTGGAGGGGTGTTTATGCAGTGTTCCGCCATCGTAGTCCTGCCGGGTTGGTCCGAGAATGATCCCTCATGGTGTCATTGTACCTGTTGTAGTTCGTTGGTTTGTGTTTGTGTTAGGTCGTCGTTGATGATCAATAGGTGTCTTGTGGACTGGGTGTCCCTCGAGGGCGTCGCCACTTGTATGTTCACCGGGGGAGGTCCCAGCCATTTCTTTAAGAGGTTAATATGGTAGGCCTGGGTCTTCTGGGGTCCGGTTTGTAGGGTGTATGTGGTTCTGCCTATAGACCCGACTACTTCGTAGGGACCAACCCAGGAGGCACGGAACTTTTGGGTGGAGGAGGGTAGTAGCACCAGAGCCCACTCCCCTCTCTTCAACTGTCTCCATTTTTTTCCTTTGTCATAGGCGGTTTTCTGTCGTCTTTGACTGGCTTCCAGGTGTGTGTATGCCAGGTCTCTCAACTTGCCAAGCCGGGTCTTGAGACTATGAGCATAGTCAAGGGTGGAGGAGGTTTCTTCTGTTGTCTCGTTTTCCCAGGCTTCCTTCGTCATTTCCATCAAGGACCGAGGCTGTCGCCCATACAAGAGTTCAAATGATGATATGCCCAGGCTGCTCTGTCGTTGTCCCCGTATCACGTATAGGGCCAGGGGAAGGATCTGGTCCCACTCGTTCCCGTTGACCTCCATCATTTTCTTTAAGGTGGTTTTCAGGGTGCGGTTGTAGCGCTCTACTAACCCGTCCGTCTGGGGATGGTATACGGAGGTACGTATTTGGTGGACATCCAGACATCTGCACACCTCTTTCATCAATCGGGATACAAAGGGGGTTCCCTGATCCGTTAGGATTTCTTTCGGGAACCCCACTCTGCTGAAGAGTTCGATCATTTTATCCACGACTTGTTTCGTGGTAGTAGCTGAAAGAGGGAAGGCCTCAGGGAATCTAGTGGCGTAATCCACCACCATGAGGACGTATTGGAATCCTTTTCTTGTTTTGGGGAGGGGTCCTATGATGTCCATTCCGACTCTTTTGAATGGTTTTCCGATGATGGGAAGGGGTTGCAGGGGCACCGCTGGAGGACGAGACATGTTCTTTACCTGGCACAAGCGACACTCCTGGCAGAACTTGCTGGCGTCTCGATAAATCCCTGGCCAATAAAAGAACCGTAGAATGTTCTGGATCGTTTTTTCGGCTCCTGTGTGTCCGGCCACTAAATGGCTGTGGGCAAAAAACAGGACTTGCTCTCTGAACGAGAGCGGAACCAACAGCTGTGCTTGGTCGTCTTCTCTACCCTGTCTATATAGCAGCTCATGAGGAAGCGGGGATATATGTCCTTAGGATCGGTAAGGCCCTGGTGAGCCTGTTCCCAGGCGTTAAAGAACGAGGAGTCGTTAATCTGGGCAAATTTAAAACTCCTGTCCATAACCCAGGGGTCTGGAGAAAGAAGAGCAGGCTTGGTGGTCTCTACTCCGGTTACGGGGTGTCCTATACTCTGTCTGAACCAATGAAGGAACCGGGGATTGTCAGTTCCGATAATCAGATCTTCTGGAAGGGAGGAGAGTACCCCCACCCTGATGTATTGTTTGGGGCCTTTCAGGGGTTGTATGGGAACCTGTGCTAGCGGATATGCCCTTACGTCTCCGTGTACACATCGGATATTGACAGACATATTCGGGAGGAATTGGGACAGAGGCACATGGGATGACTGTATAACGGACTGCCTGCAGCCCGAGTCCAGAAGGGCCTGAAGGGAGGACCCGTTCACCTGTACACTTACTCTGTAGGCGTTTCCCATTTCCGCCGTATATAGGACGGCGCGAGGTAGGTATCCCACCTCCATCGGCTCCTCCACGGATCTCTTCGTAGGGCAGAACCGGGCAATGTGGCCCCAGTTGCCACAGTCAAAACATTGTGGCCCCGATGATGTGGGATTTTCCGGCTTCCATGGTTTGGATTTGGGGGGATCCACTGGTCGAGATGGCCGTCTCTCGGGCTTCACAGGAGGTTTGTGAGAACGGTCTGGCTCCCATCCTACGGAGCGGGGTTGTGCCCTTGAAAAAGTCGTTGCCATGTCCACCGCTTCCGTAATGGTCAGATTATGGTGCTGTCTGAGCCACCTTTGCGTGGCGTACGGAAGTGCCTCCAGGTATTGCTCAAGATAGATCTTGTCCATAATATCGTTCTTAGTGCTTGTAGATGGGGTCAACCATTTATCGGCTGCCATTTTGAGACGTACGAACAGAGTCTTGGGGTTCTCTCCCGGTGCTCCTCTCCCCTTCCGGAAACGTAGTCTATAGGCCTCCGTGTCTAAACCTAAATGATCCAGGATTATTTTCTTCACTTCATGATATGGGGTATCCCCGTTGGGGTTGGCGACTTGGTAAGCCGCCTAGGCTTCTCCTGACAAGAGGGGAGCTAGAAAGAAGGGCCACTTGCTTATGGGCCACCCACAGGCCCTGGCTGCTCGCTCAAAGTTGAGCATGAAGGAGTCCGGATCGTCCCCCTGATGGTATTTCTGTAGGGAGACCGCTGAGGAGCCGTGGGGTATCGGGCGGTCTTCTCGTACCCCCCCTAAGGTGGTCGGGTCTACCCATGGTGTCGAGTGTTCCTCTCTTGTAGCTAGGGCTTTCTTGAGGATTTCTCTGTCCGCCTGGGCCGAGGTCAGCTGTTGCTCGGCCACCCACTCAAGCTTTTCCTGCCCCTTCACTAGCTGCTGGATGATGGTCTCCATCTCTGTATCGAGAGTCAGTCTGCCCGCATTCTCCACCACTGTAAGACAGGGGCCGAGTGGGGGCGCGGCAGAAATAGGCAACAACCGAGTTCTGGTCAAGTGCAGGTTTATTAGGGAAAACAAATGGTCAGTACAGCTCTTTCGACTTGAGGGGGGCCTCCAGGGTGACCTGCTGCGACTCCTTCCATGTCTACGGACCTTCTCCTTCTTGCGGATTACTTCCGGAGTTCGTGGGGTTGGCTCTTCCTCGGAGTCCGTCGCGGCTGGCTCGTGCTCCTCCCCAGATGGGAAAACAGAAAAGAAACAGGGTCTGTGTGAGAGTACTGTACACTCACGAGAACATAGGGATAGGGAGTGAGGGAGAATACACCGGTGCTCAAGCTATTAACAGTGCCCTATGTGGTTGAAGGGTAGTGCACAGGAATAGGGTACCGGGACTTAGGTCTCCCGTGGCTTGGTACCTAGTGTACCTTTACTACTAGCCCAGCCCCGCAAGCGGTCACGCACCTGAGTGAGCCACGCACCTCCCCTGGGTGAGTGGCTGGGCGGCTCGTAGGAACGGTGGCCTCCTGGCTTTTCGCCGTCCGTAGCTGGCGCCGACTCAGCTTCTCTCTGGTGTTTCTCCTCCTGTACTCCCCCGGCCTCTGGTGGTCTTTGCCGCTCTCCGTCGTCCTCCGTCTCCCGTGATGTTCCTTCCGACGTCCCTCATCTCCCGAACCCTCCTTCTCCGGTCTCTATCTTCGTCTTCTCCAACTCCGTACTCCACGCGTTCCCCTCCTCCGACCTCCAGGTGTACAAGCACACCTCCGATTCCGGGTCCTGACCTTTTGACGTAAATGCGTAGTATGGAGGCTCCTCCCGTTCGGTCAGCTTCCAGGAATTAAAGGGCCACTCTACATCGGCCATGTCCGACCTGCTCGAGTCCATGTCCTGAGATGAGGAAAGAGAGACAGTAGGGGGTGATGGAAACACAGGGTCATTCAATTCCATGCATGTCGTGGCGTCCCGAGGGATTCTGGGAGTTGTAGGCGGTGGGGACGAGTCGTATGCTAGGGACTTCCGATACACCCCGTTACACGCTGATTATAATATCGCTCTGTGTGTTAGCGATACACTTGAAAATAGAGAGAATCAGGGTTAGTGATGATATCCCATGTTGTTGCACGGGACATGCCTCCCTCGCATCTCATTAGCGATGCAAGGCGATGCAATGTTGAAACCAGCGCTAATCCCATTGAACACGCGTTAGCGTGCTCTTGTAAATAAAGCAATATTTTTATCGCCGCATTTCGTCCGAAAACGGACGCAAACGTGGCGATAAAAATATCACTAGGCTTTGATAATATGCCCCTTTGTCCTTTGACTTATGTAACATTTCCTATACACTGATTTACACAAGTATGATTGATTGTCTGTGTAATGTGTGTGTGATGCAAAGTGCTCTGACATACTTTAATGGTTTGAGTAGTGCTATATAACGAATTCAATGCATCTGAGAGAGAGTGGTTATGGAGTCTTAGTCACTGTTAAAGGGTGCTAGTGAAAGAATCCGTGGTGGAGGTGGTCATTGGGGGCACCAACTAACATTGTCGCACTGGGTGCCACCAGCGCTAAAGCTGGCCCTGCCCCCTGTGGATGCCCATGCCACTATGCGTTACACATGGTGCTCCAGCCACGGTTCCTCTCCAGCTCGCACTCTCTGTTCTATTCTGAAGCTCCTCTGCATTTCAGGGCTCAGTAGGACAAAACGATGGCTTCATTTTCCTGCACCGTCCCTTTGGCACTCTCTTCTAGATGAAGTCCTGTGCATCTCATCGCACGTCACATCTAGACAACACCTGGAGACTCTGCTCTTTTCTAGATCCTTCTGAGTACCCTCTGCCACCCCTCCCCCTTCCATCTTACAATTTAGTCAGAAGCGCCAGGATACCTCAGACTTTATAGCGCGCTCTGACACATAACAAGATTGAGGCAAAGTCTTTTCAAATAATTATTGGATTATAGTGATGGACTGCCTAGAACAGTTGCTGTTAAGTAAATTACTAAGCAGAAAGAATAGTCACATTTGAATAAAAGAGTAGCGTCTGCCTCTTGCTCTGGTGTTGTTTTTGTCCTCGGGCTGCTCCCCGCCCCGTCTCATCTCTCTGAGAGCCAGTGCCCCCTTTGACCCTCTACCTGCCGCCCACCCCTTCCCCGCCTCTTTTCCCGGTTCACACCTTGGTGCTTTCACACTTAACGTCACCTCCAGCTCGCATTTTCAGAGAGGGCCCCGGGCTCCCTATCACTGACATGAGGAGGAGGAGGAAGAGAGAGGGGGACAGAGGAAAACTTGGTAGGGTCGGGGAGACGGATACGGTGGGGGTGAGAGTGAAAGAAGAGGGGGAAGAGAAATAGAGAGAGAAGTAGCGGGGAAAGAGAGACTGAGAAGTAGGGAGGAAGGAAGATGAGAGAGCAAATGGAGGGGGAGTGGGGTGTCTGGGTGAGGGAGAGCAGCTTCAGAGAAGTGAGACCTATATTTTAAATCCGCCAGTGAAGACAGCAGGTCCAAAGGAGAAAGAACCAGGCCAGACAGAGTAGGTCCAGGCAGTGTGCACGGAGGCAGGCTCAGTGGGTCCGGAAGAGGGACAGGGCAGGCAGAACAGCTCCAGAGAAGGGTGAGCAGAACCGGACCAGGGCGAGCCGATCCGGACCAGCAGATCCTCCCTGAGCAGGAAGACAGCATGATACACAATCAGAATGTAGTGTTCAGCTTTTGTGGTGCCAGGGCGTCACTTCAGAGTTCAGGGTGGGTGTGGGTTTTAAGGTGCCAGGGAGTCATTTTAAGGTTCACGGTGGGTTAGGGATTGGGGTGCCAGGCGGATAATTTTAGGGTTCAGGGTGTGTATGGGTTTTGGGGTGCCAGGGGGGTAATTTTAGGGTTCAGGGCGGGTATGGGTTTTGGGGTGCAAGGGGGGGACATTTTTAGGTTCAGGGCGGGTATGGGTTTTGGGGTGCCAGGGGGACAATTTTAGGGGTCAGGGTGGTATGGGTTATGGGGTGCCAGGGGGGTAATTTTAGGGTTCAGTGGGTATGAGTTTTGGGGTGCCAGGGGGACAATTGTAGGGGTCAGGGTGGGTATGGGTTATGGGTGCCAGTGGGGGAATTTTATGGTTCAGGTCAGTTATGAGTTTTGGGGGGCAGGGGTAATTTTAAGGTTCAGGGTGGGTATGGGTTTTGGGGTGTTAGAGAGTAATTTTAGGATTCAGGGAGGGTATGAGTTTTGGTGGGGTGGGGTAATTTTAGGGTTCAGGGTGGGTATGGGTTTTGGGGTACTAGGGGGTAATTTTAGGGACCAGGGCAGGTATGGATTTTGGGGTGTCACAAAAGAAAGAGATGGCTGTGGCACAACAACCCTATGGTGTATGAGATCATATGCGGCCTGCTTCCTGCCCCCCATGGCTCCTCCTGCGCCCCAGTGTTTCTTGTGCCCCACCTGGCACACATCATGTCGGAGGATGGTGATGACGTTAACATTTTGCCCCTCCCCCTGGAAAAATTTCTGCGGACACCCATGTCTGTAGGAGAGTCCTCATCTGAATCATGAGGAGCAGAAGGAAGAGTATACGGAGGTGGAGAACGATCTAATAACAAGAAATCATCTTGAGGTTTATTAAGGATAGGATAGAGTGGTCGCTGAACAGCGTATTGGCCAGTTACCCGTAAATGGCGCTCCCTATCTTCCCTCTCTTTTAGTTCTTTTATTTCTTTATTTTTCATTTCTAATGCTTTCACATAGATGTTCTTCCGCTGTTCTTTTTCAATCAAGGCTTGTTCACGCTTCATTCATTCACATACTTCTTTCTCCCACATTCGTACACAGTCAAACATGTCTTGCCTAGCTTTTCGCTTAAACATACGTTGCTCCACATACTGAACCTTTCACAAATCAAATGACCCATGCATAGGCCAACGCAATTCTGGATCCTTACAAGTATATTTATTCCATAACGCGCTGTACATTATAGAAGAAATACCATATTTAATATAGACTAGCAGCCTGCCCCTGCGTTGCCCGGGGCAGAAGGGGGCTGGGGGCAGCATCACAGCAGGAGAGGCGCAGCAGAGCGGCCGGAAGCAGCAGAGCGTACTTACAGTGTTCCCTTGCTCCGGTTTTGTTGGTCCTGGCCGCTTCTGCCCACGCTCTTGTCCGCTGTTTCCCCCGACCTCCTGACTTTGAGGAAAAGGCTTGCGAGCACTAATGGGCCCCGCCCGCCCGTCCCTCGGTGCGCACCCGTGGCTTTTGTCCGCTGTTTCCCCCGACGTCCCGACTTTGAGTAAAAGGCTTGCGAGCACTTATGGCCCCCGCCCGTCCCTCCGCCCGTCCCTTGGTGCGCACCCGCGGCTCTTGTCCGTTGTTTCCCCCGACTTCCCGACTTTGAGTAAAAGGCTTGCGAGCACTCATGGCCCCCGCCCGTCCCTTTGCCCGTCCCTAGGTGCGCACACGCGGCTGCTTGACATACCTCAGCCACCTCTCCTCCCCCCGCTGCTGAGTTTACCGCTCCACTGCTCCTCCGCTTCTGGCCGCTCCTCACCGCTTGTCCGCCGCTCGCCGCTCCTCCCCGCCTGTCCGCAGCTCCTCCCCGCGCTCATGTCCGCCGCTCTTCCTGTTGCTCCTGAACGCTGCTCCTCCCCGCGCTCCCGATGTCATCACGCACGTCGCGGCCGGCGCTACTTGCAAGGGACTACTTTTTTTTATTCCTAATTTTTTTAAAGAATGTATATTTTTTATTTTTATATAGCCTATGTCCTTCTGCTTGCCCTGAGGTTTTCAAAGATGTCTTGGGTGTTTGGATTGGTGGTGTACTTTTCGAGTTTACCTGGCTCAAAGGACACAGTTCTCTCTTTATAATAGTAGTATAGATATCCCTATTAGGCGTCCCCTCCGGGGGGGCTGGTTGTGCTTCATCGAGTCTCAAACTGGTACAACTATAAAAGCAACACATCCTACGAAGTGTGCTAGAAACAGGCATGCCAAAAATAGTGCAGCATATGCAGTATTATAACCAAAGTAGCACTTAAGGTACCTTTAGTACGAGGTGCCGTTCAAATCAATTCAAATAGAGAAAATTCTCCTCATTACCTGCCTATATAAATTGCAATTCATATATCAATCCCATACAAATCCAAGTTGGCCAACACAATTCCAAAATTCCAAAGCCACAGTAAGCGTTACTAAACTGCCTTACCAATCCCAGGCATCAAAACCAACAGCAAGTGTTGCATAACAGCTCTTACCAATCACTTTGTGTCCAGGTTCCAACTGCCAAGTTCTCAGAATCGACCAAATGGTCACTGCACGGCGTATCAACAGAAGAGATCTCAGTCGAGGACCGGCACCACCTGGAGGGTCAGATCAGTAAGAGAGGAAAAACGCTGTGGTTGCCAAGACGCGGGTCTCCTTGGGAAGTGATCGTCCAAAGCGAGATTCCAATCCTCTATTTCGACCACTCCTTCGGGCATCTGAGTCGCCGATGAGCCCCGCGTGTCGGGCGCCAATTTATGGTGGTGGGCCTCAGCAAGGCCTACCAGTGCTAGGGGTTCGCCCTTCTCTGCATAAGTCCTCAGACAAATAGGATAGAAGTTGACACAGAAACTGGAATAGAAAATACAAAGTTTATTAAACCTCATGAGGTGGAACTACATTCACACAACACCCTTCGGCAATGTATGAAGTAGCACACTGAATGGAAGAAGCTTGGTCCTTTTATACCCACACAGGGGCTCAAAAGAATGCGGTACAAGTACAAGAGAAGGTTTCAGGGACATTTAAGGTCATACAGAAAATGCACAGTCAACAAGCGGGAGGAGCTAACAGTTGCTAATTCTGGTGAACACATCCAAACATTTACAGACTAGGGACAGCTGCAAGTACAGCTGCAAACTCAACTGAGCATGTGCGAAGCAGCAGAGGCTAAATATAACCTGTCTCTAGGCAGATTTCAAGAGCAGACAACAGCAAGGTAGGACAGAGCACATGGCACGCACGTGGTAGCACATGGCAAACAAGATGGCTGCCAGAAATACAAAATGGATTCCACAAAATGGACAAGATAACTTCTAAATACAGGATAGCTTCTGCTAATTCTAACCCAATCGCTGCAAAACTACAACACAGGTGGACTGGAGGAATTCGCACGCCATCAAAAACGCCCCCGCTCCAACGATGCCTACCGAAGTAAGGAGTTTCCTAGGGATGGCTACCTATTGTGGGAGGCTCATCCCAGGCCTGGAAACGCGCGCTGAAGCACTCAGAGCTCTCACCGGGACAGACACCAAGTGGCAATGGAGCCAGAAGGAAGAAGAGGTGTTTCAAGGGATAAAGGACGCACTCCTGGAAGAAGCCAGGCTTGCATACTTTGACCCAGCCAAAAAGATCGAAGTGCTCGTTGACACCAGCCCGGTGGGGCTTGGGGCAGGGCTGGCTCAGGAACAAGAACCAGGTCGATGGGCAGCACTATCATTCACCAGTAGGTCACTCACCCCCATCAAGACAAGGTACACTCAGATTGAGCAGAAGGCGCTCGCCATAAAGTGGGTCTGTAGCCACTTCCATCTATACCTGACCAGACAACCCTTCACAGTGGTCACCGACCATCAGGCCCTTGTTCCCCTCTTCAAAGGGTCAGCTCCCCATCCGCCTCCCCCGGATCGAGCGATGGGCAGTGCAGCTACAGTCCTACGAGATGGAGGTTGCGTACCGGGCCGGATCAAAGAACCCTGCGGACTTCCTGTCCAGACACCCAATATCGCAAGAGACACATGAAGACGGGGAAGACGCCGAACAGTATGTCCACATGGTGTCTGTAGCCGCGTGCCCCCAAGCCATGACCCTCGAAGACATCAAAGAAGCCGCCTCTGCTGACACAGTGTACAACCGGACCCTCCGTGCCATCCAGGAAGGGTCGTGGACAGACTACCTACGACAAGTGAACTCCTGGGCCCCAGAAGCCAAGGACAGTCTGACAAAAATATGGCAAGTAAGGAGCGAACTCAGCGCCACAGGAGATGGGATACTGTTAAGAGGATCAAGACTGGTCATATCTCAAGCGTTGAAGCACCGAGCAACTCAACAGGCTCACGGAGGCCATCAAGGAGCGACGAAAATGAAGGCACGAATGAGGGAAAAAGACTGGTTCCGGGAGCTGGAGCAAATGGTCAAAGACCTCATCCGCCGCTGCCCATCGTGCCAACTGACTAGTGCCCCAGAGAGGCAGACCCCGGTGATTACTGAAGAAGCGTGCACCGCCCTGTGGTCCAAAGTGAGCCTAGACTTTGGTAGTTTCCTCAGAGGAAGACATACGCTGGTAATCGTGGATGCATTTTCAAAGTATCCTCTCGTGGAGACAGTGGCATCAACCGCTTTCACCCAATAATATCGAAGTAGTAATATCGAAGGTGAGTAATATCGAATGTAAGTAATATCGAAGGTAAGTAACATCGATGTTATTAATATCTATGTTAGTAATATCGATGTTACTAATATCTATGTTAGTAATATCGATGTTACTAATATCGATTTTTATATGATTTTTATGTATATTATTATGTATTTAATATGTATCATTTTTTTTATGTAATTTAAGTAAATTATGTATTTTAGTACTGTAGCGGGTTGTGGGTTTATAGGGGAATAGGGTGGGAAGTAATTTAATTATACTAAATTAATTATTAATTTATTAGGAATTATAAATTAATTTTTGATTAATAGATAATTATTTTTTATTAATTAGTAATTTATTTTAATTAATTGATTAATTGATAATTATGTTCTGTAGCGGGTTATGGGTTTATAGGGGAATAGGGTGGGAAGTAATTTAAATGTAATTAAGTAATAATTTGTTATTAATTGTTTTGGGTAATTATATTATTGTTAATTATTAATTAATTGGTAATTAATATTTATTAATTGGTAATTAATTTTTATTAATTGATTAATTGATCATTATGTTATGTGTATTATTTTATTATTGGTGTTTGTTTTGTGCTCATAGGGGAATAATGTGTAAAGTAATTGATATGTAGTTAAGTAGTTATTACATTTATATTTGTGTATTGGTAATTCATTTATTGGATATTAATTAATAATTGATAATTATTATTTAATCATTATTAATTGGTATTTGTAAATAGTTTAGATTTACTTAATAAATAATATTTTTAATATTTTAAAATATAAATTTATTTATAAGTATGTTATTTTTAATGTCTACGCTATTCAACACTTTCCCTACTGTTGCACTCTCTGGAGTTGGAATAGTAATTTTTACCCTTACGCTATCCAACACTTTCCCTACTGTTGCACTCTCTGGAGTTGGAATAGTAATTTTTACCCTTACGCTATCCAACACTTTCCCTACTGTTGAATTCTCTGGAGTTGGAGTAGTAATTTTTACCCCTACGCTATCTAACGCTTTCCCTACTGTTGCACTCTCTGGAGTTGGAATAGTAATTTTTACCCTCCCGCTATCCAACGCTTTCCCTACTGTTGCACTCTCTGGAGTGGGAATAGTAATTTTCACTCTACGCTATCCAACACTTTCCCTATTGTTGCACTCTCTGGAGTTGGAATAGTAATTTTTACTTCTACACTATCCAAATCTTTCCCTACTGTTGCTCTCTCTGGAGTTGGAATAGTAATTTTTACCCCTACGCTATCCAATGTTTTCCCTACTGTTGCACTCTCTGGAGTTGTAATAGTAATTTGTACCCTCCCGCTATCCAACGCTTTCCCTACTGTTGCACTCTCTGGAGTGGGAATAGTAATTTTTACCCCTACGCTATCCAACACTTTCCCTACTGTTGCACTCTCTGGAGTTGGAATAGTAATTTTTACTTCTACGCTATCCAACACTTTCCCTACTGTTGTGCTCTTTGGAGTTGGAATAGTAATTTTTACCCCTACGCTATCCAACGTTTTCCCTACTGTTGCACTCTCTGGAGTGGGAATAGTAATTTTTACCCCTATGCTATCCAACGTTTTCCCTACTGTTGCACTCTCTGGAGTGGGAATAGTAATTTTTGCTCCTACGCTATCCAATGCTTTCCCTACTGTTGCACTCTCTGGAGTGGGAATAGTAATTTTTACTTCTACGCTATCCAACGCTTTCCCTACTGTTGCACTCTCTGGAGTTGGAATAGTAATTTTTACTTCTACGCTATCAAACGCTTTCCCTACTGTTGCGCTCTCTGGAGTTGGAATAGTATTTTTTACCCACACGCTATTCAACGTTTTCCTTACTGTTGCACTCTCTGGAGTGGGAATAGTAATTTTTACCCCTACGGTATCCAACATTTTCCTTACTGTTTTTTTTCTTGGAGTTGGAACAGTATTTTAATTCCTCTGTTATTTAATATTTTTTGTTTTGTTTTACTTAATGTAGTGTATAATTAATTTTAGAAATATTAAAAGTAAATAATTTTTTTTAAATGTGTTTAGTATAATTATTAAATTGTTATTTATGTTATTATTTTATGTTTATAGTTGAATTTGTAATTTATAATATTTTTAATTATTTATAAGTTATTACAATAATTATTAAAATGGATTATTAAGTAAGTATATATATTATCTTTGTTACATTATGTATATTAGTTATTAATTTTAAATAATATATATTATGTTTAACTATATTTATTATATTTATAAGTATTTTTTAATTAATTTTACATATTGTTTTTAATTAAAAATAACGATATTTTTTTAATGATATTTTTGACATCTGGATGTATGACATTACAACGCATGCTTTTACATCGCATGCTTTTACATCGCAGTTTTTACAACGCATACCATTACAACGCATAGCGCTTTGGGGTGCTGGATAGTGAATAGTTTAATTTACTATTCCAACTCCAGTCCCCGTGGATAGTAGGGAAGGTGTTGGATAGTAAATTAAATCTATTCCCTATCCTAGAGCGCCCCCCAGCGCAATGCGTTGTAATGGTTTGCGTTGTAAAAGTTGCGATGTAAAAGCACTGCGTGGTAAAAGTTGCGTTGTAAAGGATGTTTCCCTTGACATCTATATATTTTTTTCAATATTTTTGTACTTACCTTGTTGTAGATAGGATGTCGATATTGTTGACATCGATATTTTTGTATCTCGATATTCTGACTTTCTTTTTTTTTTTTATTTTTTTTTCTTTTTTTTTTTAAAACCTTTATTGTACAAAGAAAGCTCACAAATACGGGCCTACAACCCCACGGGCTGGCCACCACACGGTAAAAAACGTAGCAAAGGAGAATAAGTTCCTCACAGGATATGACACCAGGAGCACAGGAAAAACAACAAAGGCCATCGAGCAATCAGCAAAAACAGGATAACAAAAGGTTAATTTTCTGATACGGGGCGGGGGAACAGAAGAATAACGGGCCGTGGAAGGAACAACAGGGGAGGGGCCGCGGCAAGCCGCCATTTTATGAACACAGGATGAAACAAAAAGCCATACAAACATAGCTACCAAAGAATATACACATAATCGGCGTACAAAGAAGCTACAATGGCATCAGTCAAACCGCGCTCACCCTTCACCGCCCCCACCCAAAATGTAGAGACAGAACCAAAAAGGCCCCCATTGCAAAATACAATACGATACGCACCCCAACGGAAAGAAAGAGACCCCCATAAAGGAGGAAGGGGAAGAGGGAAAAAGGGGACAAAAGAGGGACTCCCACCAAATCACGCACCCCCAGGAGACAAGACAGAACAACATGACCCGGCAAGTGATATACCAAAAAGTCGACACCAAAAGAACCAGCGGGCCACAATCAGACACACACCGGAATACGAACGCCACAGAAACTCCCCAGGGGGACACATGAGGAGACAGAGTCCCGAAAAGGTGAATACACAAGAGCCATAGAACAAAAAAAAGGAAGAACTGAGGGGGGAAAAAGACCCCCCAATAGAGACAGACCCCACCCACCCACCCCTAAGCCCACCCTGCACCCCTGCAGAAGGCTACGGCCTACCCCCCCGCAGCGTGCCTGTCGCCCTAATTAGAACCCGAAATATAGCGGAGTAAAGTTAAGTCGGAAACAGAAGACAAAAACGGGAGGGGCAGGGGAAGGGAACACGGGATGGGAGACACATACATACACATACACGGGGGAGGGCCGGGAAACAGGAGGAAACGCACCCGGCCACCCGCCTGAGTCGAAGCTCCAAGACCCCGGGAAGCCAGAGATTATCAGGTTAAAGTCCAAGAGCACCAAACAATCACACATAACCATACCAGGACACATTGACCATCCAAATCAGTACAAGACTACCGCACGCAGATGCCAGTGCACATCAGCCCTGTCCCTGTTTGTCCAAAGTGAGAACAGTCCGGTCCAGCGAGGACCAGGCCACGAAGAACAGAAGGCAGACAGCAGGAAAATACAACGGCAGTCCAGAAAATACACGTGAAGTACAACACGGAAGATCCAGGAAAGTCACGAAGTGTAGCAAACGATGCAGGCACAGGTCCAAGGATATGTCCAAAGAAACCGACCCATCTGGGCCAGCACAGGAGAGATCGCCGGGCAGCGGCGGCAAAAAGGAACCGGGAGAGTCATGAAAGTCAGGCCGAGCAAAATCCAGCTCCCGGGCCAGAGGCAAAGGAGGCAGAGCCGGAGGAGGAGGCATCATCAAGGTCCGCACACCCACGGACGCGGTCGTAGCCGGGGCCAATTCTGCCAGGATAATTCCAGCCGTACCCCGCAACGGCAAAGCCACATCCGGTCGTGGGGGCCCGGGAGGCCCGTAGCGAGGAACCATCTCCGAAGTAATGACAGGCGCGGCCACCAAGAGTCGCCAGGAGAGCAGGGCATCCAGGACCTCCTTAAGTGTAGGAAAACCTTTACAGTATTCGGCACCCGGGCCATGCGGCGGGCCTCCAGCGCTCGTCCAGGCCCGGCCGAGACAATTGGGGTCGGTCGCCATTTGAGAGCCCAACAAGGCCGCGCGGCCGCCAACCTCCGCCGGGGCGACGGAAAGGCAAGTATAGTCGCGCCGACCAGCGGCAGAGCACCCCGGGCAGGAAGGGGGGCCACCAGAAGAAAGGGACCTCACCGGCCACCCAACGCCGCCGGTTCCGTTCTCCGAGTCCGGGCGGCAAAATCAAAATGGCCGGACCGGAGAACAAAGGGGGAGCAAGCCGGATACACGAGGAGCTCCGGCAATGGAAGGCAGCGCCTCCACCAAAGGCCTCCTCCCCACAGGAATCAGCCAGGAAGGACCTCCGGCCCACACGAACAACAGCCTTCCGACCACCTCCACCGCGCCCCGAAGGGCAGCACCGCAGGCTCCGTCCGGCCCGGGAGCCAGCAAGAAGATCCAGGCCAGTCCGCCTCCGACGCCACAAAACGATCGGGGGGCACCGCTCCGGCTCCACAGCAGCCAGGACAACCGGAACAAGAGGTAAGTGCCTGCAGGGCGTCGTAGCACTACCACACAGCAAAGAGGGCTTCCCGGGGCAGGATAACAGCAGGATAAATGTGAAAATACAGGCAGGCGAACGGAGCCGAGCTAAAGCGCGGCCATCTCGGTCGCGAGCTAGGCTCCTCGATATTCTGACTTTCGATATTCTGTCATAGATCCGTTTCAAGGGTCAGACTTTGCCACGTTTCTAAGACAGCGAGGAAAATGCCACCGCAGTGTCACGCCTCAATGGCCACAGGCAAACAGTGACGTCAAAAGGTTCATGTGCACTTTGAATAAAATGTTCCGCATTGCTGTGCTGGAGCAGGCCGACCTGCAGAAGCGACTTCACGAATTTCTGAGAGAGTATAGGAGCACCCCACACTGCACCAAGCAGAGAAGCCCCTGGTCGCTGAAGTACAAGGCCCAAGGAGAGACCTGATCCCTACCTGTCAGGGTGGAAATCCTCACCTCTGGAAGCTCAAGCGGCACAAAACCGGCGGGAGCAACAAAACATGTGAGCCAGCGCTCAATACCGTGCAGTACCAAGGAGACTCCGGCCGGGTGCTACCGTTCTTCTCAGGGATTGCCGGCCAGGAGGCAAATTCAGGACGAACTATGAACCTAGAACCTGGACGGTAGTTGCCAGCAATTGGACCACGGTAACAGCGAAGGAAGGAGGTGAGGAGGTATCCAGAAACGTCTCTTGGTTCAAAGGAGTCGCCATGGAGTCCTCGAGGGAACCAGTCGGTCACCCAGGTATCCCAGTAAGCCCAGCTCAAGAGGCTTCAGGTGGAGAATCAGGGAGTGGAAGCAACACAGCGGAGCCGGGAGTCAACAACTCGCCGCTCCCCTGTCTGCCTCCAAGCAGACCGCCACCCGAGGATATGCACCAAAGAAGCCATCCTCAGAGGTTTAACCTGCGGTCCAATCCTCACCCGAATCATCGGCTAGGAAATTTCGCCTGCTAAGGCTACAGAGGCTGACGCCATCAGACTGTGTGCAGGTACCCCGAACTGTATGCATTTCCCCAAGACTGTTTAGCTTTTGTTTTCAAGGACTGAGTTAGGAAGGGATGTAATGGTCAGCTCTCCTGTGTTTCCGGTGCCCAGCCGGAAACCCACCCACACGTCATCCGCAGGCCAGGCGTGGCCTGTGGGGTAAAATAAAGGGAAGCGCTCGCTCGAGGCGGTACTTCCGACAGCAGTACAGTGTGTTTCGTCTGATTATTGCTACCCGTGGCTGCGTGCCCCTAGGCCAAGACAGGCCTTGCCTCACGGGTACACCAGGCACCACAGTATACATAATAAACATTAATGTAACCCAACCATCTAATTTAGGCAGCACCTAGACGTTCTCTTTGAGTGAATGTCATCTATTATTGGAGTTGAGAACTTTTCATGAAAGAGCCTGAAACGTTGTAATCGCACGTCTTCTTCAGAATGTTCGACAGCTGACCATCTGTTTTCTAAAACATACTTTGGCATATTACAAAGGTGAATTTCGTCCTAGCTACAATTAGATCAAAGTGACTCATGGTTCACTGTCTGTGCACCATAGCAAATCTTAATAATTCAAGCTACAAAAACAGATGTTGCCCAAGTTATATACGTGGCGACAGCCACTTGCATCAGTTTCCCATTTATTTTCACCAAACAGAATGTATGAGGAGCCTACCAAATTATGCACTTATAGTGCAGAAATAACACCACTATTTAACTGTGCGAAAGGTGAGTAAATGTTGCCCTGGTCATTAAAGTTCACTATAAATTGTACTTATTCTTATAATCCAATTCAGTAAACCATGTGGGATCCAAATGGATAGTTATTGTGTCCCTGTCATTTGTGGACATTTTTTTATTAGTTACATGTGAACTGGACTAGGATCTGGTGCCTTTTTTTAATTCCAATATTTTGGGCGAGCCTTGAGACAAGCAAACTCTTCTCTCCTTAGCACAGTAACATTTGTCCTTTAATCATCCATCCATATATACATCCATCCTTTCACACATCCACCCTTCAATAAGTCCACATATCCATCTATCCATACTTTCACCCATCATTCTTTCACGTTTCCATAGCTTTCCATTCATCAGCCTTTCATTCATTCACCCTATAACCTATCATATGCTCTTTCATCCACCCTGTCACCCTTCTAGTTCTATGCCACAAATTTCAACTACATATATTTCCAATCCACACCACATAATTCTACACCAAACCACCTAATTCAACTCAACAACAGAATTACAGAACACACCACATACATCCAATCCATACCACAGAATTCCACATTATGCCGCGAAATTCAACAGCACACCACATAATTAAACTCCACTGCATACCTCTCCACAACACAAAATACCATTCCACATAATTACTCTCCATAACACAAAGTACCACTACACATAATTCCAGTTCACTCAATAGCACATAATTACTACCCACATAACTCCATGTTGCTTAATTCCACTACACAAATCCACTCCACAATTCCATGCCACACAATTCCAATCCAACCCACATAATTCCACTGCACACTCCATAACACATGGGCAAAAAACATTGTCATTTATAACGCCACTATCTCTAACTCCAGCAAATGTGAGACCTATTGCATTTCCAATGCTTGTTATTTTATACTTCAGAATAGGGGACTAACTGGCACATGCATGAAGGTAGGCTTTTGCGATTCCTTAATTGCGATTATTAAGGAATCGCAATTAAGGAATCGCAAAAACCTGGGCATGTAGGAAAAGCTATACAAATAGCGATTCCTAAACATTCCTTAATTGCGACTCGCAATTTGCGAGTTGCAATTAAGGAATGCCTTCCCATTCATTCCTGTAGGCCCATTGGAATTAATGGGAAATTGTATGCGCAACTTGCGAGTACCAGTAGGTACTCGCAAATTGCTCATGCAATTTCAAGGGTGCAAGGGTGTCAAAATGACACCCTGTTGCACCCCTGAAATTGATCTGTGCACAAATGTTGCGCACACACATGTCCAAAGGACATGTGTGTGTGTAACCTACGACTTTGAAAAATGCACTTTAGTGCATTTTTTAAAGTTTTGCAAATTTCCTTGAAGTTCAACTTCATGGTAATTTGTGCCCTCTAGTAGTGAAATCGCTACTTCAAAGTGGTTCTTGCATTGCATTTAAGGAATGGCAAAATGCGATTCCTTAAATGCAATTTGAGAACTCGCAATTAATTGCGAATTCTCAACTTGCGAGTGCCTTGAAACTTGTCGCATCGCGAATGCCCTTTTTGCAGGCGCAAACGGACGATTTTTGCAAATCGCACTGTTTGCGCTCACAAAAATGGTTGATGCATGTACCTGTAAGTCCCCGAGTCTTGTAATATCTACCAGCAATATTTTTCTGATGTTACTGGCAGCCAATCGGAGCACTTGCTCCCGCAGGGGTTAGACGCCCATGTGAGTGATATGACTCAAGGGAAATAAAGCTCCCTGGGCCAATCAGAACCCTCTATTTTAAACTGTAGCTCCTGCTAGAGTCTCGCAAGCATCTCACAAACTCAACCATCCAGATATACATTTATAATTTAAACTTAATTTCTCAAAACTACTGAACAGATTTACACCAAATCACAAAAAGCAAAATCTATGGACCAAGATCTAGCTTCTTGTCAAACTTGGTGTAATTCTGTTCAGCATTTTTTGCAGTAGCGCTTCTTAAAGAAGTCCATGGAAAAATGCCTGGTAATTTAGTGTTTTGGGACCCCCTTATTTTCCTCGGCCCTTCACTTGACGGATCACCAAAGAACTTTCTATGCCCAAACCAGTCAAAAAGTAACACCTTTAGAACAGGTTTGATTGAGCTTTGTCGAACAGGGCCAAAGTTATTAGAACACAAACAAGCATTGGCATAGCCAATAGGTCTCGCCTTTGGGACCTTATAAGCATTTAGACTATAATACAGCAATACATACAGCCTAACTTCCCTCCTCCCATCTGTGTCTTTCACCTTCCAGTAACTAACATGCACCACGAATACACTAGGCTTGACCTTCAAAGAAAACAAGCATTTGCAAAGCAATAGGTCTCGCATTAGGAAAGTTTGAGCTATTGGTCTTGTAAATGACACATTTTATATTTATTTGTTGGTTTTGAAAATAGCGAAATTAATAGCTGTCATTTACAATGCCAATATTTTTAACTTTTGCAAATGTGACACTTATAGCATTTGTAATGCAACATGTTTTGTATTTACGTGACTTAGATGTATTGATATTACAAATAACAATTGTTTATAATTTTTTTAAATAATTAATACTGAAATAAAAGTTATTGTCATTTATAATGGCAATAGCTTAAACTTTTGTAAATGCCTTTTGTGAAGATTATGTTCAGTGTATTTTATTGTCACGAAAATCCAAGAACAGAAGTGAAATATTAACATCTTTTTGTGACATTTGTAATGCAGCTTGAAACATTGAGAGAATATATTTGAACCAGTTGTTGTTGAATGGTTGCACAGATTGATGCTGTGGTGACGCGGAAAGATGTTGTGGTGGCGACGAGTGATGCTGTGGTGTTCAGTGATGCTGTGGTAGCGCATAGTGATGTTGTGGTGCCCCTGAGTGATGCGGTGGTGCCCCGGAGTGATGCTGTGGTGGTGCGATAGATAGGTAGAGTGAGGGTGATAGATAGCTAGAGGGAAGGCGAAAGATAGAGTGAGGGTGATAGATAAATAGAGTGACGGCGATAGATAGATAGACAGAGTGACACGATAGATAGATAGACAGAGGGACGGCGATAGATAGATAGAGTGACGGCGATAGATAGATAGACAGAGTGACGGGCGATAGATAGATAGACAGAGTGAGGGCGATAGATAGAGTGAGGGCGATAGATAGGCAGATAGATAGAGTGAGGGTGATAGAGTGAGGGCGATAGATAGAGTGAGGGCGATAGCTAGATAGATAGATAGAGTGAGGGCGATAGCTAGAGTGAGGGCGATAAATAGATAGAGTGAGGGCGATAGATAGAGGGCAATAGATAGATAGATAGATAGAGGGCGATAGATAGATAGATAGAGGGCAATAGATAGAGGGCGATAGAGTGAGGGCGATAGAGTGAGTGAGGGCGATAGATAGAGTGAGGGCGATAGATAGAGTGAGGGCGATAGATAGAGTGAGGGTGGAGTTGGGGTTGGAGGGTGGAGTTGGAGGGTGGAGTTGGGGTTGGAGGGTGGAGTTGGAGGGTGGAGGTAGAGGGTGGAGTTGAAGGGTGGAGTTGGAGGGTGGGGTTGGAGTTGGAGGGTGGGGTTGGAAGGTGGGGTTGGAGGGTGGAGTTGGGGTTGGAGGGTGGAGTTGAGTTGGAGGGTGGAGTTGGAGTTGGAGGGTGGAGTTGGGGTTGGGGTTGGAGGGTGGAGTTGGAGGGTGGAGTTGGAGTTGGAGGGTTGAGTTGGAGGGTGGAGTTGGAGGTTGGAGTTGGAGGGTGGAGTTGGAGGGTGGAGTTGGAGGGTGGAGTTGGAGGGTGGAGTTGGAGGGTGGAGTTGGGGTTGGAGGGTGGAGTTGGGTTTGGAGGGTGGAGTTGGGGTTGGAGGGTGGAGTTGGAGGGTGGAGTTGGAGTTGGAGGGTGGAGTTGGAGGGTGGAGTGGGCAGGTGGAATTGGAAGGTGGAGTTGGAGGGTGGAGTTGGAGGGTGGAGTTGGAGAGTGGAGTTGGATTTGGAGGGTGGAGTTGGAATTGGAGGGTGGAGTTGGAGTTGGAGGGTGGAGTTGGGGTTGGAGGGTGGAGTTGGAGGGTGGAGTTGGAGGGTGGAGTTGAGTGATATGGTGGTTTCCCTGAGTGATGTGGTGGTGTTCCTGAGTGATGTTGTGGTGTCCCTAAGTGATGTAGTGGTGCCCCTGAGTGATGCCCCTGAGAGATGTGGTGGTGTCCCTGAGTGATGTGGTGGTGTCCCTGAGTGATGTGGTGTTGTCCCTGAGTGATGTGGTGGTGTCCCCGAGTGATGTGTGGTGTCCTCGAGTGATGTGGTGGTGTCCTCGAGTGATGTGGTGGTGTCCTCGAGTGATGTGGTGGTGTCCTCGAGTGGGTGGCGTTGTGTGGCGTTCAGCATTGTGCGGCGTGCAGCGGTGTGGCATGCAGTAGTGTGTGGCGTGCTACAGTGTGTGGCGTGCAGCAGTGTGTGGCGTGCAGCAGTGTGTGGCGTGCAGCAGTGTGTGGCGTGTAGCAGTGTGTGGCGTGCAGCAGTGTGTGGCGTGTAGCAGTGTGTGGCGAGCAGGAGTGTGTGGCGTGCAGCAGTGTGTGGCATGCAGGAGTGTAAGTTGTGTGGTAGTCTGCAGCATGCAGCAGTATCGTTGTTTATACCCAAATGTCAATAAAGACATTTAAGGGGGGGAGGGGATGTGCGCCCAGTAGTAGATGCTGACGAATGAGACAAAAATAAATAACTATAAGGAGAAATAAGCAAATTAAAGGAAACCTGTAGAAAATGTAAAATAAATGGACTCAACCAGCAGCCCTGGCACTGAAGGGAACACCGTTTCACACAGTTGTTTACATGTGTTTAGGCAAATCACTGACTCAGCAAGAGAGCACATGGCTTAAGTGGGCTTCCTTGCGCTCCATGTTGGATGTAGCGGAGGGCGGAAGAAAATGTTAATGATACTGGAATCGACCTATGGTTTTTGAAGGTTCACCCAAGGCCCAAAAAGGAAGTACATTTAACTATGCATGTATGCTTTGTGATGGTTTTATCACAAAAGCCTAGCACACAGCTAAATGTTGTCAACATGACTTCCCTAATGTGATGGCCCCTAAATGGGGGACATTCCACCTTCAGATTAGACAGGGTTGTAAATACTTGCGAGCCCCTGGGGCTCCCAGCAATCAGCGCCGAGATGCAATCTTGGGATTGGTGCTAACATTAAACAGCTCTCTTTTTAAAACGCCTTTAGAAAGTGGACATTCCACAGCTTGCTTTCCGAGGCCACAGTGGAACCTTAAGCATCCTGTACCACAGCATTAACAAAAGGCGCGCGCGCATCGCGCTAAAAGTGAACAAGTACCCAGAAGCTTCTTACTATATTTAGGTTTGTCCACCGACCATTTTCGAGATCGGTATTTTCCTTTGAAAACAATGAAACCAACGTAGATTGGCATGTAATGCTATACTTCTGTAGCTGATAATACACCATAATGCCACTACCGTGTGCAAAATATTAAATAAATTTAACTTTACAGGCACCTTAACACTTCTACTAGTGACGAAAAATCTGGCGTCCGTAGTTCGGGAAGTAGAGGCGCTGGAAGGGCGTGTAGGATGAGAAACGGGAAAACACTTCACCAGCACACATGCGCAGACCACACAAAGAGCCTGCAATCAGAGAAAAGAAAGTTGCGAGCTTCATTGTGAGACTGTACGCGCGACTCCGATGACAGCGAGAGCGCACAAATTAAGGTAGTGACATATGTGCAGGTATGAGTTGCGTTTGGGAGTTCACGCGCGTGCGTAGTTATCCAGTTTAGCTTTTGAGCTTGCACGCTGTTCTAAGTTGGCGCACGAGCTGCTGTACACGCTCTTTGGTCAACTCAGTTTGGTGGGTAGCGATCGGGAGAGAGGGAGAAAGGAGTGCGAGAGCCCAAGGCAATGGCGGCGGCAGAAGAGCGAGGGAGGCATTTTTATATAGCGCGGACTTAACCCGAAGGTGTCAGGTCGCTTCACAATAGGAACAGTAGTGATACATGAAGCAAAAATTACAAGTGAGCATGTTACAAAAGCAAACGTTAAGTTACATGAGGCAATAGTGACAATTGTGCAAGTATCAAGAGCAAACAAAATACAAGAGGTAGCAAACGATATGTTACTAGAGGAAACAAGCTTCTCGGCATTGCTGTGTGGGGGGTGAGGGGGTGGGTGGGGGAGCAGCAGGCAGATGCGAGTGGAGCGCATTCCAATGAAGTCTGGTGCGAGGCATGGGGGGTGTGGGGGGCGGGGGAGGAGGAGCAGGCATATGGGGTGCGAGTGAGGCCAAGCGCTCGCCTGGGGAAGCTTCACGCTCCAGTTCACAACATGCATTGAAGGAAATCCGGCTTGTTCAGAGAGTTTGTTCTAACACAATAGGTTTCGAGTAATGAATTTCTCGACCTAAAAAAGGAACGATGCCCAATGATTCAACTGTATGCTTGCTGACAACTGCGTTCAGAGAGCATGAAAACTGCTTTAAAACTATTTTTAAAGTTAGGGAAGGCAGAGTTATTTCCTTAAGAACAATCAACTTGCGTTTTGCCTGGGATGGCACAGATGGGGAGGAGGAGGAGAGCAAGCAGGGGTTAAGGGAGGTTTGTCCATGACACCCCTCTCTGTGACAATCATGTGTAAGAGGTTAACACGAATATCAAAATAAATAGACAAACAATTCTATTGTGTTATCGATAATGTCAGATACTCAGAGGATCCGTGCATCAGTGTTTTTCTACAACACCAAAGATCTCCTTGGCAACAAGGGCACTAGAAAGGATAGACCTCCGCAGCAGTGTGCTTGTCACGGCTGTCTCGTGTCAGGAGACACCCTCGGGCAGACCTGGCTTTTTACTAAAAAGCACATTGCATGCTGGAACTTGTAGTTGATACTCCGTCAGTCGTTTCAGAATACAGAGTGGTGTTGGATACAAAGACAGGACTGGTCGAATGTGACAGAGATCCTGGCTGCTACGTTAACCCACTGAGCTAACTCACTGAAATAGAACAGTGACATGCAGGGTACAAATACATCTCTGTAGCGGCCCTATTAACCTACTGAACTAGCCGACTAGAAAAAGAACTATGACCTAATGGAAGCAAACAGATCCCTACAGCAGGCACATCACCCACTGAGCTACTATACAGGACGATTGTATTATTATGTTTTTCTACGCAGTACATTCCAAGCTGTCTCTTTCACAGTATCTCTTCCAGATACCTCTTCCACCACACAATCAAGGCACGCCCTTCATCTGAAGCTAAGCAGCCCCCTCACCCTCTTCATCATCCGTAGACAGCTCACCCCCTGTGGCCTCTGCTGCCGACCCCTTTAGTCCTGCCTGGCCTGGTGTACAGCCGGGGCTGCGGCCCTCCCCGCCTCTGATCAGCGCAGGAACCCTTACATGAGATGCTGGGAGCTGTAGTGCGGAGTGCTTAGAGACGTCTCATTCCAGCAGAAAGTTCACAAAAACAAGAAAGATGAAAACATTTCCTGCCCTAGCGTTCCTGCCAGGCAGGCTGGGGTGTTTTTTTGTATGTTCTCCTAGGCCCCACCTCCCTCCACCGTGTCGGAAAGCTTTGCAAAAGACAACCCCACCTATAATAATGTTAACAGTTTAGTCATATAGCACTCAACCCTTTTCTTTCGTTTCTAAGTGCTGCAGATAGTAGATGTTACTGTTAACCAATTTAAGGGTCCTCACTCTACCAATCTCGGAAGCCTGTACTTGAGAAGATGGGATTCGACACGCAGATCACCAGATGTCAGCAGTGAGCGTTTATCTTACTAATCCATCAAGAGATGCCATCTTCCCTTTGTCGCCCATTTGTAAATTCCAGTTCTCGATTCTACCTCTTTTCTGTAACTCATTGACAATCGCCGGACTTAGCACTCTCATTGTGTGGCAAGAAGTCCTTCCTACATGAAGCTCTGCGTCTTCCACTGGACAATCCCTGGCACTGGATCGAACTGGACTGGCCCCACTTCTGGCCACTCCATGTGCCCAAACGTCCTGGGAGAGCCTTTTTCCCGCGGAACTCCCACCCAGCCAGAGGGAGACATCTCTACACGCACCTCGAGATCTCAAGAACAGGACACCTACCCCAGTACCCACGGGGCGTAGCTACCATTGGTGCAGCAGGAGCAGTGGCACGAGGGCCCATACCCGCCCACTGAACCCTTATAATTGCTGTATGCTACTAGCCCAACACCAGTCAAAGAGGACATTTTCCTTGACTGCACCGGGGCCCTTGACTTCCTTGCTACGCTACTGAGTACACAAGCGCACCTCCAGAGTTGAACCTGTTTCCCATCCGTTGCTCAGCAGGCCTACGGGTACAGCTTTCTCCTGCGCATGCTTCCGCCCCACTTCACGCGCAAGACCGGCGACCAGTTTCAGCCGCAACTGGAGCATGCATCCAGCCCCCGAGGACGGCACCCGATGCTTCGAACATAGGTCACACTATATAACAAAATTCACCATCCCTCCCAAACTCACCAGTCGGAGTCACCTCTTTACCTGTCCACTCAGGAGAGCGCTTCGAGGACTCACTAGCAGCCAGAAGCACTATGTTAACGTAAGGGGTTCTTCTTGTTTGACTGATGATACACTGAACCAATAACACTATACAACACCGTAGGTTGACGCAACACGTCCCCTCACAAACCTGAATATTTTTTTAATTCATTGCTAAAATGAATCTCACTCTATTTCTCAACATTTGACAATTCTAAATAATGGGTTTTTTGCAATCATTTTTGTTGTCGTTGTTTTGGGGGCCCAGCTGCTGCAAAACTCTGTGCATGCACGCTGCCTGGGAAGAAGTAGGAAGCAAACTTACACGAAGCCATCAAAAAAGCGGTTATCTCTCTGAGGGGTAGTGGTGGGATTGTGAGGGTCGTCTTGTTGTGCTCTTAAACATTCCAAGGCGGCCGGCAGCGCGGATTGCCATGTCCGTGCAATACCCTGAGAGGCTGCAGCAGCCCATGCAGCTCGCACCTCGCCAACGATGATAGGCGGTGTTTGTTGTGCTGCATCTCTGCTTTTCACACAGCCACAAAGACCTGCTATTGATTTTTGTTGTCAATGTTTTCGTCCGAGGGCATCTGACAAGATGTTATTTACTGCGGACTATAACTATTGTCGTATCTGTACTAGCCCAGATGGGAGCCATGAAGCAAGAAAATGCTAATGTTTCTGACAGCCCAATTAGAAGCCCTCCTACGTCACGGGAACAAGATGGCGTCGGCCATTCGAAATGGGCCGTCCTATAAGTGGACAAGGCGGAAACCAAAAACCCTGGTTGCCAATCACGCGGCCTTGTTTAACATAAACGAGGACGCAAGCCAATTGAAAAGAAGGGCGCGGCTTAAAGCACCCTTCTGAAATCGTATCGATTCCAAAAGGCTCTCGCATGGCGAGTCAACGCATGCGGGCTGCAAACACCAGGCGAGACCTAAAAAACGCTTTTCCTATGGAACAACTGACCTTACTATAACTACCCAGTGCCAGTGGCCATCACCACTTGGCAATAAATATGATTAAACAAGAGTTGATTGGAAAAAATGTAGTTTCAGCAAAAATAGATCAATGCCCCTGAGCACAAAGAAGTGACACACAAAAACATAAGATTACAACAAATATCATGCCTAAAAGGACTAATCTGGCAGACCCAGGGGGTGCACGTGTCATCGCTCAGATGGAATTTGATAGGAACAATTACACGTCAGCAACGATGACCCAACATGACAGCCGCAGCCTACAATTGGCCGACGCCACAAGAATGACGAGCTACGTCGGAAACTTTGAAGGACGTATGATTCATTTATAGGAAAATTTGCCGTAATGATGGAAATAAGGGAGCCATCTTATAACGTGAAGGTGGCTTACATTCCACGGACTGTGAGAATACAAAAACGTATATTTATATTTTCTTTTGCATTAATTTTAGATTTGGCTTTAACGTTCAGAGAAATGTATAATTTAAGGGATGGTTTCAATTTTAATTGCATTTTTAGTAATATTTGTCTACGTTATATCATTATAAAATTGGACATTGTGTACCCTTTTTTTAGTATTTCAACTTGTTTCCGTAATAACTGTTACATTACTAGTTCAACTTTCTCCATAATACATTGGTAGTTAGACCCTGCAAACATGGCCGGTTAGTTCACAGTTGTATTAGCGAGTAAGGTGCCAAAGGTTTCGTTTGGCCGAACTTAAACTACATTAGGTACAGCTCAGGCGGAAACAAACATTTAATTAATAAATAATAATTTCACCAATAATCATTATTGCGGTATTATTAAAAAAAATGTTTGTATATCGCATCCGCTCTGAAATGAATGGATGAACATGCATCTGTATCTTTGTGGAAAAAATATTAGCATGTTTGTCGACAATAATATTTTTGTTTTATGCGAAATCATTCACTGGGTTTAGTGATGCTTGTAGATATAATATGCATATATAAACCAGTACAAGATGGCCGCCACCGCAAATCATGCTGTAGGTAGCCGTTCCTCCTGTGGCTAACTCGGTCCATCCCAACACTCGGGCAGGGCTTCACGCATGCGCGCGTTGTTCACCTGGCCCACACTGGAGCGGAGCGGCCGGTGCAGAGCCTGCTGGGCAGCTGCACAGACACAGTAGGAGGATGTGCTGCTTTCGCACTGCCCCGAGGGCTTAGCCCCCTCTCCGCTGCCATGAGCCGGGACATGTGCCCATCCCGGGGCTGTGCGCTGCTCTTCCTGGTGCTCCTCTGTGGGAGCGCCCACCCGGGGAATGCCGCCATGGGCCGGGCGGAGAAACAGAGCCTCAGGTAAGGGAAGGCTTATGCAGGGGTTTGGCTGTGAGACCCAGAGACCTCATGTGACAGTGCCTCTAGAACATTTGACAGTCGGATCTTTGCTTCCATTGACATCATACTTGCGTCTTGAGAACCACTGACTGCACCTACCGAAATGTTGCCTTGTATAAGCCTATAAAGTCTCTGAGGTCGTATTTTCATCTGTGGACTTACTGCCTTCGTCTTCCTTTAGCTTTGGTAGAATGACTGACCATATCCCCTGTTCCAGTACAACGACTGACAGCTCCTTCATCCAGTTCACGTAAACACACTTGGCGTTCATTGGATTTCTGAGCGTACTTGTAGAACTGCAGGAAGCTCCTGTGACACATCTGTACTTCCAGAACAGGTGACGGTGCTTAAGGGGCACTGACATAAAAAAAGACTTTTCCCCACGTAGTTCTTGGTACTTGCCACTTTTTCCATTGTTGCAGCGCTCTAAATAATGCGTTGACCTAGCTTTTTACTCTACAGTTTTCCCTTTTTTGATAATCGTGGAAAAGAAACCTGTGCTGTACAGATTCGGAAATAGAATCTTCCTTTACAAGGGTAACAAATCAATAGTAACCAACACCATGAATTTGTATACAGCACCTTAATCCTGGAGAATTAGAAATTAAACGTGGTATGATACGTGTCAGCAGCGTAGTGAATTTAAGCACTTTTACTCTTTCGGTTTACATCTTTGAAATTTGGACTTTGTGTGAAAAATTGAATTCACCTTTCCAGCGCTAATTTACACACGTACCAATGTAGATGTTTTCACAACACCGGTACTTAATTTTCCCCTGGTTCCTATCTCGCTGTTAATTTGCACTGTAAATAATAGGTGATGACATCATCTCAGTGATGAATATTTTATCACGTTTAAAAGTATTAAAAGGGCTTTGGCCATAACGAAATTTTAACCGTTGACTATCAATTTGCTTACTGAGTTTTGCAGTAGGAAATTAACCCAGTGAGAGATAATGACCATATTTGCTAGCCAAGTTTATCAGCTGGCAAGATAGCTTAGTGTAAACTACCTACAACTGAGAGATGTTCAGTCGGAAAGTCTGTGCTTCATATAGTAGTAAATATTTCTAGCATTAAGCTTGTTTCCTACTGTGTGTAAGGTGTAGGTCTTAGGTTTGAACCATAGAAGGCAGCTCGGTGGGTGCATACGTTTATTGCATATATTCTGTTGTTATTTGCTGATCCCTTTCCATTACTGGTAAGACAATTTATGCACAAGTTGCAAAGAATTTCATGCAAGCAAGTAAGGTGGCACTTAACATCTATTATAAAGTACCAGGAAACAGTTACTGTTGTGTTGTAGATACTTAGTTGGTAATAAACGTATCCACCCGAACATCAGTGAATTTGAAGCCATGCAATTTTTCTTCCTTGCACTGAAGACGATTTGCAAAGAATCTGCAAGCTCACTAAACTTCACAAAATGACATTTCCAAAGGTTATTATCACCAGGTTAGCTACTGCCAAGAGGGCTTACAGTCTTCCTGTTCTTCACCTTCCACATCCCTCAGGGTTTCTTTTTTCGTGGTCTTGGACAGAAACGATTGGCCAAGTAGTGAATGGTCTTCAGGCCTCACTCGCCCCGTGCCCACTCGAAGACAATAGCCTTTAAATGTAATTCATGTTTTTGGCGCAAAGAGAACAACTTAGGTAATTTGCAAATACAGTCTGTCACAATCATCAACGGTCTCTGCTACTTCTGTAGAATCAGTGACACTGGTAGCATCGTTGACAGTAATCACTGTAAACCTAGTTGAGCTGGTTTTATATATACAATTGATGTTTGGACAGCAGCTGTCAGACCCCAGTTGGGGTGGTTTGGCACAGGGCAAGCGGAGGTTACAGCACACCAACTATGTTAGTTCAGGTTGTTTGCCACTGGTGCCCTTGAGTTCGTCCTACTAAGCTTCTGCATTCTGGGCCAGGTACAACTCTTTTCATACTTCACAGACAGCGGAGCAAGGGCAAGCAGTCACAGGCTTCTCAAGGAAATGGTATGGGGGCACAAGCTCAGAACTCGATAATCACTTCAACCTCCGTGTCCAGACCAGTGATTGTCTTTTTAGGAAAAAAAGGTGCTTTTTAATCTCACATCAGTACACGACTGTGCAATCCACTATCTCCCTTGTGGTGCTACTCCCACTGCTTCCCGCCCTTATGCTACCTCCCATCCGTGTGACCCTTGATGAGATTGCCCCCTCTCCTCCAGTAATTAAGGAAGGAACATGAACCATGCTATGGTGCACTTTCTGGTGTCCCACAAGTCAAATGTCCAATCAATTTGTGCATTTTGCATGTTCTCCTCTTGGTGGTGTAGTGGACAAGAAGTGAGTTTCTG